>NC_047111.1:17311926-17632296 GCF_902500255.1 Thalassophryne amazonica | reverse complement strand
GACCATCATCCCCGAGTCCACTGTCGTGGCCTCCCTCACCTGGGACGTGGAGAAGACCGTCCGGGAGGCCCTGGCAAGGAGCCCGGACCTGGGGACCGGCCCCAAGAACAGAATGTACGTCCCACCAGAGGCAAGAGCTGCCGTACTGGACTTCTGTCACGGGTCCAAGCTCTCCTGTCATCCCGGAGTGTGTAGGACCGTGGCAGTAGTCCAGCAGCGCTTCTGGTGGGCGTCCCTGGAAACCGACGTCCGGGACTACGTCCAGGCCTGTACCATCTGCGCCAGGGGCAAGGCAGACCATCGGAGGACCTCGGGACTCCTCCAACCCCTGCTGGTGCCTCACTGCCCCTGGTCTCACATCGGCCTGGACTTCATCAAGGGCCTCCCGCCGTCCCAGGGCAACACCATTATTCTCACGATAGTGGACCGGTTCTCCAAGGCGGCCCACTTCGTGGCCCTCCCGAAGCTCCCGACGGCCCAGGAGATGGCAGACCTCCTGGTCCACCACGTCATGCGGCTGCATGGGATACCATCGGACATTGTATCAGATCGTGGTCCCCAGTTCTCTTCGCAGGTGTGGAAGAGTTTCTGTAAGGAGCTGGGGGCCACCGTGAGTCTCTCGTCCGGGTACCACCCCCAGACAAACGGCCAGGCAGAGCGGGCTAACCAGGAGTTGGAACCGGCCCTTCGCTGCGTCACCTCCGCGCACCCGGCGGCCTGGAGTCACCATCTGGCCTGGATCGAGTATGCCCATAACAGCCAAGTCTCGTCTGCTACCGGCCTCTCCCCTTTTGAGGCATGTTTGGGGTACCAGCCCCCATTGTTCCCGCTGGTGGAGGGAGAGGTCGGTGTGCCCTCGGTCCAGGCCCACCTCAGGAGGTGCCGCCGGGTGTGGCGGACCGCCCGCTCTGCCCTGTTAAAGGCCCGGACGAGGGCTAAAACCCATGCGGACCGCCGGCGTTCCCCAGCCCCCACATACCAGCCCGGGCAGGAGGTGTGGCTCTCGACTAAGGACATCCCTCTCTGTGTGGACTCCCCAAAACTGAAGGACAGATTCATCGGACCCTTTCGTATCCTCAAGATCATCAACCCGGCCGCAGTGAAGCTCCAACTCCCAGCTTCACTGCGGATTCACCCTGTGTTTCATGTGTCCCATCTTAAACCACACCACACCTCGCCCCTCTGTGCTCCGGGACCTACGCCGCCTCCTGCCAGGCTCATTGACGGGGAGCCTGCCTGGACAGTCCGCAGGCTCCTGGACGTCCGTCGTAAGGGCCGGGGGTTCCAATATCTGGTGGACTGGGAGGGGTATGGACCTGAAGAACGCTCCTGAGTGAAGAGGAGCTTCATCCTGGACCCGGCCCTCCTGGCCGATTTTTACAAAAGTCATCCGGACAAGCCTGGTCGGACGCCAGGAGGCGCCCGTTGAGGGGGGGGTCCTGTTATGTGGGCCGCTGAAGAGGAGGTACTGCTGGCCCACAACCACCAGAGGGCGCCCTGCTTGGAGTGCGGGCTCCAAGCACGAGAGGGCGCCAGACCCAGAAGAAGTGACAGCTGTCATTCATCCTCTGCACCAGCTGTCACTCGTTCATCATCATCATCACCATAAAGGCCGGACTGCAACTCCACCTCCTCGCCGAGAAATCGACTACCGAAGAGGTAATTTTCTCTGCTGACTCATACGTTGAGTAATAATCTGAACTTCTGTTGCAGCCGTTTTCCTGGTGCTTTCCTTATCTGTGGGATTGCCGTTTGGTGTGACAGCGACGGCTTCGCCTCACACCCCAAACCAGATAAGTGGATTAAACAGGAGCTGCACGAGTGTGTGACTGGAGGTGGAGGTGCTCCCTCCTAACTGTGTGCAGACTGTGGATTACTGAGTGTGCAGACTCACACTCATTCATCTTGTCTTTGCTTTCTGCCAGCAGTACCAGGGTCGACAGCCGAAGACAGAGGCCACCTGGGGACTCGGGACTTGGCGGCTCCGGTGTTCTTCAGACCGTTGGTGGTGGAAGCCGTGTGGGACGCGGCTTCTCTCTCGTCGGGGGTCTTCTATCTTCGAGCCTGCCCACACGTCACCTGGTGTTAATTGACTTTGCAAATTTTGTGTATTTAGTTGTGTATTGTCACAACATTAAATTGTTACTTTTTGGCTTATTCATTGTCCGTTCATTTGCGCCCCCTGTTGTGGGTCCATGCTACGACACCTTCCCAACAGCAGATAGCCGATAAATCAGCCGATATATTTTTTTTAAATGAACAAAATGTTCTTTTTTGGACCCTTAACAAAAAAGGTATGAACTAAAAGCTGAAGCTTTGTCCTCATATTGATTAACTTATAACAGAAGAATTTTCAAGTTCAAAAAATACAAAAATGCAATTAGAGCAGTTAGGGGGCTATTCAAACGGGCCAACTAGTAAGATATCACTCCTGAAAACGATATATAACATGATATTGCCATATCACGTGAGGAAAATCTGCCCTACGATTGGATTTTGGAAAACCATGTGATGGAGAACCAATTCCGATTGGACACTCACATTGCGCACGTCATCACACATCTTCTAAGAGGTGTACAAAGATGGGCAATGGTGGATCAAAATTCTGCAGAGTTAACTTTTCAGCAAAAAAAAAAAGAGTAAGTTTCTATCTCATATCATTAAAAAGTTATTTACAATTTAGTAAAGCTTGGTCCCAGCCAGCATATACGACGGTGTCAGCCCCAGAGGGTTTATGGCGAACGGCAGTAGTTCCCAGAACCCTTCCGGACGACCAGTGAATCTGAATGTTTCAACCTCTTAGCAGTAAATGAAAGTTTTTCATGCTAGAAATAAGGTCTACACAACGTGGGCTTAATAAAAAGCGTAACTGACGCAATGAAGCACATTTGACACATTACTACATAAACTGAGTTAATCAAACTGAGTTTAACTGAAACGGGAGAAATGTGGGGTGAATGTATTCGCAAAGTTATTACAAACATCCTTATAAACTTACTTGTATGCTTTTGTCAGCCGATCAGTGCAGTGTGACAGCAAACTACGGGGGCCGGTGATGAACACATTTAAGCAGGGGTGTAAGCAGCTCTCAGTTGAATGGAGTCAGAGCTCCATCTACTGAACAAACGGTGCAAGGATATTTTACATTGCCGACACAAACATTATTTCAGTAACTGTTCTGTTTATGAAAAATTATCGGCGTTCTGTCGGCAAAATTTCGGCCGATAGTGAGTACTTTGAAAAGGGCTTATATCGGCTTATAATATCGGCTGGCCAATATATCAGCCGGGCTCGAACAAACAGGATGGCACTCTATGGTAAATCTGCATGGAGTAGACAGTTCACAAAAACTGAGTGACTGTGCAAGAAGGAGAAGAATGAGGAAAGCCACCAAGAAACCCAGACAACCCAGAAGAAGTCTTTATCCAAGGGGAGGTTGCTGCTGATGGTGGATGTGAGGTATTGAAGTGGTTCACAACCTGCAGTTCATAGTCATCAGTGGTGATGACCGGTGGTGTTTCTACACCCTGGCCCAGGATTTCCGTCTTCTCAAAGCTTATAGTCAGTCCAAATTCCTTGCATGACTGGGAGAAGCGGTCCATCAGGGACTGGAGTTACGGCTGTGTATGGGCTATCATCAGCAAACAGCATGTCTCTGATCACGACCTCCTGTACTTTTGTTTAGGCCTTGAGGCGGTCAAGGCTGAATAGTCTGCCACTGGCTCTTGTACAAAGGTAGATTCCTTCTGTTGTGGTGCCAAAGGCATGCTTCAGGAGCAAAGCAAAGGAGATCCCAAACAGCATGGGGGCGAGGATGCAGCCTTGTTTTATGCCGCTGCGTATGTCCAATGGCTCAGATATTTTTCTGTCATAGCACTGTCCTCTTCATGTTGGAAGGATTTATTTAAGGCTTTGCAGCTTTGGTGAACAACTTGGGTAGGATCTTGAAGAGGCCTTCTCACTGGGGAGAGGATTAATTGTGCATGAATTGAGTATACAAATTACAGGTGTTTGTTGTTGTGCAACAAAACTGGCCAAAAATGACAAATGTCTCAGTATGAATTCCGGATATATTAATAATGTATAGCGAATATATGACAAACAATCACAGATGTATACGCATGTATTGAGAATGCATTGCGCACGTGTGGCGGCAACAGCGGTTGTAATGCGCGTGCGCAGCATCTGCATTGCAGTCATAACAGAAGTGCACTCGGGCCCGTCGGCATCACTATTCACCAACACCACAGCACTGGAGCAATTACTGGACTTGAACACGTTGATTGGTGTGTTGTTGGATGGCAGCAACTATCACACTATGTCTTTGGGGATCCATAACTACATCTGTACGTCTCCACAGCTGGACTGGCAATGACTGGCAGGTATGTCAATTTCTGTTTGTTATGCATTCGCAAATTGTTCGCAAATCAGATGCAAAGCAGATGTAATACAAACGCTTTATTCTTGGCCAATCTGTATGCATTCGCCAGTTTGTGATGTGGACGTGATAAGCACGCTATATATCCGTTTTACACACTGTCCCAGTCCACTGCCAAGCTGCAAATCCCCGTCAGTTGCGGATAACGGCGGATATACAGCGCATAGATTATGTATTGAGTATGTAAGGCGGATGTCATCCTCAACCAAAATTTTGTGCAGCTCAAAAATCCTGGCAACGGAAAAACGTGCCTCTGTGGATACTTGCAGATGTGTGCGGATGTCGGCCGACTCATACAAGCATGTTTCACGGATATTGCGGATGTTTAGCGAATATGAACCAATTTTGTGCGAATTCCATACGCAAATCCTCCTAAATGCCAGTGGGACCGGGCCCTTAGTGAGGTCAATGAAGGCAACAGACAAGAAGAGCATGTTCTGTTCTCTGCATTTCTTCTAAAGGTGGCGAAGAGAGAATTCCATGTCTGTTGTTGATCTGTTAGCGTAAATACCACACTGTGACTCGGGGTATACACATTCAGTGAGTTCCTGTAATTGAACCAGGACAACTCGTCTGTAGACTTTGTCAGCTACACTGAGGAGTTATATGCCTCTGTAGTTGTTGCAGTCACTTCTCTCGCCCTTCTTGTTGTAGAGGGTGATGATCTTGGAATCCCTCGTGTCCTGTGGTACTGCACCTTCCTTCCAGCACTGACAGAGGACTTCATGCAGTGGAAGCAGTAGGGCCGTCTGCAGTGTTGGAGTCGAGTGGGATTTCATCACTGTCATCCAAGACTGGTTCAGTGTCGAGTTCATCCATGATTGGCAGACACTCAATGACATCAAGAGCTGAGGGGGACACAGTGTTCTGTCTGGAGTAGAGGTTGGAGTAGTGTTCCACCCATTCCTCCATCTGTTGGCCAACATACACACTTACACACACACATACATACATACATGCACACATGCATACGCACACACACATGCATACACACATACACGCATACATACACGCATGCATACACACATGCATGCATGCATACACACATGCACGCATGCATACGTACACACATACACGCATGCATACACACTGCATACACACATAGACACTGCATACACACATACACGCATGCATATACAGTGAGGAAAATAAATATTTGAACACCCTGCGATTTTACAAGTTCTCCCACTTAGAAATCACGGAGGGGTCTGAAATTTTCATCTTAGGTGCATGTCCACTGTGAGAGACATAATCTAAAAAAAAATCCGGAAATTACAATGTATGATTTTTTTAATAAAGTATTTGTGTTGTGAAATGCACAGACCCACATCAGGGGGCGTAAATGAACGGCCAATAGAGAATCCAATAAATACAATTTACTGCTGCAAATGTGCACAAACAGGTCAAAATATGCTTTTAGTCTGTCAATGTCAATATAACCAAAGATGATGCGTGGGCAGGCCCGAGGGTAGGAGACGCCTAACCAGAGAAGAGCCGGGACCCAAGATGTTCCACCGCCAATGGAGACCTGCAACACACCGGAGCCGCCAAGTCCTGAGACCCCAGGTGGCCACCGCTTCCAGCTGTCAGATCCGGTACTGCTGGCAGGAAAAGAGACAGGTTACGGGGTGGGTGTGTGAACACCCAGCAAACAAGTCAGCAGAGAAATACAGTTCCTTTCTGGGGGGAAAACCTCCACCTCCAAACACAGGAACACAGAGTACGTGCAGTGCCTTATGTATCACTTAATCAAGTCTGAAGTGAGGAGTGGAGACGCCAACTCCTCCAACTTCCACAAACTCGGCTTAAGCTGCAAGTGTACAAAAGGTTAATGACTGCAAAAAGCTCTGTTGCAAAAAACATGTGCGTACGGCACAGAACGGGTGAGTAAGTTTACCTTGAGGGTATACTGATAACTCGGCAGAGTTCTGATGTCTCTCCCAGGCTTTTATGGGTGGTGGTGATGATGTGATGAGTGACAGCTGTCAGCTCCGGACTCCTGGTGAACTCCTGCGGCAACTGCGCCCTCTGGTGCCTGAAACCCGACAACAGGCAGGGCGCCCTCTGGTGGTGAGCCAGCAGTACCTCCTCTTTGGGCGACCCACACAACAATTTGTATGTTACTGGTGCAAATAAGTATTTGAACACCTGCCAACCAGCAAGAATTCTGGCTCACACAGACCTGTTAGTTTTTTTTTAAGAAGCCCTCTTATTCTGCACTCTTTACCTGTATTAATTGCACCTGTTTGAACTTGTTACCTGTATAAAAGACACCTGTTCTCACACACAGTCAATCACACTCCAACCTGTCCACCATAGCCAAGACCAAAGAGCTGTCTAAGGACACCAGGGACAAAACTGTAGACCTGCACAAGACTGGGATGGACTACAGGACAACAGGCAAGCAGCTTGGTAGAAGACAACAACTGTTATGATTATTTATTAGAAAGTGAAAGAAACACAAGCTGACTGTTAATCTCCCTCGTTCTGGGATTTCATGCAAGATCTCACTTTGTGGGGTAAGGATGATTCTCAGAAAGCTCAGAACTACACAGGAGGACCTGGTCAATGACCTGAAGAGAGCTGGGACCACAGTCACAAAGATTACATTAGTAACACATGATGCTGTCATGGTTTAAAATCCTGCATGGCAGCAAGGTCCCCCTGCTCAAGCCAGCACATGTCCAGCACCGTTTGAAGTTCACCAGTGACCATCTGGATGATCCAGAGGAAGTATGGGAGAAGGTCATTTGGTCAGATGAGACCAGAATAGAGCTTTTTGGAATCAACTCCACTTACCATGTTTAGAGGATGAGAACAAGCCCAAGAAAACCATCCCAACCGTGAAGCATGGGGGTGGAAACATCATACTCTGGGGGTGCTCTTCTGCACAGGGGACAGGATGACTGCACCACATTGAAGGGAGGATGGATGGGGTCATGTATTGCGAGATTTTGGCAAACAACCTCCTTCCCTCAGTAAGAGCATTGAAGATGGGTCATGGCTGGGTCTTCCAGCATGACAATGACCCCAAACACACAGCCAGGGCAACTAAGGAGGGGCTCCGTAAGAAGCATTTCAAGGTCCTGGAGTGGCCTGGCCAGTCTCCAGCTCTGAACTCAATAGAAAATCTTTGGAGGGAGCTGAAACTCCAAACCTGAAAGATTTGGAGAACATCTATATGGAGGAGTGGACCAAAATCCCTGCTGCAGTGTGTGAAAACCTGGTGAAAAACTACAGGAAATGTTTGACCTCTGTAATTACAAACAAAGGCTACTGTACCAAATATTAACATTGATTTTCACAGGTGTTCAAATACTTATTTGCAGCAGTAACATACAAATAAATTATTAAAAAAATCATACATCGTGATTTCTGGATTTTTTTCTTTTAGATTATGTCTCTTACAGTGGACATGCACCTAAGATGAAAATTTCAGACCCCTCCATGATTTATAAGTGGAAGAACTTGCAAAATCGCAGGGTGTTCAAATACTTATTTTCCTCACTGTACATATACACATACACGCATGCATACACACATACACGCATGCATACACACATACTTGCATGCATACACACATACACGCATTCACACATACATACACAAATGTACGCATGCATACACACACGCATGCATACATGCATGCATACACACTGCATACACACATACTCGCATGCATAAACACATACACGCATGCACACATGCATGCACACATGCATACACGTATACATATACCCATGCATACACACATGCATACACACATACATGTATACACACACACATACACGCATGCACACACACATACACGCATGCATACATACTGCATACACAAATACTCACATGCATACACACATACACGCATGCATAGACACATGCATACACACATGCATACACACATACCCGCATGCATACACACATACACGCATGCATACACACTGCATACACACATACACGCATGCATACACACTGCATACACACATACATGCATGCATACATGCATGCACACATACATGCATGCATACACACATGCTTACACACATACACGCATACACTCATACATACATGCATGCATTCACACATACATACACACATGCATACACTCATGCACACATACATGCATGCATACACACATGCTTACACACACGCATGCATACACACTGCATACACACATACTCGCATGCATACACACATACACGCATGCATACACGCATGCACACATACATGCATGCATACACACATGCTTACACACATACATGCATGCATACACACATGCATACACATATACACGCATACATACACACATGCATACACGCATGCATACACACATACATACACGCATACATGCACACATACATACACACATACACTCATACATACATGCATGCATACACACATACATGCACACATGCATACACACATACACACATGCATACACACATACACACATACATACACACATACACGCATACATACACACATACACGCATGCATACACGCATGCATACATACACGCATGTATACATGCATACACACAAACACATGTAAATTCGCACATACACACATGCATACACACATACACACATGCATACACACATACACACATACATACACACATACACACATACATGCACACATGCATACACACATACACACATACATACACACATACACACATGCATACACACATACACGCATACATACACACATACACGCATGCATACATACATGCATGTATACATGCATACACACAAACACATGTAAATTCGCACATACACACATGCATACACACATGCATACTCTACAATTATTATGGTACAATATCCTCAGAAAATCCACCTTGCAGGATGACGTATTGGGGTAATATCAGACAAATACATTCTGGGAGTTATCCCGGAGAGCTTTGTGGACATGTATGATGTAAAAATGCAGTGCCAGGCCATGCTCTGATTCCGCCGCTGTTTCCTGCTCAGCTCCCTGCAGAAAGCTTGTCATCATTTTATCTGGACTCAGCTGTTTCTGCCTCTGGCTCCTCAGCAGTGTAATGACCTCTTTTATTCCAGCCTGACCAGAAGAGTCACTCGCCGTCCTCCACTGCAGCCTGAAAAATCCATCTACCAGAGCAGGATGTCATGTCACCCTCTGGTTTCCTCTGTGCAACTTCACGACATGCACTTCCTGTTCTGAGATGAACCTTTTCAATGACCAGCAATGAGTCATTGCTCTTCTATGGCTCTGTGAAGAAGATACAGCATCAGGAGAAATGTTTGAATTGTGCAATGTCATTCACAATCAAATATGTCGAAATATTAACATCTGATGTTGCTGCAGTCAATTAAAGTGCTGCAGACACACACACACACACACACACACACACACACACACACACACACACACACACACACACACACACACACACACACACACACACACACACACACACACACACACACACACACACAGTGTGTTTTGGTGGAAACGTTGGTTCCTGTGAGACTGGTGGTGACTTTTACTGAGTGCATCAGGTCAACAGTTGAACTCGAGAGTTTCCTTGTGTGAGTCAAATGTGCACAGCGGCATGCTGACTCACACACTGATGACATCATTTATTTAATGGTGCGCTGCATTAAACACCAGTGCATCAAAACATTAGATGTAAAAGTACCTGTGATCCTGGTGACCTTGACCTTCACCCAAATGATTGACCTCTTGGCGATCATGACAGAGCAATTCTGGAATCCACCTCTGTGTGTGTGTGTGTGTGTGTGTGTGTCAGGAAACGGACCCATGAGGACAAAAAAAAACCCCACTTTAAATCTTGATCTTTGACCCCAGTGGCTTGACCCCACTGATTTTGCTGTGGTACATTTGATTTTGCTTGGACAATTCCAGAACCCATTTACACGTGTGCCACACTTAGTGCAAATCAGAGAGAAACACTTGAAATGTTGACCTTGACCTCAATGATTGACCTTTTGCAAATTTGACCTTGTTTGGACAATTCCAAAACCCACTTCCCACATATGTGTGTGTGTGTGTGTGTGTTTGCTGCAAATCAGCGTGAAAACCCCCCCCAATTTGAACTGAAATTAAAAATGGGTAAAAAAAAAAAAAGCGAAAGGACCAGTAAAGAACAGAATTTAATGGTGAAATAAATTCTTGGAGATCAGCAGTAGTTAGCGCCGAGTTAACCTGGTGTCATTTCTGTCAATCAGTGTGTCTGTAGCTGAAGAGAAGTTTGTGAATATGGTTATGAAGAGATTAGATTAGACAGAACTTTATTCATCCCTTGGGAAGACTCCCTCAGGGAAACTGAGGTTCCAGCAGCATTGTATAGCATTAACGTCAGCAAATCATCAGACACAGCAGGCTTACTCCCATTCTAATCCAATTCCATTGTTTGCACGTTTTATTTTTCTGTAAGTAATTTGGTCGGTGAAGCTTACCATAGCAACAGCATCTTCATGCCAAATCTCGCTCTCAGCTGGCAGCGCCATTATTGACACCTGAACAGCAATGCATTCAGGGCACTGAGTAATACATCAAATGTGAAACGGTCGAATATTTTTCCACCATCTACTCGATATTTTATGGTCTGAAATCTCACACGATTAACCAATCACATTTGCAGAACAAATGTAATTGGATTTGAATATAGTTTTGACAATGTATTATACAACCCCTGGCAATAATTATGGAATCACCGGCCTCGGAGGATGTTCATTCAGTTGTTTAATTTTGTAGAAAAAAAGCAGATCACAGACATGACACAAAACTAAAGTCATTTCAAATGGCAACTTTCTGGCTTTAATTGTGGCAGTCAGTAATGGTTACTTTTTTAGACCAAGCAGAGGGAAAAAAAATATGGACTCACTCAATTCTGAGGAATAAATTATGGAATCACCCTGTAAATTTTCATCCCCAAAACTAACACCTGCATCAAATCAGAGCTGCTCGTTAGTCTGCATCTAAAAAGGAGTGATCACACCTTGGAGAGCTGTTGCACCAAATGGACTGACATGAATCATGGCTCCAACACAAGAGATGTCAATTGAAACAAAGGAGAGGATTATCAAACTCTTAAAAGAGGGTAAATCATCACGCAATGTTGCAAAAGATGTTGGTTGTTCACAGTCAGCTGTGTCTAAACTCTGGACCAAATACAAACAACATGGGAAGGTTGTTAAAGGCAAACATACTGGTAGACCAAGGAAGACATCAAAGCATCAAGACAGAAAACTTAAAGCAATATGTCTCAAAAATCAAAAATGCACAACAAAACAAATGAGGAACGAATGGGAGGAAACTGAAGTCAACGTCTGTGACCGAACTGTAAGAAACTGCCTAAAGGAAATGGGATTTACATACAGAAAAGCTAAACGAAAGCCATCATTAACACCTAAACAGAAAAACACAAGGTTACAATGGGCTAAGGAAAAGCAATCGTGGACTGTGGATGACTGGATGAAAGTCATATTCAGTGATGAATCTTGAATCTGCATTGGGCAAGGTGATGATACTGGAACTTTTGTTTGGTGCCGTTCCAATGAGATTTATAAAGATGACTGCCTGAAGAGAACATGTAAATTTCCACAGTCATTGATGATATGGGGCTGCATGTCAGGTAAAGGCACTGGGGAGATGGCTGTCATTACATCATCAATAAATGCACAAGTTTACGTTGATATTTTGGACACTTTTCTTATCCGATCAATTGAAAGGATGTTTGGGGATGATGAAATCATTTTTCAAGATGATAATGCATCTTGCCATAGAGCAAAAACTGTGAAAACATTCCTTGCAAAAAGACACATAGGGTCAATGTCATGGCCTGCAAATAGTCCGGATCTTAATCCAATTGAAAATCTTTGGTGGAAGTTGAAGAAAATGGTCCATGACAAGGCTCCAACCTGCAAAGCTGATCTGGCAACAGCAATCAGAGAAAGTTGGAGCCAGATTGATGAAGAGTACTGTTTGTCACTCATTAAGTCTATGCCTCAGAGACTGCAAGCTGTTATAAAAGCCAGAGGTGGTGCAACAAAATATTAGTGATGTATTGGAGCGTTCTTTTGTTTTTCATGATTCCATAATTTTTTCCTCAGAATTGAGTGATTCCATATTTTTTTCCCTCTCCTTGGTCTAAAAAAGTAACCGTTACTGACTGCCACAATTTTTTTTCCTGATTTCTTATAAAGTTTCTTAAAGCCAGAAAGTTGCCATTTGAAATGACCACCTGTACAGGAAAGGACAGAGCAGACTGCAGCTGTTTAACATCTGCAGGAAACTTCTGCGGATGTTCTACCAGTCCGCAGTAGCCAGCGTCCTCTTTTACACTGTGGTGTGCTGGAGGTCAGCACATCCAAGAAGGACACATCCAGGCTGGACAAACTGATCAGGTGGGCTGGCTCTGTGGTTGGCATGAAACTGGACTCTCTGGTGACGGTGGCAGAGAAGAAACCATTGGACAAACTGCTGGACATTATGGGCGATGCCAGTCAGCTTCCGCACAGTCATCAGCAACCAGCCACAGACTGCTCCTTCCCAAGTGCAGGACCAACAGACTGAAAAACTCCATCAAACTGTAGAACTCCTCACTCAGGGGGAGGAGGAGCAACAGGAAGACAGAGGACGGGAAGGAGAGGATGTAGCCAGTAAACCAGTAGCGAGCAGTATGTCTGGCATTTATATTGCAAAATGCTTTTCTTTTTACTTTCACTTTTGAAGGTCTGTGTGCTTCTTACCCTGTGTGCTGCTATACAATGCTGCTGGAACCTCAATTTCCCTGAGAGAGTCTTCCCAAGGGATCAGTAAACATCTATATAATGTAATAAAGTTTCTTTCAAATTACGACTATTAGCTGCAATGACCTGAAGTGTCCGTTAGATGGCACTAAAAGCACATGAAATAATTAAATGAAAGCCAGGGAATATTAAAAACATTTAAAAACCGTCTTATAGAAGGCAGAACAAGATACTAATGCAACTTTTTCCACTTCTAAAAACATATCTGGGCATAAACAAGTAAAAAAAAAAAAAAAAAAAGCCTGATCCAGATTATAGATTTTGTGGCCATTTAAGTTAATGTATATTTTACATTATATCTTTATCAAACGTGCTCCAATCACTCTCATATTTGAAAGTGAGGTGCAGAATGGCACTCACTGTCACCTGACAAAGCTTGATCCAGATCTGATCCGGATTGTGGATTTTGTGGACATTTTTATCATTGAAAAGCCCATTTGGTTTACATTTTGCATTATATCTCAAACAAAAGTGCTTCAATCACTCTTATTTTTCTGTTATGTATTTACCTACACCACCAAAATTGGATGGAGGTTCCAATTTTATGCCTATTTGTTTCCCAGTTATCAGTCAGTAACCAAGTGCCAAAAAGCAATGACAGATTGTGAACAAATTGAATTGTGACAAATTGCAAAGAGAGAACCAATATTCAAACACCAAGATTCCCTGGAAAGTAAGGTGACTTCCTGGAAAGACAGTGTACTTCCAATTCTAAGGAATGACCATTCAGAAAGACGACAACCACCTTGGACATGGGTTAGTCTCCCATGCCAATAACATTTGACTTCGGGTACAAGCACTGAGCCATGCCCTCAGGGTGACTGTAGTGGAGAGGGAGAAGATATCACCCAACAGACTGAACCAACTGTTGATGACTCAAACTCACCACAGGCTACAACATGCTGCTGCAGCAAGAAGTTCAACACTTTGCAGGGAATCCATATCCACCAGTCTAGGTAGTGCAACAAGCACAGGCAACGCAAGCCCCTCCCGGGAGCCAATAAGTCAAATAATGGGAGAGCTTGGACTTAAACCACAGTGCTCAGGAACTCCTCGCCAATGAACATCAACACCCAGGAACCATCCAGAGTAAAGTCAGAATCCACTGGCCTAAAGGCAACCAACAAGCAACCTGGTCTAAACTTGACCAAGTTCTAGCAACAACACTCCTCTGTCACTCATCATCATCACCATAAAGGCCGGACTGCAACTCTACCTCCTCGACTACCATTGGAAAGGTAATTTCTCTGCTGACTAACACTTTGTGTGTAATAACCTGAACTTCTATTGCAGCCATTTTCCTGGAGTGTTGCCTTATCTGGAGGATTGGCGTTTGGTGTGACAGCGACGGCTTCGCCTCACACCCCAACCCAGATAAGTGGTTGACCAGGAGCTGCACGAGTGTGTGTTTGGAGGTGGAGGTGCTCCCTCCTAACTGTGTTTGGGCTGTGGATTACTGAGTGTGCGGACTCACACTCATACATCTTATCTCTGCTTTCTGCCAGCAGTACCAGGGTTGACAGCCGAAGACAGAGGCCACCTGGGGACTCGGGACTTGGCGGCTCCAGTGTTCTTCAGACCGTTGGTGGTGGAAGCCGTGTGGGACGCGGCTTCTCTCTCGTCGGGGGTCTTCTATCTTCGAGCCTGCCCACACGTCACCTGGTGTTAATTGACTGTGCAAATTCTGTGAATTTAGTTGTGTATTGTCACAACATTAAATTGTTACTTTTTGGCTTACTCATTGTCCGTTCATTTGCGCCCCCTGTTGTGGGTCTGTGCTACGACACCTTCACAACAGGATTTCTCGGCCAATCGTCATGGACTCCGAGGGGCGTCAACCCGAGTTTGAACGGCCAATGGAAGAACCAGGAGCGCAGGTGTCAGCGGGAGGCGTGTTGAGTGAGCTGCAGCAAATCTTAACCGCCTTCACAGCTCGGCTGGATTTAGTGGCCGAGCAGAATGTTCTCCTTAACCGGAGGGTGGAGGCTCTCACTGCCAGGGTGGAAGCGCGCGATCAGGGCGCTGCTGCAGCCACTCCTCTGGCTGGTCCTGGGCCTGTAACAGACGTTCCACTGGTCGTTCAACGACCCCCCCCCACCGTCCTCTGAAGCATACATAAGCCCTCCGGAACTGTACGGAGGCTGTGTTGAGACGTGCGCAGATTTCCTCATGCAGTGTTCGCTCGTCTTTTCACAGCGTCCTGTCATGTACGAGTCAGACGCCAGCCGGGTGGCTTATGTTATTAGTCTGCTTCGAGGAGAGGCACGCGCCTGGGCTACGGCGCTTTGGGAGCAGAATTCACGGCTCCTAACGTCTTATGCTGAGTTTATACAGGAGTTCAAACAAGTTTTTGACCATCCCAACAGAGGCGAGACCGCTTCGAGCGTGCTGCTGTCAATGAGACAGGGGCGCCGCAGCGCAGCCGAGTATGCAGTTGAGTTCCGCATCGCGGCAGCGAGGTCCGGCTGGAATAACGTTGCGCTCCGCGCCGCCTTCGTAAATGGACTGTCTCTGGTCCTGAAGGAGCACCTGCTGGCTAAGGAGGAACCGCGGGATTTTGACGGGCTTATCAATTTGGTTATACGCTTAGACAACCGTTTGAATGAGCATAGTCGGGAGCAGGCCGGGGGGCGTGACCGGGCACGAGCCGTCCCTCCCCCTTCCGGTTCCGAAAGGGTGACGTCGTCCCCACGCTTCACTGCCAGAGAGCTCCGTGTGGCTACAGCTCCCCCTGCTGAGGAGGCTATGGACACGAGCAGGGCCAAAATAAAAACAAACGTCAGACAAAGGAGGCTGGCCCGCGGGGAATGTTTTGTCTGCAGCTCTTGTGAGCATATGCAGAAGGACTGCCCCAAAACGGTCAAACTACAACGCCCGTCCTTAGAAACTGGGCTAAGGGTGGGTCATAACACGCACGCGGGGAAACCCCGCAAATCTGCACGAATCCCAGTAACGATCCTTTGTGGGGATTTAACCCTTCACGCCCCAGCACTGGTAGACACGGGGTCGGAAGGGAATCTGCTGGATAGCGGATGGGCAAAGGAAGTAGGGCTCCCCCTGGTGGCTCTGCCGGCACCATTGCAGGTGCAAGCACTAGATGGCACCCTGCTTCCATTAATTACACATCAGACACAGCCAGTGACCTTGGTTGTGTCTGGAAATCACAGGGAGGAGATCGTGTTCCATGTAACACCTTCTACCTCCCGAGTGATTTTGGGATTTCCATGGATGGTGAAGCACAATCCCCGGATAGATTGACCGTCTGGGGTTGTGACGCAGTGGAGCGAAACCTGCCACCGGGAGTGTTTAGGATCCTCGGTTCCTCCCGGCACGACGGCTAATGAGGAGGTTAAAGTCCCCCCCAATCTATCGGCGGTGCCAAAGGAGTACCACGATCTTGCTGACGTTTTCAGCAAAGATCTGGCGCTCACTCTTCCCCCGCACCGACCGTACGACTGTGCCATTGATTTGGTCCCGGGCGCTGAGTACCCGTCCAGCAGGCTGTACAACCTCTCACGTCCGGAATCAATGGAGACCTACATCCGGGACTCTTTAGCTGCCGGGCTGATCCAGAACTCCACCTCCCCGATGGGTGCTGGTTTCTTTTTTGTGGGCAAAAAGGACGGCGGACTCCGTCCATGCATTGATTACAGAGGGCTGAACGAGATCACGGTTCGCAACCGATACCCGTTACCTCTGTTGGATTCAGTGTTCACGCCCCTGCATGGAGCCCAAATTTTCACTAAATTGGATCTTAGAAACGCGTACCACCTGGCTCGGATCCGGAAGGGAGACGAATGGAAGATGGCATTTAACACCCCATTAGGTCACTTTGAGTACCCGGTCATGCTGTTCGGCCTCACTAACGCCCCCGCGACGTTCCAAGCTTTGGTAAATGACGTCTTGCGGGACTTCCTGCATCGGGTCGTCTTCGTATATCTGGACAATATACTCATCTTTTCCCCGGACCCTGAGACCCATGTCCAGCATGTACGTCAGGTCCTACAGCGGTTGTTGGAGAACCGGCTGTTTGTGAAGGGTGAGAAGTGCGAGTTCCACCGCACTTCTTTGTCCTTCCTGGGGTTCATCATCTCCTCCAACTGCGTCGCCCCTGATCCGGCCAAGGTTGCGGCGGTGAGAGATTGGCCCCAACCAACAAGCCGCAGGAAACTACAGCAGTTCCTCGGCTTTGCAAATTTCTACAGGAGGTTCATTAAAGGTTACAGTCAGGTAGTTAGCCCCCTGACTGCCCTGACCTCCACCAAGGTCCCCTTCGCCTGGTCGGATCGGTGCGAAGCCGCGTTCCAGGAGTTGAAACGCCGGTTCTCGACTGCACCACTTCTGGTGCAGCCTGATCCTGATCGCCAGTATATAGTAGAAGTGGACGCCTCTGACTCAGGGATAGGAGCCGTGCTGTCCCAGAGCGTGGAGGCTGATAAGGTTCTCCATCCTTGTGCCTATTTTTCTCGCAGGTTGACCCCAGCTGAACGGAACTATGATGTCGGCAATCGGGAGCTCCTCGCGGTGAAGGAGGCTCTTGAAGAGTGGAGACACCTGCTGGAAGGGGCATCGTTGCCCTTCACGGTTTTCACGGACCATCGGAACCTGGAGTACATCCGGACCGCCAAGCGGCTGAACCCCAGGCAAGCCCGCTGGTCTCTGTTCTTCGGGCGCTTTGACTTCCGGATCACGTACCGCCCCGGGACCAAGAACCAAAAATCAGATGCATTGTCCCGGGTGCACGAAGAAGAAGCCAAAGCGGGGCTGTCGAACCCCACCGAGACCATCATCCCCGAGTCCACTGTCGTGGCCACCCTCACCTGGGACGTGGAGAAGACCGTCCGGGAGGCCCTGGCAAGGAGCCCGGACCCGGGGACCGGCCCCAAGAACAGACTGTACGTCCCACCAGAGGCAAGAGCTGCCGTATTGGACTTCTGTCACGGGTCCAAGCTGTCCTGTCATCCCGGAGTGCGTAGGACCGTGGCAGTAGTCCAGCAGCGCTTCTGGTAGGCGTCCCTGGAAACCGACGTCCGGGACTACGTCCAGGCCTGTACCATCTGCGCCAGGGGCAAGGCAGACCATCGGAGGACTTCGGGACTCCTCCAACCCCTGCCGGTGCCTCATCGCCCCTGGTCTCACATCGGCCTGGACTTCATCACGGGCCTCCCGCCGTCCCAGGGCAACACCGTAATTCTCACGATAGTGGACCGGTTCTCCAAGGCGGCCCACTTCGTGGCCCTCCCGAAGCTCCCGACGGCCCAGGAGACGGCAGACCTCCTGGTCCACCACGTCATGCGGCTGCATGGGATACCATCGGACATCGTTTCAGATCGTGGTCCCCAGTTCTCTTCGCAGGTGTGGAAGAGTTTCTGTAAGGAGCTGGGGGCCACCGTGAGTCTCTCGTCCGGGTACCACCCCCAGACAAACGGCCAGGCAGAGCGGGTCAACCAGGAGCTGGAGCAGGCCCTTCGATGCATCACCTCCGCACACCCAGCGGCCTGGAGTCACCATCTGGCCTGGATCGAGTATGCCCATAACAGCCAAGTTTCGTCTGCTACCGGCCTCTCCCCTTTTGAGGCATGTTTGGGGTACCAGCCCCCATTGTTCCCGCTGGTGGAGGGAGAGGTCGGTGTGCCCTCGGTCCAGGCCCACCTCAGGAGGTGCCGCCGGGTGTGGCGGAGCGCCCGCTCTGCCCTGTTGAAGGCCCGGGCGAGGGTCAAGACCCATGCGGACCGCCGGCGTTCCCCGGCCCCCACATACCAGCCCGGGCAGGAGGTGTGGCTTCAGACAAAGGACATCCCTCTCTGTGTGGACTCCCCAAAGTTGAAAGACAGATACATTGGACCATTTACAATCCTCAAAATCATCAACCCGGCCGCAGTGAAGCTCCAACTCCCAGCTTCACTGCGGATCCACCCTGTATTCCACGTGTCCCGTATCAAGCCACACCACACCTCGCCCCTCTGTGCACCTGGACCTACGCCGCCTCCTGCCCGGCTAATCGACGGGGAGCCTGCTTGGACAGTCCGCAGGCTCCTGGACGTCCGTCGTAAGGGCCGGGGGTTCCAATATCTGGTGGACTGGGAGGGATATGGACCTGAAGAACGCTCCTGGGTGAAGAGGAGCTTCATCTTGGACCTGGCCCTCCTGGCCGATTTCTACAAAAGACACCCGGACAAGCCAGGTCGGGCGCCAGGAGGCGCCCGTTGAGGGGGGGGTCCTGTTATGTGGGCCGCTGAAGAGGAGGTACTGCTGGCCCACCACCACCAGAGGGCGCCCTGCTTGGAGTGCGGGCTCCAAGCATGAGAGGGCGCCAGACCCAGAAGAAGTGACAGCTGTCACTCATCGCACCAGCTGTCACTCATCATCATCACCATAAAGGCCGGACTGCAACTCCACCTCCTCGCCGAGAAATCGACTACCATTGGAAAGGTAATTTCTCTGCTGACTAACACTTTGTGTGTAATAACCTGAACTTCTATTGCAGCCGTTTTCCTGGAGTGTTGCCTTATCTGGAGGATTGGCGTTTGGTGTGACAGCGACAGCTTCGCCTCACACCCCAACCCAGATAAGTGGTTGACCAGGAGCTGCACGAGTGTGTGTGATTGGAGGTGGAGGTGCTCCCTCCTAACTGTGTTTGGGCTGTGGATTACTGAGTGTGCGGACTCACACTCATACATCTTATCTCTGCTTTCTGCCAGCAGTACCAGGGTCGACAGCCGAAGACAGAGGCCACCTGGGGACTCGGGACATGGCAGCTCCGGTGTTCTTCAGACCATTGTTGGTGGAAGCCGTGTGGGACGCGGCTTCTCTCTCGTCGGGGGTCTTCTATCTTCGAGCCTGCCCACACGTCACCTGGTGTTAATTGACTGTGCAAATTCTGTGAATTTAGTTGTGTATTGTCACAACATTAAATTGTTACTTTTTGGCTTACTCATTGTCCATTCATTTGCGCCCCCTGTTGTGGGTCCGTGCTACGACACCTTCACAACACCTCCTACAGAGAAGACAGAGATCCTTGAAATGCCAGTTCAAAGAAGCACCAGCGCATGAACGGGCAGGCATTCAAAATCTGCTTGATGACATCAAAAAGCAGATTCTCATTCTTTCTCGAGCTGAAAACCAGTGGAAACAGAAGAGACAGACAAGAGGCATTCTATAAGAACCCCTATGCCTTTATAAGAAGCATAGGGGTTCTATAAGAACCCCTATGCTTTTGCCAAGAAACTCTTCACAGAGCCAAAAAGTGGAACCCTAGATGTACACCAACAGGAGCTGGAGTCCCACCTAGGGCAGGTACACTCTGACCCCCTGAGAATTACACCAATCCCTAACATGGAGGGCATCCAGCAGCCGACTGAACTGGGCGTCCCATTTGACACGTCCTGTTTCCGGATCAGAGAAATTAGAGAATTTGTCCAAAGAGCTCGTGCTAAAAGTGCACCTGGCTGGGATGAATGGGTTCTCCTCTAAGATCTACAAGAAATACCCTCTGGTGCTGGACCTCTTGGCTGTCCTGCTTCAAAGATCCTGGAAGTCCACTGAGATGTGTGACCAAGGTCGGGTGGGAACGGGTAACGTTTGACACCACAGTCTGTGAAGGAGGATTGGGTGAGGTCTCACGCTCTTCAGCACACTTCCTGAGGTAATTTGGTTTTGGTGACTTTTATGAAGTAATGACAGTGGATTTGGTGTCCCTCACACCTTGTGTTAGTGAGCTGTCATGTTATGCTAATTGTCTAATCAGCTTCTGCTGCAGTGGAGATTTGAACTGAGTTGTTTCGTGCCTGCAGGGTAAGAAGCTGATGTATAGATTTAAGCCAGGAAGTGTTTGCTGATTGCGTGCACCTTTGAGTTGTGTCTCTCTGTGTGGAGTTGGACTCACCTCCATGTTTTCTTTCTTCACAGACTTGGTTTGTCGCGGCCACCTGGGGGGTGTCGGCGGGGTCCCTGGGTCCGAACTGCTGTGGCTCCGGACCGTTTGCGCTGTTGAGAGCGCGCCGTGTTTCCACCTCACCAGACCGCTGACTTTTTAGTTGTTTAGCACTTCACCCACTGTTATGTTTATTAAATTCTGTTACCTTTTGAACCGTGCTCTGCTTATTTTATGCTGGGTCCTTTCAAACGCTGGGTCGGTGCTCCGACCGCGTCCGAAACATGACATTAAGGGAACTAGTGATCCTCGCGGACGTCACGACACAGCGCCCCGCACAGGTGGAGCCCTAGGAAATGATTCGTCCGTCAGACCAGTTTATTTGTGGACAATGTTTTTTTAACCAGGGATGCCCCAAAATGGCGGAGTGAGTCATTTTATCAAATACATGAAAGCTTATCTTTCCGAGTGAGTACCGGCTATGATCAACTGAACAGACTGAGTGCGGTGGGTGATGTGACCAAGCACATGACCATCAACGGCATGCATTAGTAGCGGACGTGAGAGACGGTACAGCTTAAGGTGTAAAGACCTGGCGAGGGAAGATTGCACTAAATTAGCGTCTGAACCTGAATCAATAAATACCGGAACAAAGCATGATGAATGATCAGAAATTAAGCTGGCCGTGATCACGTTTTGAGGAGTAACAGAAGTAATAGAATTTTGACTCACCCGTCGTACCCGTTGTGACCACGCGGGGCACCCCTGGCTTGGCACTCAGTGACCACATGATCCGCCTGACCACAATAGAAACACAAGCCGTGGTGGTGTCTCCGGCACTGCCGCTCCTCAGTGGTCAGCTGGGTACGTCCCAGCTGCATGGGTTCTTCTGAAGCTGCATGAGACGAGTTGGAGCCGGAGGAGGAGGACCCGGCGTGATGAGCGGACAAAGTTTCCGAGTGCTGGGACGAGGCATGCACGTCTCGTCGGGGCCAGTCGGCCAGCCAGTAATCAGTGCGGATGGCTAGTGTGATTAGCTCGTCCAGTTGTTCCTGGAGATCGACCGCTATCAGCTGATCCTGGATCTGCGTCGAAAGGCCTTGGAAGAAAACGTCATGGAGTGCGGCTGGGTTCTACTCACTCTTCGCTGCTAGAATACAGAAATCAATGGCGTAGTCTGCGACACGTCTGTTTCCCTGCCGAAGACGCATCAGGGAACGGGCTGCCTCATGGCCCGGTGACGTATGCTGGAAGGCCTGGAGGAGCGCGGTCTTGAACGCCTGGAGTGATCCACACGCCGGAGACTACCTGCTCCACTCTGCCGAGGCCCACGCCGCTGCCCGGCCGGTGAGGTGAGTTATGATGAATGCTATCTTTGTCCTGTCGGACAGAAATATTGCTGACATTAACTCGAAATGTAGGTCGCATTGGGTAAGAAAGGGCTTGACGTCTCCGGGTTCTCCGGAGAAATGCTCAGGTCGAGACAGCTGGTTACACACAACAGGGGCAGCTGTAGGTACCGGCGGGGCAGCACTCGGTCCTGGAAGTGGCTGGCTGGTGGAAGCCGAGGCGGACGGAGCCTGATGTGTCAGGGTGGTAATAAGCTGGTCGATCTGTGTGCTCACTGAGGACATGAAGGCGTCCTGTCTGTTGGCCAGGTCAGAGATTCCGGCGCTTAAAGCAGTGATGCGATCCTCTTGTTCTGCCAGCTGGCAGCTATGGTGATGAACTGCCAACTGGAATGGGTTCGAGTCCGCTGACTCCATTGTTGGCCTGATCGTTCTGTCAGGGCTGTCAGACAAAGAAGGCTGGAGACAAATGCAGGACTCGATAATGTAGCTCTGGTTCAAGGAGGCGTTTACTGAAAGGCTCAGCTGGGTTCGGTACACAGAGAGGCAGTCCAAGAGAAGCAAACAGATCCAAAACATCAGGCAATGTGTGGTCAATAAAACAGGCAGGTGGTCAAAACACAACGTGGAAGCAGGACTTAGAATGAACAAGGTACAGAGCTAGAAGCGATGGCACAGGGCACAACGATCAGGCGAAAAACCAGTGTAACCAGTGGTGTTTAAATACTCCCACTGATAAGTGCAGAAAGATCCAGAACAAGGCATGACCCAACCAGAGTGAAACGCCCCCCACAAAGCTCAAAGAAACAATCATCAATCAACAATCAGCTTCTTTGGAACTTGTCAACAGCCATGTTGACTTTTCAGCCAATGGCTGTGCTGGAGCTTTAATAATTTGATCAGATGAACAAATCTAACAGAATTTTTTTTTAACTGAAGAAATTCAAGGAAGTTTTTTTTTTTAAATCCAAAAATTCAGACAACAAATGTAATTTTTTGATCTACATTTACTTGGTAAGAAGTAGGAGTCAGTCGGTCCTATGTCGGGCCTGAGGCCAGTTGGATTCCATCTCTGGATTCCATCAGGTCAAGAAAACGAGAGTCTATGACTCCCCCTGGAGGGGACACCAGCTTGACCTAGGTTACTTCCCCAGCAGAAGATGGTACCCGTTTACAGCTGAGTGGACTGAGACAGTGTAAATGAAGTGTCTTGATCAAGGACAGAGATGACTAACACAAGTGGGATTCAAACCCAGACCATCTCCTTACCCATTCACCTACCTGCTCGCGTTTTTCTTTTTCTTTCTGTATATCTCAATCTTTAGTTATAAACTAAAATTTGTTTTGTTACTTCTGTGTGTCTGGTTTTGCTTCAGGAAGGGCAGCCGGTATAAAACTTCTGCCAAATCAACATGTGGCTCTGTACTGGATCCACTGTGATGACCGACATTAGTCTTGGCATCATCAACAAAAAGGCCAACAAATGCAGAAGACCTTCAAAAGTGACCGAAAGTGCCCAAAACGACGACGTGAAATGGAAACGGACACAAACAATAAACACAGACCACCGAAGAACTCGACAAATCTCACATCAAAGTTTTGCTGGATATCTGCTGGACAAAGAAGACGAAGCTCACACACGTGTCCCTCATTAAAACCAACATCAGTGGCAGTTACATCGTTTTTTACTTTGTTACAGCGACTCACTGTGGACACTGTTTTATCACCACCAGACCAGATGAGGGCAGCACTGAGTCTTGGTGGTTCACACTGTTTCCTCACAACCAGAAGGAGTTTGCATGTTCTCCCCGTGTTCCCGCCAACTTCTAAAGACATGCAAGAGGTCCATGTGGCCCTCCAGTGGACTTTCATCCTGTCCAAGCTGAACCCTGCTGAGATACCCCCCCGCCCATGACCCCCTTAACTGGAATAAGTGGGTTAGAAAATGGAGGGACATATTAGATGTATTGTTCCTTGTTTTAAGTCAGAACTTCTGACTTCCCAGTTTTCATCAAAGGCAACATGAACTTTTGACGTTGTGTGTGGACTTCCTCCTTTCACCACCTGTAAAGTCTCATGGAATAAAACTCACTGTGTTTGCTGTAGAATTGTCCAGAAACCATCATCAGTAATAACATTAGCTGTGATTTTACAATTTTACCAGAAAATAAACAGTAAATTTTGCAGCTTTTATGACAAATTGAAATCGACATCCGGCTTTCCAGAATGATTCAGTCTTCTCGTGTTTTGTTTTGTAATTTTTTTTATAATTATTTTTCACTTTTGTCCTCTTAGAACTTTATTTCACACCGTTAACAATCACAAACACTTTCAAAGATTTTGTTTTTATCATCAAAAAGATTCTCCAAAGATTTGACTCAATAAACTTCACAGCAGAAAAGAAGCCAAAGATGATTTTTCTCAAATAATCGGCAGGTGGAAGTCACATGACTTGAAGCTGGTGCGAGAAAAAGAAGCAGGTTTGTATTTGATGATAAAGGTGACAGAGTCATTTTCACAGTGGACAGCGAGAAACTGATCTTTACTCAGACGAATCGCAACGTGTCGACGCTGCTGCCGGTCGGAGACGTTAGCAGGTGAACGGGTCCTTGGAGCAGAAGAAGGGACGAGAGGAAGCGCAGTTGGTGTTACCGCCTTTAGCTGAAAAACAAAACACAAAGGTCAGAATATTTAAACTGATAAATGGGCTGAATTTATACCACACTTTTCCATCTGAACACTTTACAACGATGCCTCACATTCACACAGCCACACTGTTGTCATCGTGTTGCTGGGCAACAAACTCAATGGAAGCAAACTGTGGATTAAGGATCTTGTCCGAGTGTCCTTGGGGATTTTTCCAGTCTAACAAGGATTTGGACTGAGGACCCTCTAGTTCCAGATGTAACAGCTGCACTCTGCATTGTTGTTTGACTCCGCACATTCACTCCTCCGTTCAGACTGGGGTCGGCAATCCGGCTCGAACCAGATTTGGTGCTTTCAAGCCGGATAGTGTTCAGACCTGTTTTTCAAATCTACTTGACAAAGCTCGGTCCAGCTCAAGCCAAAAAAGATGAGCCTGGATGTGAGAACGTGGGTGTGTGTGTGTGAGACACATGGAAGGGGATGCGACCGGCACAGTGCTTTGACTCCTCTAAAAGCAGGCTGAGGGTCACTAGACCACAGATTCTGTGTCACCTGCTCACAGATTCTTCAGACAAACGCCTACTTGTCTGCCCTTACCATCCTCACAGACCAAAATTTCCAACAAGCCAAATACCCAGACTCGTCTGGGTGATGTTCAGAGTGGTCTTTAAGACGAAACCCCTCCTGTGACCGTTGGTGACTCCAACACATTCACTGTCAACATTCACAAACCACTCCCAGATTCCATTATGATCACTGTTTGTGTCCGAGTTCAGTCTGATCTTGACGTCTAGTCCGGCTACTGAATATCAACTCTAAAAACTCTTAACATTAACTCCCGTTGCGTGGACAAAATGAACTTACAGTTGGCGGACAGGTAGGTGCAGGCACAGCCGGTGGGAGAGGACAGAGTAAACCAGGTGCCGGTGGCATCAAAATCTAAACGGTCGAGCCACATCCACTTGCTCTGAAAGAGAGAGAGAAAAGGGATCATGGAATCCTCCTTTGATTCACATCTTCAGTTTTTGAGTCGTGTGGTCTCGACTACTCAAACTCATGTAGGGCGTCTCAGAACACAGACATAATAAAGAGCAGACGCCACATTGGTTGTTAAGGCGCAAGAAATGTGGCCACCATCTTGGACTGGTCATTGTAGTGATTCCATCACAAGCCTCAGTGAAGGTTTGATTTTATGATCTTGTCTAGTTTTTTTTTTTTAAATCTCTCTATATTAAAGTTGCTTTGTTTTTCTGTTCTGTAAAGTGTCTTTTAGCACTGTGTGAAGTGCTATAGAAATATAATGTATAAGGTGCTGAGAGCTGCAGAGGGTGAAGCTTCAACAAAACAGCTCCAAAGGTGACAACAGTCTCTCTCTCTCTCTCTCTCTCTCTCTCTCTCTCTCTCTCTCTCTCTCTCAACACACACACACACACACACACACACACACACACACACACACACACACACACACACACACACACACACACACACACGGTCCAGGAGGAGATCGGAACGGAGGAGGTTTTTCTGCACCACATTAACAAACTCACCTCTCTTGACCTGCAGAAAGAACGAGGAAGAAGCTCTGCAGAATAGTCCTCTCTCAGAGCTTTTAGCTGGAAAAGTTTCACAAGCAAGTTTGTACATGTGTAAATATGGTTTATGGCGGGACGGCATGTTCTTGTGTTAATTTGGCAATTTACATTTGCATTTTATTCTCTTTCTGCTTTGTACAGCCTTGGAACTCTCTCTTTCTCTCTCTGACCTGATATGAATGTGATTTATATATATTATCATTTTCTGAAATACTGACTATATCGATACTCCATATATATATATGTGTGTGTGTGTGTGTGTGTATGAATGTTATTGATACTCCATATATGATTTATGTATTCATTTTCTCTGATATATAACTATATAACAATATCTGATGTATAACTTATCTATTATATATGTATGTATGAATGATATTGCTACACTATATATGATTTATATATATTTTCAATTTCTCTAATAATCTGTATATGTGTGTGTGTGTGTGTGTGTGTGTGTGTGTGTGTAGTGATTTTCTCTGATATATAACGTTTATCTACTATATATATATATATATATATATATATATATATATATATATGAATGTTATTGATACTCTATATATGATTTATGTATTCATTTTCTCTTATACGAGGTCTGTCAATAAAGTATAGGTCCTTTTTATTTTTTTCAAAAACTATATGGATTTCATTCATATTTTTTTACGTCAGACATGCTTGAACCCTCGTGCGCATGCGTGAGTTTTTCCACGCCTGTCGGTGACGTTATTCGCCTGTGAGCACTCCTTGTGGGAGGAGTCGTCCAGCCCCTCGTCGGAATTCCTTTGTCTGAGAAGTTGCTGAGAGACTGGCGCTTTGTTTGATCAAAATTTTTTCTAAACCTGTGAGGCACATCGAAGTGGACACGGTTCGAAAAATTAAGCTGGTTTTCGGTGAAAATTTTAGCGGCTGATGAGAGATTTTGAGGTGATTCTGTCGCTTTAAGGACTTCCCACGCAGCAGGACGTCGCGCAGCGCTCCCAGGCGCCGTCGTCAGCCTGTTTCAAGCTGAAAACCTCCACATTTCAGGCTCTATTGATCCAGGACGTCGTGAGAGAACAGAGAAGTTTCAGAAGAAGTCAGTTTCAGCATTTTATCTGGATAGTCCACCGTTAAAGGAGATTTTTTTAATGAAAGACGTGCGGACGGGTCAGCGGTGCGGCGGCACAGGAAAAACACCTCCGTGTTGATAACCATTTGTAAAATCCAGGCGGCTTTTGATGGCTTTCAGTGGAGTGAGTATATGAGAAATTGTTTAACAGCTGGACATGTTCCAACTTGTCCTTAAGTCTTCCAACAGAGGTGTTTTTCCTGTGGCGGAGCGTCACGGCAGCTGCGAGCCGACGCTGCAATCCACCCGCACGTCTTTCATTAAAAAAATCTCCTTTAACAGTGGAATATCCGGATAAAATGCTGAAAACGACTTCTTCTGAAACTTCTCTGTTCTCTCACGACGTCCTGGATCAATAGAGCCTGAAATGTGGAGGTTTTCAGCTTGAACAGGCTGACGACGGCGCCTGAGAGCGCTGCGCAACGTCTCACACCGTGGGAAGTCCTTAAAGCGACAGTATCACCTCAAAATCTCTCATCAACCGAAAACCAGCTTAATTTTTTGAACTGTGTCCACTTCGATGTGTCTCACAGGTTTAGAAAAAATTTTGATCAAACAAAGCGCCAGTCTCTCAACAACTTCTCAGACAAAGGAATTCCGACGAGGGGCTGGACGACTCCTCCCACAAGGAGTGCTCACAGGCAAATGACGTCACCGACAGGCGTGGAAAAACTCACGCATGCACACGAGGGTTCAAGCATGTCTGACGTAAAAACATATGAATGAAATCCATATAGTTTTTGAAAAAAATAAAAAGGACCTATACTTTATGGACAGCCCTCGTATATAACTATATAACAATATCTGATATATAACCTATCTATTATATATATGTATGTATGAATGATATTGCTACACTATACATGATTTATATATATTCATTTTCTCTAATAATTTGTGTATATATAGATAGACAGATACTCTGATTTATATATTTTCATTTTCTCTGATATATAACTTCTATCTATTGCTATGTTTTATATAGAAATATAATGTATTCATTAGTCAGTATTTGATGTAAATATTTATATATAGCCTAATCATATATTGTCTCTTCAAATTACTAAAACAGTTACTGCCACAATCTTCTTCAAGTTCTCCCACTTAGAAATCATGGAGGGGTCTGAAATTTTCATGTCCACTGTGAGAGACATAATCTAAAAAAAAAAAAAAAAAATCCCGGAAATCACAATGTATGATTTTTTTTAATAATTTATTTGTATGTTACTGCTGCAAATAAGTATTAAAAGACCTGCCAACCAGCAATAATTCTGTCTCACACAAACCTGTTAATTTTTTTTAAAGAAGCCCTCTTATTCTGCACTCTTTACCTGTATTAATTGCACCTGTTTTGAACTTGATACCTGTATAAAAGACACCTGTTCACACACTCAATCAATCACACTCCAACATGTCCACCATAGCCAAGACCAAAGAGCTGTCTAAGGACACCAGGGACAAAACTGTAGACCTGCACAAGGTTAGGATTGACTACAGGACAACAGGCAAGCAGCTTGGTAGAAGACAACTGTTATGATTATTTATTAGAAAGTGGAAGAAACACAAGATGACTGTCAGTCTCTCTCGGTCTGGGATTCCATGTAAGATCTCATTTTGTGGGGTAAGGATGATTCTGAGAAAGCTCAGAACTACACAGGAGGACCTGGTCAATGACCTGAAGAGAGCTGGGACCACAGTCACAAAGATTACATTAGTAACACATGATGCTGTCATAGTTTAAAATCCTGCATGGCAACAAGGTCCCCCTGCTCAAGCCAACACATGTCCAGGCCCGATGAAGTTCACCAGTGATCATCTGGATGATCCAGAGGAGGCATGGGAGAAGGTCATGTGGTCAGATGAGACCAGAATAGAGCTTTTTGGAATCAACTCCACTTACCATGTTTAGAGGATGAGAACAACCCCAAGAAAACCATCCCAACCGTGAAGCATGGGGGTGGAAACATCATACTCTGGGGGTGCTCTTCTGCACAGGGGACAGGATGACTGCACCACATTGAAGGGAGGATGGATGGGGTCATGTATTGTGAGATTTTGGCAAACACCTCCTTCCCTCAGTAAGAGCATTGAAGATGGGTCATGGCGGGGTCTTCCAGCATGACAATGACCCCAACACACAGCCAGGGCACTAAGGAGGGGCTCTGTAAGAGCATTTCAAGGTCCTGGAGTGGCCCTGGCCAGTCTCCAGCTCTGAACTCAATAGAAAATCTTTGGAGGGAGCTGAAACTCCAAACCTGAAGATCTAGAGAAGATCTGTATGGAGGAGTGGACCAAAATCCCTGCTGCAGTGTGTGGAAAACCTGGTGAAAAACTACAGAAATGTTGGACCCTGTAAATGCAAACAAGGCTACTGTATCAAATATTAACATTGATTTCACAGGTGTTCAAATACTTATTTGCAGCAGTAACATACAAATAAATTATTAAAAAAATCATACATTGTGATTCCGTATTTTTATTTTTTTTAAGATTATGTCTCTCACAGTGGACATGCACCTAAGATGAAAATTTCAGACCCCTCCATGATTCTAAGTGGGAGAACCTGCAAATCGCAGGGTGGTCAAATACTTATTTCCTCACTGTATATATGAATAATGTGTGTGTTTATAGTATTTGCAAAACACCTGTCTACAGTCTAGGCCAGTGGTACCCAAAATATTCCAGAAAGGTCTGAGAGGGTGCAGGTTTTCTTTGGGTACCACTGGTCTAGACTATATCCAAATATTCTATTACTGTTATCCCTCTATGAATATTAAAATACAATGAACCATTTGTTCTGTATCATAGCTATGTGTATGATGTTTGCAGAAAAAAAAACCTGCGTGAAAATCAGTTTAGTATTCAGAGAGTTTTAATGGATTAAATGTGCTGCGCCTGTTGAACAGCACTGAGTGGAGCGAGCCGGATGATCGGTCCAAGATGGCGACCCCACGGCTCGTGAGCGCCAATAGGCAGCGGCGGTCGATGCGGCGTTACTCTTTATAATGATATGGTCCTCCAAAGAGCAAAGTGGATTTGGAGAGACCCTAAATGAAGGTCACAGACCTCTGGCATTGCATGAGCCCCTCTGCTTGTTTTACCTCCGCCAAGAAGGTTATGTTTTTGGTCGCGTTTGTTTGTCTGTCTGTCTGTCTGTCAGCAGGATAACTCAAAACATTTTGAACGGATTTTGATGAAATTTTGTGGAGTGGTTGGAAATGACAAGAGGAACAAGTGATTCAATTTTAGTGGTGATCCGGATCACGATCCGGATCACGATGCTAACGCGTTAGCATGTCTATGGCATTTTCAATGTTAAAAGTTAGCATTAAGCAGTTGCAGCTGTCATCACGTTCGGGTGAATTTGTTTTCAAATTGTAATATTTCTTAAATTTATTTTTGTTGAAATTTTGTGGAGTGGTTGGAAATGACAAGAGGAACAAGTGATTAAATTTTAGTGATGATCTGGATCATGATCCGGGTCCCGATGCTAATGCGTTAGCATGTCTATGGCATTTTCAATGTTAAAAGTTAGCATTAAGCAGTTGCAGCTGTCATCATGTTCGGGTGCATTTGTTTTCAAATTGTAATATTTCTTAAATTTCTTTTTGTTGAAATTTTGTGGAGCGGTTGGAAATGACAGGAGGAACAAGTGATTAAATTTTAGTGGTGATCCGGATCCCGATTCGGATCCCAATGGTAATGCGTTAGCATGTCTATGGCATTTTCAATGTTAAAAGTTAGCATTAAGCAGTTGCAGCTGTCATCACATTCAGGTGCATTTGTTTTCAAATTGTAATATTTCTTAAATTTATTTTTGTTTATATATTAATAATCTAATGATTATTATATACAATTTTAGAGAAAGAGACAAAAAGAAATAGATCACTGTGCCAAGGAGGGAATCTCTTTAGGGTCAGTGACCCTATGGCCTTGTTTAGAGAAGTGTTTCATAAATGTTAAAAAATTCATATATTTGCAGTTTAGCTGAATAATAAATTGAATTTTGTCTCATTTGTTTTTGTCTATAAGCACATTCAATATCAATATCAGTGCTCAGATGACAGTAGCTTCTGGGAAAGGTGCAAGTTGCAATAAACTGTGATGCCAAGCGCTAAGGATACATGCTATCCAGTCACAGCAGATGAAACTTTTCATCATTGTTAGACTTTTTTAGGTTCCATGATTCCACGGCGTGTAGATGTTATGGCGTCAGTGACCCCATGGCCTTGGCGGAGGTTTGCACTCTCTGAGTGCTTTTAGTTTCCTCATAGAATCAGTGTGAAGTGTAATTGCCTGTAGGTGGCGCTGTGTTTCCTTGTGTTTGTGTTCAGACCTGTGGGTTGAAGCCTCCCAGCCAGGCTGTGTTCCCCGAGTAACTCAGCGCCACCTGCTGCAGGAAGGTGTACTCCTGGAAGTTCTGCACTGAAGCCAGGTAGCCTCCCATGATATGGCAGTGGTCCTAGAGGACAGAGGACAGAAGATGCAACACAACAACATGTCACATTTTGGAAAACGTCTCTGTTCACACACTTTCTGGAATTTCTTTTCACAGATTAAGATTAAAAGTAGATCTTGGACATGTTGCTTTTACTGGTCTTATTGTGTTCACTTTAGATCCAGGTTTCTTTCAGTTTGCAGCTCTTTAAACCCTTTTCTGTCGGTCTGAACCAACAATCACAACGGCTACAAAAGAGGGAAACACACTGATGGCGTTTGTAGCTTGGTGGGTGTTTCGGGGGCATGGCTTGCTCATGGTACCTTAGCGATAATGTGCACAATGAAAGGATGCGAAACCCGACGCTATCACTGTGAGTTTTTACTTCATGCGCGGCTGTTTAACTGAACCAAAGTTTGCTCAACTTGTTTCAGTTCAACATCTTTCACAGTGACGTTCCTGTACCACTAGTAGGCATGCTAACATCTCCATAAGATGTCTTGTAAATCAGTTCAGAAGTGTTTTCTGCTTACAAAATAGTTTTAAATTGTGTTTAAAAAGTGTTCATTATTACAGTATATATGACAGACATATTAGATTTATAAAGAAATAAAATGTTTTTTCTGCCATATTAGATTATCAAAATCAATTATTTCTGTCCCAGTCATCACCATGGTTACGGCCTGCAGGCGTGGATGCTCATTCTGACAGACTTAACGTGCACATTGAGGTCACGTGACAGTGGTCGTACCTTGGCACTGTACCAGTTCAAGTTTCTGTTGACAAACAGGAAGCAGCGAGATCCGTAACGGACCCAGCCGGTTGGGCAGAAGTTCATGAGAACTGCAGAGGACATGGAATCATGATTGTTTTTTATTTTTTTTAGTGCAGATCAAATTAAAAATGGATGTAAATATAAAAATGTTGGATCTCGACCTGCTGCATCAGGCGATTGATTGGTCGGGGCCTTGGCTGGTGTTTCTGTGGACCAATCAGAGCAGTGCTGATGTCACATTAATGTTCTTTATTTCCACGTCTGCATGCATGAAATCAAAAACACTCACCAGCGACCTTCAGGTCTTTATCTTCAGCAGGAGCTGCAGACAAAATCACAACACTGTCACAGTCGTGTCATATTGTATTTGTGCACCGACTGAAGTGTCCAGGAATTAGACCTGCAAAGGCAGCACCCAGGAGGAGGCAGAGGAAGGCGGCGGTCGTCATGGTGACCATGATGATGTGTTCCTGTGTGGAGGAGATGGAGGCAGGTGTGTCTCAGTGATGATGTCCTGAGGTGTCTCAGTGATGAGTCCAGACTGAGCTGCTGCTCTTTATACACCTGAGCCACGCCCACTCACCTGGATCACGTAACCACACCCACAAACAAACAGCTGAACCTTGATTTGTGCTGAGAAATGACACGTCACTGTTTTCTCGGCTCTGAGGAGTTTTCCTGAGCTCGCTGCTTTGCTGTGTGACCGGATGGTTCAGGGGTCAACACAATTCAAAGGGATGTGCACCAACATTATCCTGCTTCACCTTCACTCAGCTTTTATGGCTTTTTACTGCTTTATGTTTATTTCTCAACAGACAGCAGCAATCACGAGTGTTCATTTGTTCCACTGACAGTCCACTTTGCAGCCCCACAGACTGGATCAAGAAGAAAAAAACCACTGAGACACTTTAGGACACTTTACACAGACAAACACTAAATCATCTTCTCGTCTTGCTGAAATTGTTCTTTACATATTCATTAAAAATAGTTATATAAGAGCAGAACGTGAATGTGACACATTGAAGTCACAAGTAGAAGGAAAAAAGTAACTGCAAGTAAAAGAAGAAATGTAACACAATGCTAAAATACCCTAGAAGTGTTTATTTCTCAATAGCTTTTACATAATATATGAGAAAGGTGTTATATTTACACAGAAACAAAGTGGTGTTAGCAACTAGCGAGATCAGCCAGTGACGTCACCATGCTAACGTCCGCGAGATGTCTTGTAAATCACTCTGGAGGTGTTATCAGGTTACAAAAACAGCATTTTCCATTCTAGAAGTGTTTTATTTCTCAATAGCTTTACATAATATATGAGAAAGGTGTTATATTTACACAGAAACAAAGTGGCGTTAGCAACTAGCGAGATCAGCCCAGTGACGTCACCATGCTAACGTCCGCGAGATGTCTTGTAAATCACTCTGGAGGTGTTATCAGGTTACAAAAACAGCATTTTCCATTCTAGAAGTGTTTATTTCTCAATAGCTTTTACATAATATATGAGAAAGGTGTTATATTTACACAGAAACAAAGTGGCGTTAGCAACTAGCGAGATCAGCCAGTGACGTCACCATGCTAACGTCCGCGAGGATGTCTGTAAATCACTCTGGAGGTGTTATCAGGTTACAAAAACAGCATTTTCCATTCTAGAAGTGTTTATTTCTCAATAGCCTTTACATAATATATGAGAAATGTGTTATATTTACACAGAAACAAAGTGGAGTTAGCAGCTAGCTGGATCAGCAAGTGACGTCACCACGCTAACGTCCGCGAGTTGTCTTGTAAATCACTCCAGAGATGTTAGGTTCTAAAAACCGCGTTTTCAGTTTTAGAAGTGTTTGTTTCTCACTAGATTTTACATAATACATGAAAAACATATTATATTTAGTCAGAAAGGAAGCAGTTTTGGGATGCCAGAGAGATGCTAGCCAGTGTGGCTAGCAAGTCATGGTGTTCTACTGTGATTGGCTGTCATGCCCTCCCCCTTCAAACAAAAAATGGATTTGCGTGATTCATAGCATAAAAATAGGAAACAGAATGTGACTTTTTAACCTCTTAAAATAGGTCAAGGGTTAGCCATCTCTGAACTTGTCCAAGGACTGTTTCCCAAGAATGTTCCCTATGATTTGAAGACCCTGGCCATAACAGGACTGGACTTATGCTGAGCACAGACAGATGGACACAAAGCCTTCACAATACCAGGATGGCCATATTTTGATGGCCTTTTGATGGTAAGAATCTGTTTAAACTTCATTTTGTGTTCATGTATTCAGACTAGTAAGTTGTCCAAACCGTCAACAAGAAGTTAACTTTTCAAAATGAATAAACAGTCGAGACCTTGCCATACATTTCAGTAGCTTTTGTCACCATCCTAGTGGGCCGATGTGAGGCATGTCAGGGTTGCTTGTACATTTCCTACTTGAAACTCACAATTCATTAAAAAAAGTGATTTATAAATGTCAGAAATCCATGGTTTCTTTTGTTTGTTTCTTTTCTTGACATGTCAGACCCTTGACTTCAAATTGAATTGAATTGAAATGGTTAAAAATTTCAGTTTTGAGAGTTTTACGGTTCTTGAGATTTTAAGATATGAAAGTTTGCTTGAAGGACGGAATATCTTGTGATGAGCACAACTTACAGTTCTGAATAATTACTACTTTATACTTTATGTTTTGTTTCACTTTAAATTTTCTCCACATCTAAAATTACTTTCACCTCAGTGTGCATGTGAGAAAATAAATTATTTATACACACAGAAACACAAAAAATAAAATATTCTCTAATTAAATTTTACACATTTTGTCCCCATCTGACTTGTACTGTTTGGTTTTTTTGGAACAGTGTTTTGTGGGGTTTGATTAGGTTTTGTTTTAAAACTGAAAAAATTTGTTCAATAAAATGCTCATTTGAATTCCACAGATGCAGATCAGCAAATCAACATCAGGATCATTAATGGAAGAAAAAGAAGGTGAAGCTGCTTCGACTGTTTGGATACAAAGTGAGGAAACATCACATGACAATCAGATATCATCATAGTATCAGCACTAGTATCGTTATTATTATCATCATTATTATCATCACACACATTATTATTATTAGTATTATATTATCAGTATTGCTGTGACGTGAAACATTGTAGGACACTGACAAATGACTGATTTACGATCTGTGGGGCGTGTCTTCCATCCAAGTTATTCCCATCATCCTTCTGAGTTTTATCTACAAAATCAATAAATCTATAGTAGCTTTCTTTCTATCAAGGAATCATAAAACTATAAACACATGAGATTAGTTTCAGATTTATTTCTTTGCTTTGAAGTTATAAAACAACTTTTATATCCCCACATTAAAAAAGGTTCAGCGTTTCAGAGATGTCGTTCAACTGAGGTTCAGTCTTGAAACTATTTATTTTAGTTTTAAGAACTAAAAACAAACAAGCAAACAAATGTTAAGATGTTTTCGTATTTTTCTTTTGAACAATATTAATCTTTTTAAAAAGGACTGTCTGATTTCCTGCATAACATGGAAATTTAATGTACGAGGTCTATTAGAAAAGAAACCGACCGTTTTATTTTTTTTAAAAACTATATGGATTTGATTCATATGTTTTTACGTCAGCTAAGCTTGAACCTTCGTGCGCATGCGTGAGTTTTTGCACGCCTGTCGGTGACGTCATTCGCCTGTGAGCACGCCTTGTGGGAGAGTGGTGCAGCCCCCTCATTGGATTTTCATTGTCTGAGAAGTTGCTGAGAGACTGGCGCTGTGCTTGATCAAAATTTTTCCAAAACTGTGAGGCACATCCGAGTGGACACCATTCGACAAATTAAGCTGGTTTTCGGTGAAATTTTAACGGCTGATGAGAGATTTTGGATTGTTTCTATCGCTGTAAGGACGTCCCATGGAGCGGGACGTCGCCCAGCGCTCCGAGGCGACGTCGTCATCCTGTTTCAAGCTGAAAACCTCCAAATGTAAGCCTCTGTAGACCCAGGACGTCGTGAGAGAACAGAGAACTTTCAGAAGAGGTCGGAATCAGCAGTTTATCCGGACATTCCACTGTTAAAGGAGATTTTTTTAATGAAAGATGTGCGGACGGATTGGCGCATCGGCTCGCAGCCGGCGCGGTGCGGCGGCACAGGAAAAACACCTCTGTGTTGTTAACCATTTGTAAAATCCAGGCGGCTTTTGATGGCTTTCAGTGGAGTGAGTATCTGAGAAATTGTTTAACAGCAGGGCATGTTCCAACTTGTCCTTAAGGCTTCCAACGGAGGTGTTTTTCCTGTGGCGGGCGCGCCACGCCGGCTGCAAGCCGACGCACCAATCCGTTCGCACGTCTTTCATTAAAAAAAATCTCCATTAACAGTGGAATGTCCGGATAAACTGCTGATTCCGACCTCTTCTGAAAGTTCTCTGTTCTCTCACGATGTCCTGGGTCAACAGAGGGTTAAATTTGGAGGTTTTCAGCTTGAAACAGGATGACGACGTCGCCTCGGAGTGCTGCACAACGTCCCGCTATGTGGGAAGTCCTTACAGCAATAGAAACAATCCAAAATCTCTCATCAGCCGTTAAAATTTTCACCGAAAACCAGCTTAATTTTTCAAATGGTGTCCACTCGGATGTGCCTCACAGTTTTGGAAAAAATTTTGATCAAACAAAGCGCCAGTCTCTCAGCAACTTCTCAGACAAAGGAATTCCAACGAGGGGCTGGACCACTCCTCCCACAAGGCATGCTCACAGGCGAATGACGTCACCGACAGGCGTGGAAAAACTCACGCATGCGCACGAGGGTTCAAGCTTGGCTGATGTAATCACACGTGATTCAAATCCATACGGTTTAAAAAAAATAATAAGGTCGGATACTTTTCTAATAGACCTCGTAAATCAGAGAGGCTGTACGCTGATTAAGGGCTCACAAGTCTGTCAGTAATTAAATATTGTAATACATTTTGAGTAAATTGTTGGAGTTGTAATTGGAGCAGCCGATCTGCTCTGTGTAAGTCTGATCCCATCAGATCTCAGAAGCTAAGCAGTGTGGGATCTGGTAGTACTTGGATGGGAGACCTCTTTGGAACACCAGCGGCTGTGTGTGTTTCTCCATGTAAAACTGGAGTTGCGTCAGGAAGGGCATCCAGCGTAAAACTTGTTCCAACTACCTGTGCAGATCTAGCTGTATCCGCTGTGGCGACCCCAAATGCAAAACGGGAGCAGCCAAATGGACAACTATAAAACGTGTGTTTTCTGGTGTTAAAAGCTGTTTGAATACATAGTCTATAAATAAACTGTCTGTGGAATCTTTTAACATTTATACAAAAAAAACATTAAGTGTGTGTGTGTGTGTGTGTGTGTGTGCGCGCATGTGTTTGTTTTCAGATGACTGAAAGCCTTCATTCAGACATTTGTCTTTCGTATATTCTGTTATACAACAAAGACACGCACATCCAAAACACATAAAAAGGCATGCAGGACCAAAAAAAACATACCAAAAACAAAAACCAAAATGATCCGCACAGCCCAGCGCTCCGACACAAAAAGAGGCTGCATTTAACAAAAACTAAATGTAACGTTTCGGGCACAGCCCTTCATCAGACAGTCTGCTCAATGTGGCACACCTGTTGTGGGAGAAACAGGTGTGCCACCATACGAGGTCTGTGAGAAACTATCCAACCTTTTTATTTTTTTCAAAAACTATATAGATTTGAATCATGTGCGCTTGCATCAGACAAGCTTGAACCTTCGTGTGCATGCGTGAGTTTTTTCACGCCCGTCGGTTGCATCATTTACCTGTGGGCAGGCTTTGAGTGAGCACTGGTCCACCCCCCTCGTCGGATTTTTATTGTTTAGGAATGGCGGAGTGACTGCCGCTTTGTTCCATGAAAATTTTTTCAGAAACTCTGCCAGACAGCCAGATGGAAACCATTTGGAAGATTCTGTAGAAGAATTTTAGGTCCATATTTGAACTGTGATGAACTATCAAGTGTCCTGATCCGAACTGTATGTCCTCTGGTTGAACTAGCAGGTGTTCAACCCCAAAAAAAAGGGCTCTATTAGTCATTCAGTCTGTCAGGGGCTTTCCAAGGCCTTTTAGGTGCTTTCCCGCAGGCCACGTGCAGGGGCCTCAGGCCAGCTGCACGTGTGACTGAGGCCACGTGCGGGGGGGCCTCAGGCCAGCTGCACCTGTGGCTGAAGGTCTTTTAAAAAAATCAGTTGTAAATCCTTCACGTTTTAATGGGAGCGTTTGTCACATTGAAATAATGGCCTAACACCTGCTTAGGGTTCACTAGAGGACGCTTCCAATAGAAAACCATGTCTTGGGAATGAAATAAATAAAAAAGTCGAAGGAGGAGCGATGCCCGCGGGTCTCCAATAAATAGATGAGCGCGGTTGTCATATGTTCAGTCTCTCTAGAGGACTCAGTTTGTCTAAGCTCTGTGTCGAAGGCTTAAATAAACTTAAAAACTCTGTGCATTTTATCTTGCTTAAGGCTGAATTATTCTAAAGTGTTGTGTCCTTTTAGCATATCACTTGCAATTAGTTTGTGTCATCTAAAGACGACATCCTGAGAAGACTAAAGACGAGCCACGACGCAACTTGGCGAGCCAGCTTCAGGAGGGTCCAGGGGCATTCCGGCAGCCTGGGGCAGTCCAGCTCATCCCTCCAGACCGTAATAACAGTGATCACGACTAAAAGGTAAGCAGAAACCTTTTGTAACTTCTGCACGATCTGGAGGAGTGAGTCGGGATTTCCGCCCAAGTTGACAGGTGATATTTTTTAATTGCCTCTTACCCAAAAGAACCTGGACTAAGAAAATTGATAAGAGACTAAAAAAAGATAAGATTGAAAATTATCAGGCCTTGTAGATAAAATGCTCAGAAGGTGTGTGTGTCCCGGGAAAAAGAATGTCTGTGTGAGTGAAAGGTCAGGATGTTCATGAACTCTGGTGCGGAAAAGAGTGCATGGAGAATTAACCTGGATGCTTGGAGAATAATTGGTGTTGAAATTCGTTACTAACGTGCCGGCTGATAGCATGCGCTGTAGGGGTTAATTTAGGGGAGTATACTGACAAATAGATACAAGGTAATACAAGGTTATTTAAAGAGTTTAACAGAGACTGAAGTGAAATAAGTGAGAAAAACAGTTTAACAGAGAATACGTGCAGAGGAAGCACAAGATAAGCGCCTGAGGGGGCGCAGTAGAAATACCGTACGTGATAAAGAGATTTAAAGAGAAAAGTGCAAAGTAGCACAGCTGACAGTAAGTAAAAGAGCTCAATAAAGGACGTCATTTTTAAGAAAAGAGAAAAACTATAAAAAAAATGAAAAAAAATGAATGAAGAGTTAGTGCAGAATAAATGAGAATTAATGAAGCAGAAAATAGTGCAGTAAGGCACCAAATACACGCTTGTGGGGCGTGGGAGAAGAATAAGTAATTAAGTACACAGTAATATGAGTTTTTTATAAGAAAAGAAAAAGAGAATATTTTCAGTGCAAAGGCACATTAAGCTCACGAGGAGCTCAGTAAGTGAAAAAAAAGTAGAAGAAAGTGCAGAAAGGCACAGGATACGCACGCGAGGCGCGGTAAGGCGTAGAAATAAATGAATATTGTATGCTCAGAAAGGAGCTTGTGAAAATAATATAGTAAGCACAGGATACGCACGCGAGGCGCGGTAAGGCGTAGAAGTAAATGAAATATTGTACGCTCAAAGAGTAGCTTGTTAAGAAAAAAAAAAAGTAATATATGAGTTGCTGGCAGCACCGGAGAAGCTGTCTAACGTGAAGAAGAGATACATACTTAAACAGAACACATTGGTGTTAAGTGAAAAAAGGTTGTTTAAAGCCGCGGAGTAAAGGGTGGCAGAAGTCTAGATAGAGATATATAGAAAGTTGTTTTTAATAATTTTTGTGTATAAAGCTTTTGAAGATTGGTGTGTGGAGAGCGGAGTTGCAGGCAAAGCTGTGAGGGCTTGCAGGCTGGCTGACATACAAGATTAATGTGAAAGGGTACGAGGAGGAGGTGTTTAGACCCACAGAAGGACTTGGGAGGTGCATGACAGGCAGAGGGAAAGTGTGAAACAGAGACAGTGAAGAAAAGACAGGAGAAGAGACTGCTATGTAATACAGAGAAGGTAGATATTATTTCAAAGAAAGAAAACTAATAAACAAACATGCAGAAAAAGACGAGAAGCAGAAGTTAAAAATTAGAAGGAAAATAGAAAGTCGGAGCAAAGACATTAGGAAGTGTTAGGGTTGTAAGAGGAGTAAAGAAATAAATTGGTTATAATTAAAGAGTTAAAGCTTAGATTATAGTGAAAAAGCTGACAGACTGATCAATGCTTGGGACAGTCTTTGATGGAGACTTAAGTGATGATGAAATAATACTCCCAGAACATTACTTGACTGATGGGACATCGAAACCCAGGGAATCAGGACACATTTTTGGCTGGAAAGGACCTATTTTGACAGTGTAGGAGCAGAACATTGGCAGGACGAACAAGAGATCAATCAGAAATTATGGCAGATTACTAAGGTAATCATCTGAAGCAAAAGAAAGAACAATTCCCTCTAATTAATTGGGAGCTGCTGATAAGATGTCTGTGGCATCAGGGTTTAACCCCGTGGCTGGAGCTGCTTTGTGCTGATCCTAATAAAGAAATTAGCATACCATTAAATCATTTAATAACACTGCCAACCGATCCAGGTGAAGAACTGTTTCCTAGGTTGACTCTGACTGTGGTCCCAAGGAAGGTTTGGGGAAACAGGTAAATTTTCGTATTTAGTTAAAGAAAAGAAGACGGGCATAACAGTTGGAAATTTAATCCTTTTAAGGGTTTAAAATACAAAACAGGTGTTACAGCCAGCAAGTTATTGGTCTGGATCAGGACAGCCCCTGAGGGACTACCAGAACACCATAGAAACACCTCACATAGCGTTTGTCAGGGTTACATGGGTAACTCTCAGGTCAAGGTCGGAAAGTACCCCGCTAGACTAGTACTAAGAAAATATCCAGAAAACGCACTAAGGCCAACCAATGTATGAGAAGTGGCACAAAAGGTCACATGGGGGCAGGCAATGGCCTTTGGTGGGATCATTTGATCCGGTGATGTGTGAAGCAGTTGTGGTAGAAATACAGAAAAAAGAAATTAAAGATCAGCAGAAGAACGTAAATAACAACAAAAACGCACTGAAGAAAAAGAAGTTTTGGCCTTGTTCAAGCAGGAAGCACAGAGGCTACAGCAGAAAAGAGAAAAAATGACAGAGGAAAGATCCAAAGACACTAAAGCCAGTGCACCGAGCTGGGAAGCAGAGCCACCCCCATATAAACGTCATGATATGGGAAAGACAGCTGGACAATTTGTATTAGGAACTCGTGAAGAGGACCAAGGCATGGATGTGGAGGGCAAATTCACACTGACACTAAAAGCTCGAGCCACAAGGAGACAGGTCTTCAGTCTGTCAAGGATCATACAAGGTCTCCAAGTCCGAAAGTAGGTGGTCGCTCACCACGACCAGCAGGGGGGCCAAAATAACAGTGACAGAGGCAGACGAGGATAAAGAGAGACCTGAAGGCTCCGCCTGCACATCGAGGTCCACTGAAAACCGTCCCCTCCCACCAAGTCAGCCGACTGGACCTTCACAGGCTATAGAGGCTCCGAAGAGTGGCACAAGAGCTTCTGTGACATACTGGATCTGGCCAGAAGAGATAATGAAGAACTAGCTGAGCAGCTTCGGCTAGCGAAGGAAAGAAACAAAGACATAGGGCCGCGAGGAAGAAGAATATTACAACAATCGACGCCCAATCAAGGGAATCACATTATAGAGCCACCCAAAAGATTTCTGGTGAGATCATCATTGAGAGTGCAAAGAGGCCCGACTCAGGCAAAGACAACAATGTGTAGCCAAAGACATAGCGGCTTTAGAACAGAATATAACCAACTGGATGGACTGCCTGGAACCAGTCAGTCGCACTCGATCTGGAAGACAGTATGGAGCCCCCACAGAAGAAGAGGAGGACGAAGACCTCATATTACATCTTATCTCTGCTTCTGCAGCAGTACCAGGGTTGACAGCCGAAGACGAGCCACCTGGGGATCGGGACTTGGCGGCTCCAGTGTCTTCAGACGTTGGTGGTGGGAAGCGTGTGGGACGCGGTTCTCTCTCGTCGGGGGTCTCTATATTCGAGCCTGCCCACACGTCACCTGGTGTTAATTGACTGTGCAATTCTGTGAATTTAGTGTGTATTGTCAACATTAAATTGTTACTTTTTGGCTACTCAGTCCGTTCATTTGCGCCCCCTGTGGGTCTGTGCTACGACCTTCACAACAGGATTTCTCGGCCAATCGTCATGGACTCCGAGGGGCGTCAACCCGAGTTTGAACGGCCAATGGGAAGAACAGGAGCGCGTGTCAGCGGGAGGCGTGTTGAGTGAGCTGCAGCAAATCTTAACGCCTTCACAGCTCGGCTGGATTTAGTGGCCGAGCGAAATGTTCTCCTTAACCGGAGGGTGGAGGCTCTCACTGCCAGGGTGAAGCGCGCGATCAGGGCGCTGCTGCAGCCACTCCTCTGGTGGTGGGGCCTGTAACAGACGTTCCATGGTGTCAACGACCCCCCCCACCGTCCTCTGAAGCATACATAAGCCTCCGGAACTGTACGGAGGCGTGTTGAGACGTGCGCAGATTTCCTCATGCAGTGTTCGCTCGTCTTTTCACAGCGTCCTGTCATGTACGAGTCAGACGCCAGCCGGGTGGCTTATGTTGATTAGTCTGCTTCGAGGAGAGGCAGCGCCTGGGCTACGGCGCTTGGGAGCAGAATTCAGGCTCCTAAGTCTTATGAGTTTATACAGGAGTTCAAACAAGTTTTTGACCATCCCAACAGAGGCGAGACCGCTCGAGCGTGCTGCTGTCAATGAGACAGGGGCGCCGCAGCGCAGCGAGTATGCAGTTGAGTTCCGCATCGCGGGCAGGAGGTCCGGCTGGAATAACGTTGCGCTCCGCGCCGCCTTCGTAAATGGACTGTCTCTGGTCCTGAAGGAGCACCTGCTGGCTAAGGAGGAACCGCGGGATTTTGACGGGCTTATCAATTTGGTTATACGCTTAGACAACCGTTTGAATGAGCATAGTCGGGAGCAGGCCGGGGGGCGTGACGGGCACGAGCCGTCCCTCCCCTTCCGGTTCCGAAAGGGTGACGTCGTCCCCACGCTTCACTGCCAGAGAGCTCCGTGTGGCTACAGCTCCCCCTGCTGAGGAGGCTATGGACACGAGCAGGGCCAAAATAAAAACAAACGTCAGACAAAGGAGGCTGGCCCGCGGGGAATGTTTTGTCTGCAGCTCTTGTGAGCATATGCAGAAGGACTGCCCCAAAACGGTCAAACTACAACGCCGTCCTTAGAAACTGGGCTAAGGGTGGGTCATAACACGCACGCGGGGAAACCCCGCAAATCTGCACGAATCCCAGTAACGATCCTTTGTGGGGATTTAACCCTTCACGCCCCAGCACTGGTAGACACGGGGTCGGAAGGGAATCTGCTGGATAGCGGATGGGCAAAGGAAGTAGGGCTCCCCCTGGTGGCTCTGCCGGCACCATTGCAGGTGCAAGCACTAGATGGCACCCTGCTTCCATTAATTACACATCAGACACAGCCAGTGACCTTGGTTGTGTCTGGAAATCACAGAGGAGGAGATCGTGTTCCATGTAACACCTTCTACCTCCCGAGTGATTTTGGGATTTCCATGGTGGTGAAGCACAATCCCCGGATAGATTGACCGTCTGGGGTTGTGACGCAGTGGAGCGAAACCTGCCACCGGGAGTGTTTAGGATCCTCGGTTCCTCCCGGCACGACGGCTAATGAGGAGGTTAAAGTCCCCCCCAATCTATCGGCGGTGCCAAAGGAGTACCACGATCTTGCTGACGTTTTCAGCAAAGATCTGGCGCTCACTCTTCCCCCGCACCGACCGTACGACTGTGCCATTGATTTGGTCCCGGGCGCTGAGTACCGTCCAGCAGGCTGTACAACCTCTCACGTCCGGAATCAATGGAGACCTACATCCGGGACTCTTTAGCTGCCGGGCTGATCCAGAACTCCACCTCCCCGATGGGTGCTGGTTTCTTTTTGTGGGCAAAAAGGACGGCGGACTCCGTCCATGCATTGATTACAGAGGGCTGAACGAGATCACGGTTCGCAACCGATACCCGTTACCTCTGTTGGATTCAGTGTTCACGCCCCTGCATGGAGCCCAAATTTTCACTAAATTGGATCTTAGAAACGCGTACCACCTGGCTCGGATCCGGAAGGGAGACGAATGGAAGATGGCATTTAACACCCCATTAGGTCACTTTGAGTACCCGGTCATGCTGTTCGGCCTCACTAACGCCCCCGCGACGTTCCAAGCTTTGGTAAATGACGTCTTGCGGGACTTCCTGCATCGGGTCGTCTTCGTATATCTGGACAATATACTCATCTTTTCCCCGGACCCTGAGACCCATGTCCAGCATGTACGTCAGGTCCTACAGCGGTTGTGGAGAACCGGCTGTTTGTGAAGGGTGAGAAGTGCGAGTTCCACCGCACTTCTTTGTCCTTCCTGGGGTTCATCATCTCCTCCAACTGGTCGCCCCTGATCCGGCCAAGGTTGCGGCGGTGAGAGATTGGCCCCAACCAACAAGCCGCAGGAAACTACAGCAGTTCCTCGGCTTTGCAAATTTCTACAGGAGGTTCATTAAAGGTTACAGTCAGGTAGTTAGCCCCTGACTGCCCTGACCTCCACCAAGGTCCCCTTCGCCTGGTCGGATCGGTGCGAAGCCGCGTTCCAGGAGTTGAAACGCCGGTTCTCGACTGCACCACTTCTGGTGCAGCCTGATCCTGATCGCCAGTATATAGTAGAAGTGGACGCCTCTGACTCAGGGATAGGAGCCGTGCTGTCCCAGAGCGTGGAGGCTGATAAGGTTCTCCATCCTTGTGCCTATTTTTCTCGCAGGTTGACCCCAGCTGAACGGAACTATGATGTCGGCAATCGGGAGCTCCTCGCGGTGAAGGAGGCTCTTGAAGAGTGGAGACACCTGCTGGAAGGGGCATCGTTGCCCTTCACGGTTTTCACGGACCATCGGAACCTGGAGTACATCCGGACCGCCAAGCGGCTGAACCCAGGCAAGCCCGCTGGTCTCTGTTCTTCGGGCGCTTTGACTTCCGGATCACGTACCGCCCGGGACCAAGAACCAAAATCAGATGCATTGTCCCGGGTGCACGAAGAAGAAGCCAAAGCGGGGCTGTCGAACCCCACCGGACCATCATCCCCGAGTCCACTGTCGTGGCCACCCTCACTGGGACGTGGAGAAGACCGTCCGGGAGGCCCTGGCAAGGAGCCCGGACCCGGGGACCGGCCCCAAGAACAGACTGTACGTCCCACCAGAGGCAAGAGCTGCCGTATTGGACTTCTGTCACGGGTCCAAGCTGTCCTGTCATCCCGGAGTGTGTAGGACCGTGGCAGTAGTCCAGCAGCGCTTCTGGTAGGCGTCCCTGGAAACCGACGTCCGGGACTACGTCCAGGCCTGTACCATCTGCGCCAGGGGCAAGGCAGACCATCGGAGGACTTCGGGACTCCTCCAACCCCTGCCGGTGCCTCATCGCCCCTGGTCTCACATCGGCCTGGACTTCATCACGGGCCTCCCGCCGTCCCAGGGCAACACCGTAATTCTCACGATAGTGGACCGGTTCTCCAAGGCGGCCCACTTCGTGGCCCTCCCGAAGCTCCCGACGGCCCAGGAGACGGCAGACCTCCTGGTCCACCACGTCATGCGGCTGCATGGGATACCATCGGACATCGTTTCAGATCGTGGTCCCCAGTTCTCTTCGCAGGTGTGGAAGAGTTTCTGTAAGGAGCGGGGGCCACCGTGAGTCTCTCGTCCGGGTACCACCCCCAGACAAACGGCCAGGCAGAGCGGGTCAACCAGGAGCTGGAGCAGGCCCTTCGATGCATCACCTCCGCACACCCAGCGGCCTGGAGTCACCATCTGGCCTGGATCGAGTATGCCCATAACAGCCAAGTTTCGTCTGCTACCGGCCTCTCCCCTTTTGAGGCATGTTTGGGGTACCAGCCCCCATTGTTCCCGCTGGTGGAGGGAGAGGTCGGTGTGCCCTCGGTCCAGGCCCACCTCAGGAGGTGCCGCCGGTGTGGGGACCGCCCGCTCTGCCCTGTTAAGGCCCGGACGAGGGCTAAAACCCATGCGGACCGCCGGCGTTCCCCAGCCCCCACATACCAGCCGGGCAGGAGGTGTGGCTCTCGACTAAGGACATCCCTCTCTGTGTGGACTCCCCAAAACTGAAGACAGATTCACGGACCCTTTCGTATCCTCAAGATCATCAACCCGGCCGCAGTGAAGCTCCAACTCCCAGCTTCACTGCGGATCCACCCTGTATTCCACGTGTCCCGTATCAAGCCACACCACACCTCGCCCCTCTGTGCACCTGGACCTACGCCGCCTCCTGCCGGCTAATCGACGGGGAGCCTGCTTGGACAGTCCGCAGGCTCCTGGACGTCCGTCGTAAGGGCCGGGGGTTCCAATATCTGGTGGACTGGGAGGGATATGGACCTGAAGAACGCTCCTGGGTGAAGAGGAGCTTCATCTTGGACCGGCCCTCCTGGCCGATTTCTACAAAAGACACCCGGACAAGCCAGGTCGGGCGCCAGGAGGCGCCCGTTGAGGGGGGGGTCCTGTTATGTGGGCCGCTGAAGAGGAGGTACTGCTGGCCCACCACCACCAGAGGGCGCCCTGCTTGGAGTGCGGGCTCCAAGCATGAGAGGGCGCCAGACCCAGAAGAAGTGACAGCTGTCACATCATCGCACCAGCTGTCACTCATCATCATCACCATAAAGGCCGGACTGCAACTCCACCTCCTCGCCGAGAAATCGACTACCATTGGAAAGGTAATTTCTCTGCTGACTAACACTTTGTGTGTAATAACCTGAACTTCTATTGCAGCCGTTTTCCTGGAGTGTTGCCTTATCTGGAGGATTGGCGTTTGGTGTGACAGCGACAGCTTCGCCTCAACCCCAACCCAGATAAGTGGTTGACCAGGAGCTGCACGAGTGTGTGTGATTGGAGGTGGAGGTGCTCCCTCCTAACTGTGTTTGGGCTGTGGATTACTGAGTGTGCGGACTCACACTCATACATTATCTCTGCTTTCTGCCAGCAGTACCAGGGTCGACAGCCGAAGACAGAGGCCACCTGGGGACTCGGGACATGGCAGCTCCGGTGTTCTTCAGACCATTGTTGGTGGAAGCCGTGTGGGACGCGGCTTCTCTCTCGTCGGGGGTCTTCTATCTTCGAGCCTGCCCACACGTCACCTGGTGTTAATTGACTGTGCAAATTCTGTGAATTTAGTTGTGTATGTCACAACATTAAATTGTTACTTTTGGCTTACTCATTGTCCATTCATTTGCGCCCTCGTTGTGGGTCCGTGCTACGACACCTTCACAACACCTCCTACAGAGAAGACAGAGATCCTTGAAATGCCAGTTCAAAGAAGCACCAGCGCATGAACGGGCAGGCATTCAAAATCTGCTTGAGACATCAAAAGCAGATTCTCATTCTTTCTCGAGCTGAAAACCAGTGGAAACAGAAGAGACAGACAAGAGGCATTCTATAAGAACCCCTATGCCTTTATAAGAAGCATAGGGGTTCTATAAGAACCCCTATGCTTTTGCCAAGAAACTCTTCACAGAGCCAAAAAGTGGAACCCTAGATGTACACCAACAGGAGCTGGAGTCCCACCTAGGGCAGGTACACTCTGACCCCCTGAGAATTACACCAATCCCTAACATGGAGGGCATCCAGCAGCCGACTGAACTGGGCGTCCCATTTGACACGTCCTGTTTCCGGATCAGAGAAATTAGAGAATTTGTCCAAAGAGCTCGTGCTAAAAGTGCACCTGGCTGGGATGAATGGGTTCTCCTCTAAGATCTACAAGAAATACCCTCTGGTGCTGGACCTCTTGGCTGTCCTGCTTCAAAGATCCTGGAAGTCCACTGAGATGTGTGACCAAGGTCGGGTGGGAACGGGTAACGTTTGACACCACAGTCTGTGAAGGAGGATTGGGTGAGGTCTCACGCTCTTCAGCACACTTCCTGAGGTAATTTGGTTTTGGTGACTTTTATGAAGTAATGACAGTGGATTTGGTGTCCCTCACACCTTGTGTTAGTGAGCTGTCATGTTATGCTAATTGTCTAATCAGCTTCTGCTGCAGTGGAGATTTGAACTGAGTTGTTTCGTGCCTGCAGGGTAAGAAGCTGATGTATAGATTTAAGCCAGGAAGTGTTTGCTGATTGCGTGCACCTTTGAGTTGTGTCTCTCTGTGTGGAGTTGGACTCACCTCCATGTTTTCTTTCTTCACAGACTTGGTTTGTCGCGGCCACCTGGGGGGTGTCGGCGGGGTCCCTGGGTCCGAACTGCTGTGGCTCCGGACCGTTTGCGCTGTTGAGAGCGCGCCGTGTTTCCACCTCACCAGACCGCGGACTTTTTAGTTGTTTAGCACTTCACCCACTGTTATGTTTATTAAATTCTGTTACCTTTTGAACCGTGCTCTGCTTATTTTATGCTGGGTCCTTTCAAACGCTGGGTCGGTGCTCCGACCGCGTCCGAAACATGACATTAAGGGAACTAGTGATCCTCGCGGACGTCACGACACAGCGCCCCGCACAGGTGGAGCCCTAGGAAATGATTCGTCCGTCAGACCAGTTTATTTGTGGACAATGTTTTTTTAACCAGGGATGCCCCAAAATGGCGGAGTGAGTCATTTTATCAAATACATGAAAGCTTATCTTTCCGAGTGAGTACCGGCTATGATCAACTGAACAGACTGAGTGCGGTGGGTGATGTGACCAAGCACATGACCATCAACGGCATGCATTAGTAGCGGACGTGAGAGACGGTACAGCTTAAGGTGTAAAGACCTGGCGAGGGAAGATTGCACTAAATTAGCGTCTGAACCTGAATCAATAAATACCGGAACAAAGCATGATGAATGATCAGAAATTAAGCTGGCCGTGATCACGTTTGAGGAGTAACAGAAGTAATAGAATTTTGACTCACCCGTCGTACCCGTTGTGACCACGCGGGGCACCCCTGGCTTGGCACTCAGTGACCACATGATCCGCCTGACCACAATAGAAACACAAGCCGTGGTGTCTCCGGCACTGCCGCTCCTCAGTGGTCAGCTGGGTACGTCCCAGCTGCATGGGTTCTTCTGAAGCTGCATGAGACGAGTTGGAGCCGGAGGAGGAGGACCCGGCGTGATGAGCGGACAAAGTTTCCGAGTGCTGGGACGAGGCATGCACGTCTCGTCGGGGCCAGTCGGCCAGCCAGTAATCAGTGCGGATGGCTAGTGTGATTAGCTCGTCCAGTTTCCTGGAGATCGACCGCTATCAGCTGATCCTGGATCTGCGTCGAAAGGCCTTGGAAGAAAACGTCATGGAGTGCGGCTGGGTTCTACTCACTCTTCGCTGCTAGAATACAGAAATCAATGGCGTAGTCTGCGACACGTCTGTTTCCCTGCCGAAGACGCATCAGGGAACGGGCTGCCTCATGGCCCGGTGACGTATGCTGGAAGGCCTGGAGGAGCGCGGTCTTGAACGCCTGGAGTGATCCACACGCCGGAGACTACCTGCTCCACTCTGCCGAGGCCCACGCCGCTGCCCGGCCGGTGAGGTGAGTTATGATGAATGCTATCTTTGTCCTGTCGGACAGAAATATTGCTGACATTAACTCGAAATGTAGGTCGCATTGGGTAAGAAAGGGCTTGACGTCTCCGGGTTCTCCGGAGAAATGCTCAGGTCGAGACAGCTGGTTACACACAACAGGGGCAGCTGTAGGTACCGGCGGGGCAGCACTCGGTCCTGGAAGTGGCTGGCTGGTGGAAGCCGAGGCGGACGGAGCCTGATGTGTCAGGGTGGTAATAAGCTGGTCGATCTGTGTGCTCACTGAGGACATGAAGGCGTCCTGTCTGTTGGCCAGGTCAGAGATTCCGGCGCTTAAAGCAGTGATGCGATCCTCTTGTTCTGCCAGCTGGCAGCTATGGTGATGAACTGCCAACTGGAATGGGTTCGAGTCCGCTGACTCCATTGTTGGCCTGATCGTTCTGTCAGGGCTGTCAGACAAAGAAGGCTGGAGACAAATGCAGGACTCGATAATGTAGCTCTGGTTCAAGGAGGCGTTACTGAAAGGCTCAGCTGGGTTCGGTACACAGAGAGGCAGTCCAAGAGAAGCAAACAGATCCAAAACATCAGGCAATGTGTGGTCAATAAAACAGGCAGGTGGTCAAAACACAACGTGGAAGCAGGACTTAGAATGAACAAGGTACAGAGCTAGAAGCGATGGCACAGGGCACAACGATCAGGCGAAAAACCAGTGTAACCAGTGGTGTTTAAATACTCCCACTGATAAGTGCAGAAAGATCCAGAACAAGGCATGACCCAACCAGAGTGAAACGCCCCCCACAAAGCTCAAAGAAACAATCATCAATCAACAATCAGCTTCTTTGGAACTTGTCAACAGCCATGTTGACTTTTCAGCCAATGGCTGTGCTGGAGCTTTAATAATTTGATCAGATGAACAAATCTAACAGATTTTTTTTTAACTGAAGAAATTCAAGGAAGTTTTTTTTTTAATCCAAAAATTCAGACAACAAATGTAATTTTTTGATCTACATTTACTTGGTAAGAAGTAGGAGTCAGTCGGTCCTATGTCGGGCCTGAGGCCAGTTGGATTCCATCTCTGGATTCCATCAGGTCAAGAAAACGAGAGTCTATGACTCCCCCTGGAGGGGACACCAGCTTGACCTAGGTTACTTCCCCAGCAGAAGATGGTACCCGTTTACAGCTGAGTGGACTGAGACAGTGTAAATGAAGTGTCTTGATCAAGGACAGAGATGACTAACACAAGTGGGATTCAAACCCAGACCATCTCCTTACCCATTCACCTACCTGCTCGCGTTTTTCTTTTTCTTTCTGTATATCTCAATCTTTAGTTATAAACTAAAATTTGTTTTGTTACTTCTGTGTGTCTGGTTTTGCTTCAGGAAGGGCAGCCGGTATAAAACTTCTGCCAAATCAACATGTGGCTCTGTACTGGATCCACTGTGATGACCGACATTAGTCTTGGCATCATCAACAAAAAGGCCAACAAATGCAGAAGACCTTCAAAAGTGACCGAAAGTGCCCAAAACGACGACGTGAAATGGAAACGGACACAAACAATAAACACAGACCACCGAAGAACTCGACAAATCTCACATCAAAGTTTTGCTGGATATCTGCTGGACAAAGAAGACGAAGCTCACACACGTGTCCCTCATTAAAACCAACATCAGTGGCAGTTACATCGTTTTTACTTTGTTACAGCGACTCACTGTGGACACTGTTTTATCACCACCAGACCAGATGAGGGCAGCACTGAGTCTTGGTGGTTCACACTGTTTCCTCACAACCAGAAGGAGTTTGCATGTTCTCCCCGTGTTCCCGCCAACTTCTAAAGACATGCAAGAGGTCCATGTGGCCCTCCAGTGGACTTTCATCCTGTCCAAGCTGAACCCTGCTGAGATACCCCCCCGCCCATGACCCCCTTAACTGGAATAAGTGGGTTAGAAAATGGAGGGACATATTAGATGTATTGTTCCTTGTTTTAAGTCAGAACTTCTGACTTCCCAGTTTTCATCAAAGGCAACATGAACTTTTGACGTTGTGTGTGGACTTCCTCCTTTCACCACCTGTAAAGTCTCATGGAATAAAACTCACTGTGTTTGCTGTAGAATTGTCCAGAAACCATCATCAGTAATAACATTAGCTGTGATTTTACAATTTTACCAGAAAATAAACAGTAAATTTTGCAGCTTTTATGACAAATTGAAATCGACATCCGGCTTTCCAGAATGATTCAGTCTTCTCGTGTTTTGTTTTGTAATTTTTTTATAATTATTTTCACTTTTGTCCTCTTAGAACTTTATTTCACACCGTTAACAATCACAAACACTTTCAAAGATTTTGTTTTATCATCAAAAAGATTCTCCAAAGATTTGACTCAATAAACTTCACAGCAGAAAAGAAGCCAAAGATGATTTTTCTCAAATAATCGGCAGGTGGAAGTCACATGACTTGAAGCTGGTGCGAGAAAAAGAAGCAGGTTTGTATTTGATGATAAAGGTGACAGAGTCATTTTCACAGTGGACAGCGAGAAACTGATCTTTACTCAGACGAATCGCAACGTGTCGACCGCTGCCGGTCGGAGACGTTAGCAGGTGAACGGGTCCTTGGAGCAGAAGAAGGGACGAGAGGAAGCGCAGTTGGTGTTACCGCCTTTAGCTGAAAAACAAAACACAAAGGTCAGAATATTTAAACTGATAAATGGGCTGAATTTATACCACACTTTTCCATCTGAACACTTTACAACGATGCCTCACATTCACACAGCCACACTGTTGTCATCGTGTTGCTGGGCAACAAACTCAATGGAAGCAAACTGTGGATTAAGGATCTTGTCCGAGTGTCCTTGGGGATTTTTCCAGTCTAACAAGGATTTGGACTGAGGACCCTCTAGTTCCAGATGTAACAGCTGCACTCTGCATTGTTGTTTGACTCCGCACATTCACTCCTCCGTTCAGACTGGGGTCGGCAATCCGGCTCGAACCAGATTTGGTGCTTTCAAGCCGGATAGTGTTCAGACCTGTTTTTCAAATCTACTTGACAAAGCTCGGTCCAGCTCAAGCCAAAAAGATGAGCCTGGATGTGAGAACGTGGGTGTGTGTGTGTGAGACACATGGAAGGGGATGCGACCGGCACAGTGCTTTGACTCCTCTAAAAGCAGGCTGAGGGTCACTAGACCACAGATTCTGTGTCACCTGCTCACAGATTCTTCAGACAAACGCCTACTTGTCTGCCCTTACCATCCTCACAGACCAAAATTTCCAACAAGCCAAATACCCAGACTCGTCTGGGTGATGTTCAGAGTGGTCTTTAAGACGAAACCCCTCCTGTGACCGTTGGTGACTCCAACACATTCACTGTCAACATTCACAAACCACTCCCAGATTCCATTATGATCACTGTTTGTGTCCGAGTTCAGTCTGATCTTGACGTCTAGTCCGGCTACTGAATATCAACTCTAAAAACTCTTAACATTAACTCCCGTTGCGTGGACAAAATGAACTTACAGTTGGCGGACAGGTAGGTGCAGGCACAGCCGGTGGGAGAGGACAGAGTAAACCAGGTGCCGGTGGCATCAAAATCTAAACGGTCGAGCCACATCCACTTGCTCTGAAAGAGAGAGAGAAAAGGGATCATGGAATCCTCCTTTGATTCACATCTTCAGTTTTTGAGTCGTGTGGTCTCGACTACTCAAACTCATGTAGGGCGTCTCAGAACACAGACATAATAAAGAGCAGACGCCACATTGGTTGTTAAGGCGCAAGAAATGTGGCCACCATCTTGGACTGGTCATTGTAGTGATTCCATCACAAGCCTCAGTGAAGGTTTGATTTTATGATCTTGTCTAGTTTTTTTTTTTAAATCTCTCTATAAAGTTGCTTTGTTTTTCTGTTCTGTAAAGTGTTTTAGCACTGTGTGAAGTGCTATAGAAATATAATGTATAAGGTGCTGAGAGCTGCAGAGGGTGAAGCTTCAACAAAACAGCTCCAAAGGTGACAACAGTCTCTCTCTCTCTCTCTCTCTCTCTCTCTCTCTCTCTCTCTCTCTCACACACACACACACACACACACACACACACACACACACACACACACACACACACACACACACACACACACACACACACACACACACGGTCCAGGAGGAGATCGGAACGGAGGAGGTTTTTCTGCACCACATTAACAAACTCACCTCTCTTGACCTGCAGAAAGAACGAGGAAGAAGCTCTGCAGAATAGTCCTCTCTCAGAGCTTTTAGCTGGAAAAGTTTCACAAGCAAGTTTGTACATGTGTAAATATGGTTTATGGCGGGACGGCATGTTCTTGTGTTAATTTGGCAATTTACATTTGCATTTTATTCTCTTTCTGCTTTGTACAGCCTTGGAACTCTCTCTTTCTCTCTCTGACCTGATATGAATGTGATTATATATTATCATTTTCTGAAATACTGACTATATCGATACTCCATATATAATATGTGTGTGTGTGTGTGTGTGTGTTGGATGAATGTTATTGATACTCCATATATGATTTATGTATTCATTTTCTCTGATATATAACTATATAACAATATCTGATGTATAACTTATCTATTATATATGTATGTATGAATGATATTGCTACACTATATATGATTATATATATTTTCAATTTCTCTAATAATCTGTATATGTGTGTGTGTGTGTGTGTGTGTGTGTGTGTGTGTAGTGATTTTCCTCTGATATATAAGTTTATCTACTATATATATATATATATATATATATATATATATATATATATATGAATGTTATTGATACTCTATATATGATTTATGTATTCATTTTCTCTTATACGAGGTCTGTCAATAAAGTATAGGCCTTTTTATTTTTTCAAAAACTATATGGATTCATTCATATTTTTTTACGTCAGACATGCTTGAACCCTCGTGCGCATGCGTGAGTTTTTCCACGCCTGTCGGTGACGTTATTGCCTGTGAGCCACTCCTTGTGGGAGGAGTCGTCCAGCCCCTCGTCGGAATTCCTTTGTCTGAGAAGTTGCTGAGAGACTGGCGCTTTGTTTGATCAAAATTTTTTCTAAACCTGTGAGGCACTCGAACGGGACACGGTCTCGAAAATTAAGCTGGTTTTCGGTGAAAATTTTTAGCGGCTGATGAGAGATTTTGAGGTGATTCTGTCGCTTAAGGACCTTCCCACGCAGCAGGACGTCGCGCAGCGCTCCCAGCGCCGTCGTCAGCTGTTTCAAGCTGAAAACCTCCACATTTCAGGATCTATTGATCCAGGACGTCGTGACGAGAACAGAGAAGTTTTCAGAAGAAGTCCCGTTTTCAGCATTTATCTGGATAGTCCACCGTTAAAGGAGATTTTTTTAATGAAAGCCGTGCGGGACGGTCAGCGGGCGGCGCACAGGAAAAACACCTCCGTGTTGATAACCATTTGTAAAATCCAGGGGCTTTTGATGGCTTTTCAGTGGACGTGAGTATATGAGAAATTGTTGAACAGCTGGACATGTTCCAAACTTGTCCTTAAGTCTCCAACAGAGGTGTTTTTCCTGTGGCGGAGCGTCACCGGCAGCTGCGAGCCGACGCTGCAATCCACCCGCACGTCTTCATTAAAAAAATCTCCTTTAACAGTGGAATATCCGGATTAAAATGCTGAAAACGACTTCTTCTGAAACTCTCTTGTCTCTCACGACGTCCTGGATCAATAGAGCCTGAAATGTGGAGGTTTCAGCTTGAAAGGCTGACGACGGCGCCTGAGAGCGCTGCGCAACGTCTCACACCGTGGGAAGTCCTTAAAGCGGCACCAGTATCACCTCAAAATCCTCTCATCAACCGAAAACCAGCTTAATTTTTTGAACTGTGTTCCACCCTTCGATGGTCTCACAGGTTTAGAAAAAATTTTGATCAAACAAAGCGCCGTCTCTCAACAACTCTTTTCAGACAAAGGAATTCCGACGAGGGGCTGGCGACTCTCCCACAAGGAGTGCTCCAGGCAAATGACGTCACCGACAGGGTGGAAAAACTCACGCATGCACACGAGGGTTCAAGCATGTCTGACGTAACAACATATGAATGAATCCATATAGTTTTGAAAAAAATACAAAAGGACCTATACTTTATGGACAGCCCTCGTATATACTATATAACAATATCTGATATATAACCTATCTATTATATATATGTATGTATGAATGATATTGCTACACTATACATGATTTATATATATTCATTTTCTCTAATAATTGTGTATATTAGATAGACAGATACTCTGATTTATATATTTTCATTTTCTCTGATATATAACTTCTATCTATTGCTATGTTTTATATAGAATATAATGTATTCATTAGTCAGTATTGATGTAAATATTTATATATAGCCTAATCATATATTGTCTCTTCAAATTACTAAAACAGTTACTGCCACAATCTTCTTCAAGTTCTCCCACTTAGAAATCATGGAGGGGTCTGAAATTTTCATGTCCACTGTGAGAGACATAATCTAAAAAAAAAAAAAAAAATCCCGGAAATCACAATGTATGATTTTTTTAATAATTTATTTGTATGTTACTGCTGCAAATAAGTATTAAAAGACCTGCCAACCAGCAATAATTCTGTCTCACACAAACCTGTTAATTTTTTTTAAGAAGCCCTCTTATTCTGCACTCTTTACCTGTATTAATTGCACCTGTTTTGAACTTGATACCTGTATAAAAAGACACCTGTTCACACACTCAATCAATCACACTCCACATGTCCACCATAGCCAAGACCAAGAGCTGTCTAAGGACACCAGGGACAAAACTGTAGACCTGCACAAGGTTAGGATTGACTACAGGACAACAGGGCAAGCAGCTTGGTAGAAGACAACTGTTATGATTATTTATTAGAAAGTGGAAGAAACACAAGATGACTGTCAGCTCTCTCGGTCTGGGATTCCATGTAAGATCTCATTTTGTGGGGTAAGGATGATTCTGAGAAAGCTCAGAACTACACAGGAGGACCTGGTCAATGACCTGAAGAGAGCTGGGACCACAGTCACAAGATTACATTAGTAACACATGATGCTGTCATAGTTTAAAATCCTGCATGGCAACAAGGTCCCCCTGCTCAAGCCAACACATGTCCAGGCCCGATGAAGTTCACCAGTGATCATCTGGATGATCCAGAGGAGGCATGGGAGAAGGTCATGTGGTCAGATGAGACCAGAATAGAGCTTTTTGGAATCAACTCCACTTACCATGTTTAGAGGATGAGAACAACCCCAAGAAAACCATCCCAACCGTGAAGCATGGGGGTGGAAACATCATACTCTGGGGGTGCTCTTCTGCACAGGGGACAGGATGACTGCACCACATTGAAGGGAGGATGGATGGGGTCATGTATTGTGAGATTTTGGCAAACAACCTCCTTCCCTCAGTAAGAGCATTGAAGATGGGTCATGGCTGGGTCTTCCAGCATGACAATGACCCCAAACACACAGCCAGGGCAACTAAGGAGGGGCTCTGTAAGAAGCATTTCAAGGTCCTGGAGTGGCCTGGCCAGTCTCCAGCTCTGAACTCAATAGAAAATCTTTGGAGGGAGCTGAAACTCCAAACCTGAAAGATCTAGAGAAGATCTGTATGGAGGAGTGGACCAAAATCCCTGCTGCAGTGTGTGAAAACCTGGTGAAAAACTACAGGAAATGTTTGACCTCTGTAAATGCAAACAAAGGCTACTGTATCAAATATTAACATTGATTTTCACAGGTGTTCAAATACTTATTTGCAGCAGTAACATACAAATAAATTATTAAAAAAATCATACATTGTGATTTCCGTATTTTTATTTTTTTTTAAGATTATGTCTCTCACAGTGGACATGCACCTAAGATGAAATTTCAGGACCCTCCATGATTTCTAAGTGGGAGAACCTGCCAAATCGCAGGGTGGTCAAATACTTATTTTCCTCACTGTATATATGAATAATGTGTGTGTTTATAGTATTTGCAAAACACCTGTCTACAGTCTAGGCCAGTGGTACCAAAATATTCCAGAAAGGTCTGAGAGGTGCAGGTTTTCTTTGGGTACCACTGGTCTAGACTATATCCAAATATTCTATTACTGTTAATCCCTCTATGAATATTAAAATACAATGAACCATTTGTTCTGTATCATAGCTATGTGTATGATGTTTGCAGAAAAAAAAACCTGCGTGAAAATCAGTTTAGTATTCAGAGAGTTTTAATGGATTAATGTGCTGCGCCTGTTGAACAGCACTGAGTGGAGCGAGCCGGATGATCGGTCCAAGATGGCGACCCCACGGCTCGTGAGCGCCAATAGGCAGCGGCGGTCGATGCGGCGTCTACTCTTTATAATGTATATGGTCTCCAAAGAGCAAAGTGGATTTGGAGAGACCCTAAATGAAGGTCACAGACCTCTGGCATTGCATGAGCCCCTCTGCTTGTTTTTACCTCCGCCAAGAAGGTTATGTTTTTGGTCGCGTTTGTTTGTCTGTCTGTCTGTCTGTCAGCAGGATAACTCAAAACATTTTGAACGGATTTTGATGAAATTTTGTGGAGTGGTTGGAAATGACAAGAGGAACAAGTGATTCAATTTTAGTGGTGATCCGGATCACGATCCGGATCACGATGCTAACGCGTTAGCATGTCTATGGCATTTTCAATGTTAAAAGTTAGCATTAAGCAGTTGCAGCTGTCATCACGTTCGGGTGAATTTGTTTCAAATTGTAATATTTCTTAAATTTATTTTTGTGAAATTTTGTGGAGTGGTTGGAAATGACAAGAGGAACAAGTGATTAAATTTTAGTGATGATCTGGATCATGATCCGGTCCCGATGCTAATGCGTTAGCATGTCTATGGCATTTTCAATGTTAAAAGTTAGCATTAAGCAGTTGCAGCTGTCATCATGTTCGGGTGCATTTGTTTTCAAATTGTAATATTTCTTAAATTTCTTTTTGTTGAAATTTTGTGGAGCGGTTGGAAATGACAGGAGGAACAAGTGATTAAATTTTAGTGGTGATCCGGATCCCGATTCGGATCCCAATGGTAATGCGTTAGCATGTCTATGGCATTTTCAATGTTAAAAGTTAGCATTAAGCAGTTGCAGCTGTCATCACATTCAGGTGCATTTGTTTTCAAATTGTAATATTTCTTAAATTTATTTTTGTTTATATATTAATAATCTAATGATTATTATATACAATTTTAGAGAAAGAGACAAAAAGAAATAGATCACGTGCCAAGGGAGGGAATCTCTTTAGGGTCAGTGACCCTATGGCCTTGTTTAGAGAAGTGTTTCATAAATGTTAAAAAATTCATATATTTGCAGTTTAGCTGAATAATAAATTGAATTTTGTCTCATTTGTTTTTGTCTATAAGCACATTCAATATCAATATCAGTGCTCAGATGACAGTAGCTTCTGGGAAAGGTGCAAGTTGCAATAAACTGTGATGCCAAGCGCTAAGGATACATGCTATCCAGTCACAGCAGATGAAACTTTTCATCATTGTTAGACTTTTTAGGTCCATGATTCCACGGCGTGTAGATGTTATTGGCGTCAGTGACCCCATGGCCTTGGCGGAGGTTCTGCACTCTCTGAGTGCTTTTAGTTTCCTCATAGAATCAGTGTGAAGTGTAATTGCCTGTAGGTGGCGCTGTGTTTCCTTGTGTTTGTGTTCAGACCTGTGGGTTGAAGCCTCCCAGCCAGGCTGTGTTCCCCGAGTAACTCAGCGCCACCTGCTGCAGGAAGGTGTACTCCTGGAAGTTCTGCACTGAAGCCAGGTAGCCTCCCTGATATGGCAGTGGTCCTAGAGGACAGAGGACAGAGATGCAACACAACAACATGTCACATTTTGGAAAACGTCTCTGTTCACACACTTCTGGAATTTCTTTTCACAGATTAAGATTAAAAGTAGATCTTGGACATGTTGCTTTTACTGGTCTTATTGTGTTCACTTTAGATCCAGGTTTCTTTCAGTTTGCAGCTCTTTAACCCTTTTCTGTCGGTCTGAACCAACAATCACAACGGCTACAAAAGAGGGAAACACACTGATGGCGTTTGTAGCTTGGTGGGTGTTTCGGGGGCATGGCTTGCTCATGGTAGCTTAGCGATAATGTGCACAATGAAAGGATGCGAAACCCGACGCTATCACTGTGAGTTTTTACTTCATGCGCGGCTGTTTAACTGAACCAAAGTTTGCTCAACTTGTTTCAGTTCAACATCTTTCACAGTGACGTTCCTGTACCACTAGTAGGCATGCTAACATCTCCATAAGATGTCTTGTAAATCAGTTCAGAAGTGTTTTCTGCTTACAAAAATAGTTTTAAATTGTGTTTAAAAAGTGTTCATTATTACAGTATATATGACAGACATATTAGATTTATAAGAAATAAATGTTTTTTCTGCCATATTAGATTATCAAAATCAATTATTTCTGTCCCAGTCATCACCATGGTTACGGCCTGCAGGCGTGGATGCTCATTCTGACAGACTTAACGTGCACATTGAGGTCACGTGACAGTGGTCGTACCTTGGCACTGTACCAGTTCAAGTTTCTGTTGACAAACAGGAAGCAGCGAGATCCGTAACGGACCCAGCCGGTTGGGCAGAAGTTCATGAGAACTGCAGAGGACATGGAATCATGATTGTTTTTTATTTTTTTTTAGTGCAGATCAAATTAAAAATGGATGTAAATATAAAAATGTTGGATCTCGACCTGCTGCATCAGGCGATTGATTGGTCGGGGCCTTGGCTGGTGTTTCTGTGGACCAATCAGAGCAGTGCTGATGTCACATTAATGTTCTTTATTTCCACGTCTGCATGCATGAAATCAAAAACACTCACCAGCGACCTTCAGGTCTTTATCTTCAGCAGGAGCTGCAGACAAAATCACAACACTGTCACAGTCGTGTCATATTGTATTTGTGCACCGACTGAAGTGTCCAGGAATTAGACCTGCAAAGGCAGCACCCAGGAGGAGGCAGAGGAAGGCGGCGGTCGTCATGGTGACCATGATGATGTGTTCCTGTGTGGAGGAGATGGAGGCAGGTGTGTCTCAGTGATGATGTCCTGAGGTGTCTCAGTGATGAGTCCAGACTGAGCTGCTGCTCTTTATACACCTGAGCCACGCCCACTCACCTGGATCACGTAACCACACCCACAAACAAACAGCTGAACCTTGATTTGTGCTGAGAAATGACACGTCACTGTTTTCTCGGCTCTGAGGAGTTTCCTGAGCTCGCTGCTTTGCTGTGTGACCGGATGGTTCAGGGGTCAACACAATTCAAAGGGATGTGCACCAACATTATCCTGCTTCACCTTCACTCAGCTTTTATGGCTTTTTACTGCTTTATGTTTATTTCTCAACAGACAGCAGCAATCACGAGTGTTCATTTGTTCCACTGACAGTCACTTTGCAGCCCCACAGACTGGATCAAGAAGAAAAAACCACTGAGACACTTTAGGACACTTTACACAGACAAACACTAAATCATCTTCTCGTCTTGCTGAAATTGTTCTTTACATATTCATTAAAAAATAGTTATATAAGAGCAGAACGTGAATGTGACACATTGAAGTCACAAGTAGAAGGAAAAAAGTAACTGCAAGTAAAAGAAGAAATGTAACACAATGCTAAAATACCCTAGAAGTGTTTATTTCTCAATAGCTTTTACATAATATATGAGAAAGGTGTTATATTTACACAGAAACAAAGTGGTGTTAGCAACTAGCGAGATCAGCCAGTGACGTCACCATGCTAACGTCCGCGAGATGTCTTGTAAATCACTCTGGAGGTGTTATCAGGTTACAAAAACAGCATTTTCCATTCTAGAAGTGTTTATTTCTCAATAGCTTTTACATAATATATGAGAAAGGTGTTATATTTACACAGAAACAAAGTGGCGTTAGCAACTAGCGAGATCAGCCAGTGACGTCACCATGCTAACGTCCGCGAGATGTCTTGTAAATCACTCTGGAGGTGTTATCAGGTTACAAAAACAGCATTTTCCATTCTAGAAGTGTTTATTTCTCAATAGCTTTTACATAATATATGAGAAAGGTGTTATATTTACACAGAAACAAAGTGGCGTTAGCAACTAGCGAGATCAGCCAGTGACGTCACCATGCTAACGTCCGCGAGATGTCTTGTAAATCACTCTGGAGGTGTTATCAGGTTACAAAAACAGCATTTTCCATTCTAGAAGTGTTTATTTCTCAATAGCCTTTACATAATATATGAGAAATGTGTTATATTTACACAGAAACAAAGTGGAGTTAGCAGCTAGCTGGATCAGCAAGTGACGTCACCACGCTAACGTCCGCGAGTTGTCTTGTAAATCACTCCAGAGATGTTAGGTTCTAAAAACCGCGTTTTCAGTTTTAGAAGTGTTTGTTTCTCACTAGATTTTACATAATACATGAAAAACATATTATATTTAGTCAGAAAGGAAGCAGTTTTGGGATGCCAGAGAGATGCTAGCCAGTGTGGCTAGCAAGTCATGGTGTTCTACTGTGATTGGCTGTCATGCCCTCCCCCTTCAAACAAAAAATGGATTTGCGTGATTCATAGCATAAAAATAGGAAACAGAATGTGACTTTTTAACCTCTTAAAATAGGTCAAGGTTAGCCATCTCTGAACTTGTCCAAGGACTGTTTCCCAAGAATGTTCCCTATGATTTTGAAGACCCTGGCCATAACAGGACTGGACTTATGCTGAGCACAGACAGATGGACACAAAGCCTTCACAATACCAGATGGCCATATTTTGATGGCCTTTTGATGGTAAGAATCTGTTTAAACTTCATTTTGTGTTCATGTATTCAGACTAGTAAGTTGTCCAAACCGTCAACAAGAAGTTAACTTTTCAAATGAATAAACAGTCGAGACCTTGCCATACATTTCAGTAGCTTTTGTCACCATCTAGTGGCCGATGTGAGCATGTCAGGGTTTCTTGTACATTTCCTACTTGAAACTCACAATTCATTAAAAAAAGTGATTTATAAATGTCAGAAATCCATGGTTTCTTTTGTTTGTTTCTTTTCTTGACATGTCAGACCCTTGACTTCAAATTGAATTGAATTGAAATGGTTAAAAATTTCAGTTTTGAGAGTTTTACGGTTCTTGAGATTTTAAGATATGAAAGTTTGCTTGAAGGACGGAATATCTTGTGATGAGCACAACTTACAGTTCTGAATAATTACTACTTTATACTTTATGTTTTGTTTCACTTTAAATTTTCTCCACATCTAAAATTACTTTCACCTCAGTGTGCATGTGAGAAAATAAATTATTTATACACACAGAAACACAAAAAATAAAATATTCTCTAATTAAATTTTACACATTTTTGTCCCCATCTTGACTTGTACTGTTTGGTTTTTTTGGAACAGTGTTTGTGGGGTTTGATTAGGTTTTGTTTTAAAACTGAAAAAATTTGTTCAATAAAATGCTCATTTGAATTCCACAGATGCAGATCAGCAAATCAACATCAGGATCATTAATGGAAGAAAAAGAAGGTGAAGCTGCTTCGACTGTTTGGATACAAAGTGAGGAAACATCACATGACAAGTCAGAATATCATCATTAGTATCATCACTAGTATCGTTATTATTATCATCATTATTATCATCACACACATTATTATTATTATTATTATTATTATCATTATTGCTGTGACGTGAAACATTTGTAGGACACTGACAAATTACTGATTTACGATCTGTGGGCGTGTCTTCCATCCAAGTTATTCCCATCATCCTTCTGAGTTTTATCTACAAAAATCAATAAATCTATCAGTAGCTTTCTTTCTATCAAGGAATCATAAAACTATAAACACATGAGATTAGTTTCAGATTTATTTCTTTGCTTTGAAGTTATAAAACAACTTTTATATCCCCACATTAAAAAAGGTTCAGCGTTTCAGAGATGTCGTTCAACTGAGGTTCAGTCTTGAAACTATTTATTTTAGTTTTAAGAACTAAAAACAAACAAGCAAACAAATGTTAAGATGTTTTCGTATTTTCTTTTGAACAATATTAATCTTTTTAAAAAGGACTGTCTGATTTCCTGCATAACATGGAAATTTAATGTACGAGGTCTATTAGAAAAGAAACCGACCGTTTTATTTTTTTTAAAAACTATATGGATTTGATTCATATGTTTTTACGTCAGCTAAGCTTGAACCTTCGTGCGCATGCGTGAGTTTTTGCACGCCTGTCGGTGACGTCATTCGCCTGTGAGCACGCCTTGTGGGAGGAGTGGTGCAGCCCCCTCATTGGATTTTCATTGTCTGAGAAGTTGCTGAGAGACTGGCGCTGTGCTTGATCAAAATTTTTTCCAAAACTGTGAGGCACATCCGAGTGGACACCATTCGACAAATTAAGCTGGTTTTCGGTGAAAATTTTAACGGCTGATGAGAGATTTTGGATTGTTTCTATCGCTGTAAGGACGTCCCATGGAGCGGGACGTCGCCCAGCGCTCCGAGGCGACGTCGTCATCCTGTTTCAAGCTGAAAACCTCCAAATGTAAGCCTCTGTAGACCCAGGACGTCGTGAGAGAACAGAGAACTTTCAGAAGAGGTCGGAATCAGCAGTTTATCCGGACATTCCACTGTTAAAGGAGATTTTTTTAATGAAAGATGTGCGGACGGATTGGCGCATCGGCTCGCAGCCGGCGCGGTGCGGCGGCACAGGAAAAACACCTCTGTGTTGTTAACCATTTGTAAAATCCAGGCGGCTTTTGATGGCTTTCAGTGGAGTGAGTATCTGAGAAATTGTTTAACAGCAGGGCATGTTCCAACTTGTCCTTAAGGCTTCCAACGGAGGTGTTTTTCCTGTGGCGGGCGCGCCACGCCGGCTGCAAGCCGACGCACCAATCCGTTCGCACGTCTTTCATTAAAAAAAATCTCCATTAACAGTGGAATGTCCGGATAAACTGCTGATTCCGACCTCTTCTGAAAGTTCTCTGTTCTCTCACGATGTCCTGGGTCAACAGAGGGTTAAATTTGGAGGTTTTCAGCTTGAAACAGGATGACGACGTCGCCTCGGAGTGCTGCACAACGTCCCGCTATGTGGGAAGTCCTTACAGCAATAGAAACAATCCAAAATCTCTCATCAGCCGTTAAAATTTTCACCGAAAACCAGCTTAATTTTTCAAATGGTGTCCACTCGGATGTGCCTCACAGTTTTGGAAAAAATTTTGATCAAACAAAGCGCCAGTCTCTCAGCAACTTCTCAGACAAAGGAATTCCAACGAGGGGCTGGACCACTCCTCCCACAAGGCATGCTCACAGGCGAATGACGTCACCGACAGGCGTGGAAAAACTCACGCATGCGCACGAGGGTTCAAGCTTGGCTGATGTAATCACACGTGATTCAAATCCATACGGTTTAAAAAAAATAATAAGGTCGGATACTTTTCTAATAGACCTCGTAAATCAGAGAGGCTGTACGCTGATTAAGGGCTCACAAGTCTGTCAGTAATTAAATATTGTAATACATTTTGAGTAAATTGTTGGAGTTGTAATTGGAGCAGCCGATCTGCTCTGTGTAAGTCTGATCCCATCAGATCTCAGAAGCTAAGCAGTGTGGGATCTGGTAGTACTTGGATGGGAGACCTCTTTGGAACACCAGCGGCTGTGTGTGTTTCTCCATGTAAAACTGGAGTTGCGTCAGGAAGGGCATCCAGCGTAAAACTTGTTCCAACTACCTGTGCAGATCTAGCTGTATCCGCTGTGGCGACCCCAAATGCAAAACGGGAGCAGCCAAATGGACAACTATAAAACGTGTGTTTTCTGGTGTTAAAAGCTGTTTGAATACATAGTCTATAAATAAACTGTCTGTGGAATCTTTTAACATTTATACAAAAAAAACATTAAGTGTGTGTGTGTGTGTGTGTGTGTGTGCGCGCATGTGTTTGTTTTCAGATGACTGAAAGCCTTCATTCAGACATTTGTCTTTCGTATATTCTGTTATACAACAAAGACACGCACATCCAAAACACATAAAAAGGCATGCAGGACCAAAAAAAACATACCAAAAACAAAAACCAAAATGATCCGCACAGCCACAGCGCTCCGACACAAAAAGAGGCTGCATTTAACAAAAACTAAATGTAACGTTTCGGGCACAGCCCTTCATCAGACAGTCTGCTCAATGTGGCACACCTGTTGTGGGAGAAACAGGTGTGCCACCATATACGAGGTCTGTGAGAAAACTATCCAACCTTTTTATTTTTTTCAAAAACTATATAGATTTGAATCATGTGCGCTTGCATCAGACAAGCTTGAACCTTCGTGTGCATGCGTGAGTTTTTTCACGCCCGTCGGTTGCATCATTTACCTGTGGGCAGGCTTTGAGTGAGCACTGGTCCACCCCCCTCGTCGGATTTTTATTGTTTAGGAATGGCGGAGTGACTGCCGCTTTGTTCCATGAAAATTTTTTCAGAAACTCTGCCAGACAGCCAGATGGAAACCATTTGGAAGATTCTGTAGAAGAATTTTTAGGTCCATATTTGAACTGTGATGAACTATCAAGTGTCCTGATCCGAACTGTATGTCCTCTGGTTGAACTAGCAGGTGTTCAACCCCCAAAAAAAGGGCTCTATTAGTCATTCAGTCTGTCAGGGGCTTTCCAAGGCCTTTTAGGTGCTTTCCCGCAGGCCACGTGCAGGGGCCTCAGGCCAGCTGCACGTGTGACTGAGGCCACGTGCGGGGGGGCCTCAGGCCAGCTGCACCTGTGGCTGAAGGTCTTTTAAAAAAATCAGTTGTAAATCCTTCACGTTTTAATGGGAGCGTTTGTCACATTGAAATAATGGCCTAACACCTGCTTAGGGTTCACTAGAGGACGCTTCCAATAGAAAACCATGTCTTGGGAATGAAATAAATAAAAAAGTCGAAGGAGGAGCGATGCCCGCGGGTCTCCAATAAATAGATGAGCGCGGTTGTCATATGTTCAGTCTCTCTAGAGGACTCAGTTTGTCTAAGCTCTGTGTCGAAGGCTTAAATAAACTTAAAAACTCTGTGCATTTTATCTTGCTTAAGGCTGAATTATTCTAAAGTGTTGTGTCCTTTTCTAGCATATCACTTGCAATTAGTTTGTGTCATCTAAAAGACGACATCCTGAGAAGACTAAAGACGAGCCACGACAGAACTTGGCGAGCCAGCTTCAGGAGGGTCCAGGGGCATTCCGGCAGCCTGGGGCAGTCCAGCTCATCCCTCCAGACCGTAAATAACAGTGATCACGACTAAAAGGTAAGCAGAAACCTTTTGTAACTTCTGCACGATCTGGAGGAGTGAGTCGGGATTTCCGCCCAAGTTGACAGGTGATATTTTTTAATTGCCTCTTACCCAAAAGAACCTGGACTAAGAAAATTGATAAGAGACTAAAAAAAGATAAGATTGAAAATTATCAGGCCTTGTAGATAAAATGCTCAGAAGGTGTGTGTGTTCCCGGGAAAAAGAATGTCTGTGTGAGTGAAAGGTCAGGAATGTTCATGAACTCTGGTGCGGAAAAGAGTGCATGGAGAATTAACCTGGATGCTTGGAGAATAATTGGTGTTGAAATTCGTTACTAACGTGCCGGCTGATAGCATGCGCTGTAGGGGTTAATTTAGGGGAGTATACTGACAAATAGATACAAGGTAATACAAGGTTATTTAAAGAGTTTAACAGAGACTGAAGTGAAATAAGTGAGAAAAACAGTTTAACAGAGAATACGTGCAGAGGAAGCACAAGATAAGCGCCTGAGGGGGCGCAGTAGAAATACCGTACGTGATAAAGAGATTTAAAGAGAAAAGTGCAAAGTAGCACAGCTGACAGTAAGTAAAAGAGCTCAATAAAGGACGTCATTTTTTAAGAAAAGAGAAAAACTATAAAAAAAATGAAAAAAAATGAATGAAGAGTTAGTGCAGAATACATGAGAATTAATGAAGCAGAAAATAGTGCAGTAAGGCACCAAATACACGCTTGTGGGGCGTGGGAGAAGAATAAGTAATTAAGTACACAGTAATATGAGTTTTTTATAAGAAAAGAAAAAGAGAATATTTTCAGTGCAAAGGCACATTAAGCTCACGAGGAGCTCAGTAAGTGAAAAAAAAAGTAGAAGAAAGTGCAGAAAGGCACAGGATACGCACGCGAGGCGCGGTAAGGCGTAGAAATAAATGAAATATTGTATGCTCAGAAAGGAGCTTGTGAAAATAATATAGTAAGCACAGGATACGCACGCGAGGCGCGGTAAGGCGTAGAAGTAAATGAAATATTGTACGCTCAAAGAGTAGCTTGTTAAGAAAAAAAAAAAAGTAATATATGAGTTGCTGGCAGCACCGGAGAAGCTGTCTAACGTGAAGAAGAGATACATACTTAAACAGAACACATTGGTGTTAAGTGAATAAAAAGGTTGTTTAAAGCCGCGGAGTAAAGGGTGGCAGAAGTCTAGATAGAGATATATAGAAAGTTGTTTTTAATAATTTTTGTGTATAAAGCTTTTGAAGATTGGTGTGTGGGAGAGCGGGGAGTTGCAGGCAAAGCTGTGAGGGCTTGCAGGCTGGCTGACATACAAGATTAATGTGAAAGGGTACGAGGAGGAGGTGTTTAGACCCAACAGAAGGACTTGGGAGGTGCATGACAGGCAGAGAGGAAAGTGTGAAACAGAGACAGTGAAGAAAAAGACAGGAGAAGAGACTGCTATGTAAATACAGAGAAGGTAGATATTATTTCAAAGAAAGAAAACTAATAAACAAACATAGCAGAAAAAGACGAGAAGCAGAAAGTTAAAAATTAGAAGGAAAATAGAAAGTCGGGAGCAAAGACATTAGGAAGTGTTAGGGTTGTAAGAGGAGTAAAGAAATAAAATTGGTTATAAATTAAAGAGTTAAAGCTTAGATTATAGTGAAAAAGCTGACAGACTGATCAATGCTTGGGACAGTCTTTGATGGGAGACTTAAGTGATGATGAAATAATACTCCCAGAACATTACTTGACTGATGGAGACATCGAAACCCAGGGAATCAGGACACATTTTTGGCTGGAAAGGACCTATTTTGACAGTGTAGGAGCAGAACATTGGCAGGACGAACAAGAGATCAATCAGAAATTATGGCAGATTACTAAGGTAATCAATCTGAAGCAAAAGAAAGAACAATTCCCTCTAATTAATTGGGAGCTGCTGATAAGATGTCTGTGGCATCAGGGTTTAACCCCGTGGCTGGAGCTGCTTTGTGCTGATCCTAATAAAGAAATTAGCATACCATTAAATCATTTAATAACACTGCCAACCGATCCAGGTGAAGAACTGTTTCCTAGGTTGACTCTGACTGTGGTCCCAAGGAAGGTTTGGTGGGAAACAGGTAAATTTTCGTATTTAGTTAAAGAAAAAGAAGACGGGCATAACAGTTGGAAATTTAATCCTTTTAAGGGTTTAAAATACAAAACAGGTGTTACAGCCAGCAAGTTATTGGTCTGGATCAGGACAGCCCCTGAGGGACTACCAGAACACCATAGAAACACCTCACATAGCGTTTGTCAGGGTTACATGGGTAACTCTCAAGGTCAAGGTCGGGAAAGTACCCCGCTAGACTTAGTACTAAGAAAATATCCAGGAAAACGCACTAAGGCCAACCAATGTATGAGAAAGTGGCACAAAAGGTCACATGGGGGCAGGCAATGGCCTTTGGTGGGATCATTTGATCCGGTGATGTGTGAAGCAGTTGTGGTAGAAATACAGAAAAAAGAAATTAAAGATCAGCAGAAGAACGTAAATAACAACAAAAAACGCACTGAAGAAAAAGAAGTTTTGGCCTTGTTCAAGCAGGAAGCACAGAGGCTACAGCAGAAAAGAGAAAAAATGACAGAGGAAAGATCCAAAGACACTAAAGCCAGTGCACCGAGCTGGGAAGCAGAGCCACCCCCATATAAACGTCATGATATGGGAAAGACAGCTGGACAATTTGTATTAGGAACTCGTGAAGAGGACCAAGGCATGGATGTGGAGGGCAAATTCACACTGACACTAAAAGCTCGAGAGCCACAAGGAGACAGGTCTTCAGTCTGTCAAATGGATCATACAAGGTCTCCAAGTCCGAAAGTAGGTGGTCGCTCACCACGACCAGCAGGGGGGGCCACAAATAACAGTGACACAGAGGCAGACGAGGATAAAGAGAGAGACCTGAAGGCTCCGCCTGCACATCGAGGTCCACTGAAAACCGTCCCCTCCCACCATAAGTCAGCCGACTGGACCTTCACAGGCTATAGAGGCTCCGAAGAGTGGCACAAGAGCTTCTGTGACATACTGGATCTGGCCAGAAGAGATAATGAAGAACTAGCTGAGCAGCTTCGGCTAGCGAAGGAAAGAATACAAAGACATAGGGACGCCGAGGAAAGAAGAATATTACAACAATCGACGCCCAATCAAGGGAATCACATTATAGAGCCACCCACCCAAAAGATTTCTGGTGAGATCATCATTGAGAGTGCAAAAGAGGCCCGACTCAGGCAAAGACAACAATGTGTAGCCAAAGACATAGCGGCTTTAGAACAGAATATAACCAACTGGATGGACTGCCTGGAACCAGTCAGTCGCACTCGATCTGGAAGACAGTATGGAGCCCCCACAGAAGAAGAGGAGGACGAAGACCTCATATGCCCATTGGTGGTTAGAAATGGTCATCATGTGTATACCCCATGGAGCTGGACAGACAAGGTGGGGCTGGCCAACAGGCTGCCAGACATCACCCAAGGAGCTGGGAGATGGATAACTGCCTTAGAAGAAGGCACTGCAGGGGTAACCTTGTCTTTAGGTGACATAAAAGCCTTGCTAATGCATGTCATGGGAAAACATGACACTGAAGAATTAGCAGGAAAGGTTGGACTAACACAAATGATGGGCACTAATCAACATGATGAAGTCCCCTTTAATCGCTATAGAAACTCCATGTGGGAAGGACTGAGAAGAAAGTACCCTGAGGTCTTGGATCCCTCTAAATTGGATGATGAGGAGTGGACACCTGAAGAGTGCCCAAAGAAGTTCCTGCACCGATTCCAGAAAAGATGGGCGGAGGAAACATGAAATGCATGGAACCATTCTCCAGCAACTGAAATCCTGTTTAAAATAACTGTAAAAAAAAGGCTCTACCAGATGAGGTTCAGAAAGCCCTAGATGGAGTCGTGGGACTATCAAAAATGAATTGGGCTTTATACTCTGAGCATATTTGTCACCATCTTGAAATCTACAAGAAAGAAAAACAAAAAGAAGAAGATGCAGCAAAATCCCTGACGAAAAAATTGGTGCAGATGCAGTTGGGAGAGCTAACCAAAGTCAAGAAAGAAAAACAAAGACCCAGGCACCAATGATGACCCCTGTTCCTTCTGAGCCGGCAAGCCTAGGCCCTACGGCAAACACTGCTGCCACCATACAGGCACCTGTGGTAACAGCCACACAGAGCCCCCAGGGAGCAGCAGGGAGCACTGCTGCAGGAGAAGTCTCGGCACCAGTGGAGCATCACTATCACTACCATAGCACTGGCACACCCGGAAATGGACCCACCTACAGTCTGGGGGGGAGAGGAGAGTCACGGAACTTTCCAGGTCAAAGAGGAGGGTGGCGAAGAGGATCTCGCCAACCTTCATTTGGAAGCAGATTCCAGAACTCAGCTCCCAGGAACAGTCAAGCGGGACCGCCTATGGGACCAACACCCCCAATAGGGGATCAACCCTCTAATGAGTGTTGGAGCTGTGGACAACCTGGACATCGAATGAGAAATTGTCCGGCCCGACCTTGGGTTGGACCCTCTGCCTATTGGCAATAGGGAGGCCTAGAGAAGACAGAGGGGGAAACGGTGGCATTGGCTATTTCGATGATACCTAAGGAAGAGCCAACCGTCACCGTTAATATACAAAACAGAGATTTCCCTTTCATGGTGGATACAGGGGCAACATACTCTTGCATAGGGAAAATGGGCGCTCATCTCCCCCTCTCTGGGTCTGTAATTAAGACCATCGGCTTCTCTGGGAAAACTCAAATAATACCTTTTACACGCCCACTTCCTGTAACGATTGCAGGAAAACAATTGAAGCACCCCTGTTATACTCACAAAATACACCTGTGAATTTGCTGGGAAGAGACATTTTATGTAAGCTACAAACCCAGATAGTGTGTACCCATCAAGGACTGCAAATACACTTTCCTGACGAAGCACTCGCCAACATTATGGTGCTTATGGACATGGAAAACAAGGTCCGACCAGTGCAACCCATGGTATACTGGCTGAAGTTACAACCAGAAAATTCAAATCTTCAACTGGAATGGGAAAAATTGGAAGCCCTGTGCAGAACAACACTATGAAGCAGTACACCTTGTTTACCTTTACATGTCACCCTGATGTTCGATGCCAAACAAGAACAAACTGACTATGCATGCTGCTGGGATGTATTGATGAATCAACGGCTGTTTCACATAACCACCACAGAAATTTATTTAGGCCCCCAAGGGGCCGCAGCTTCTGTCAAGCTAACTTCAGCTGAACAACAATGGTATCAAGTGCCGAATGCCACGCCTCATGTGACCCTTTTAGTCTCTGAAAAGTACGAATCCCATGACCTAGGTCCAATGGTAAAGACAGCCTCAGAAGTTGAAGAATGGCAAAACATGGAAAGTCCACAAGTACATCTGTCAAAAGACCAGCAGTTTATACGAATTAATTTAAAAGTAAATGATGAGGCTATAGCTCAAAAAGTGGAGCTCAATCCTAGACCAGAGGGACAGATGGTGTTATCGGCCCAACAAGAGAAATTGTTAGAGCAAATACCACCAGTGGTGTGGTCCAAAGCAAAACGGATGTAGGACTAGTAAAAACAGCCTTACCAGTAAAAATAAAAGTAAAACCGGGAGCAAAACTGCCTCACCAAAGGCAGTATCCATTAAAACCTCAGGCTATTGAAGGCATAAAACCAGTAATTAAGGGACTAATGGCAGCTGGAGTTTTAATAAAAACTGCAAGCCCATGCAATACTCCTATCTACCCTATCCCTAAAAACAATACCAAAGAGTATCGGCTGGTACATGATCTGCGTCCTATCAATGCAATTATAGAAATGGATGCACCTATAGTACCTGATCCGCATACTATACTATCAAGCATCCCTGCTGGAGCAAAATGGTACACAGTAATCGATCTGTGTTCAGCCTATTTCAGTGTGCCTGTGCACCCAGACTCACAACATTTGTTTGCATTCACATTTCTGGGACAACAGCTAACGTATACACGGCTACCTCAGGGACTGAACCTGTCCCCAGCCATCTTTAACAAAGTCCTGGCTGAAGATTTACAACACCTTGATATACCCAGTACATTGGTGCAATATATGGATGATCTCCTTATTGCATCAGAGACTCAAGAACAGTGTGAAAAAGATTCATTAATTGTATTGCATGCATTGGCAGATGGAGGTCATAAAGTAAGTAAGGACAAATTGCAGTTCTGCAAACAACAAGTAGAATACTTGGGAAGACAGTTGTGTGGGACCACGCGATGTATAGCCCCAAGCCAAGTGGAGGCTATAATCAAGGCTCCCAAACCCCAAACAGTGGGACAGATGCTTTCATTCCTTGGGATGGCAGGGTACAGTCGGCCGTGGATTGTGATTATGCTATAAAAACTGCACCTTTGCGTGCCATGATTAGAGCAGTGGGGCAAACAAGCAATGCAGCTCTCCTCGTCTGGACAGATGAGGCAACGGGAGCTTTTGAGGCCCTAAAAACAGACATGCAATCTGCTCCCGCGTTAGGTAACCCAGATTATGGGAAACCTTTCCATTTGTATGTTACTGAAAAAGCTGGTTATGCTTGTGCTGTACTAATGCAGGAAACAAATGAAGGAAAACAACCACTGGCCTATTATAGTACAAAGCTTGACAACATTGAAACAGGATTGCCACCATGCTATCAGGGTCTAGCAGCAGCTGCCTTTGCATTTCAAAAAGCATCATCCATAATCATGGGACATGCAGTAACGTTGTACACGTCGCATCAGTTACATGCCCTGCTAACCAGTCAACGTTTTGTCTTAACACAAGCTAGACGCACTGGATATGAAGTTGTGTTGTCCGCTCCAGAAATAACAATACAATGTTGTCACACGGTGAATCCCGCCACCAAATTGACCACACCGTTAGATGGTACTCCACATAACTGTGTGGCAGAGACAGAGAAATTTTTGAGAGCCAGAGAACATTTGTATAATCACGCCATAGATGCAGATCTAACCCTGTTCGTGGACGGCTCATGCTTTCGGGATGCCGCGGGACTGCATGCGGGTATGGGGATTGTTAAACTAAACACGGATGGCGAAACATTTGAATTACTGGAGTCCCAAGGAATTGATCAGCCTTGTTCAGCCCAACTAGCAGAAATCAAAGCCTTAACGATGGCTTGCCAGATAGCTAAAGATCAACGTGTTAATATCTACACAGACTCAGCCTACGCTTATGGCGTATGTCATGTACATGCAAACATTTGGAAACAAAGGGGATTCCTGAGAGCAGATGGCACCCCTGTCACTCATGGAGAAGCGATTTCCCAACTGTTACAAGCTCTCCAATTACCGTCTGAGGTAGCCATCATTAAATGTGCAGGTCATCAAAAGAATAATAACATCATAGCTCAAGGTAACAACCTAGCAGATGACGCAGCTCGCAAAGGAGCACAAGGAGAAAATATGTTTCCCCTGCTAACCATCCAAGATTGTGCCCCACTGGTTTCACTTGACGCACTGATAGTGGCTCAAAGTAGGGCCAGTGGAGAAGAAAAACGAATGTGGGTTAAACGAGGCACTATTGAGACACGCAGTCAGGGGCCAGCGGACAAGCTGTGGCGCAGTAGTCATGGACATTTTGTGTTACCCACCAATTTATTACGACATGCAATCATTTGGGCCCACGGACCTGATCATTGTTCGCGAGTCCAATAATAAATGAAATATTGTATGCTCAGAAAGGAGCTTGTGAAAATAATATAGTAAGCACAGGATACGCACGCGAGGCGCGGTAAGGCGTAGAAGTAAATGAAATATTGTACGCTCAAAGAGTAGCTTGTTAAGAAAAAAAAAAAAGTAATATATGAGTTGCTGGCAGCACCGGAGAAGCTGTCTAACGTGAAGAAGAGATACATACTTAAACAGAACACATTGGTGTTAAGTGAATAAAAAGGTTGTTTAAAGCCGCGGAGTAAAGGGTGGCAGAAGTCTAGATAGAGATATATAGAAAGTTGTTTTTAATAATTTTTGTGTATAAAGCTTTTGAAGATTGGTGTGTGGGAGAGCGGGGAGTTGCAGGCAAAGCTGTGAGGGCTTGCAGGCTGGCTGACATACAAGATTAATGTGAAAGGGTACGAGGAGGAGGTGTTTAGACCCAACAGAAGGACTTGGGAGGTGCATGACAGGCAGAGAGGAAAGTGTGAAACAGAGACAGTGAAGAAAAAGACAGGAGAAGAGACTGCTATGTAAATACAGAGAAGGTAGATATTATTTCAAAGAAAGAAAACTAATAAACAAACATAGCAGAAAAAGACGAGAAGCAGAAAGTTAAAAAATTAGAAGGAAAATAGAAAGTCGGGAGCAAAGACATTAGGAAGTGTTAGGGTTGTAAGAGGAGTAAAGAAATAAAATTGGTTATAAATTAAAAGAGTTAAAGCTTAGATTATAGTGAAAAAGCTGACAGACTGATCAATGCTTGGGACAGTCTTTGATGGGAGACTTAAGTGATGATGAAATAATACTCCCAGAACATTACTTGACTGATGGAGACATCGAAACCCAGGGAATCAGGACACATTTTTGGCTGGAAAGGACCTATTTTGACAGTGTAGGAGCAGAACATTGGCAGGACGAACAAGAGATCAATCAGAAATTATGGCAGATTACTAAGGTAATCAATCTGAAGCAAAAGAAAGAACAATTCCCTCTAATTAATTGGGAGCTGCTGATAAGATGTCTGTGGCATCAGGGTTTAACCCCGTGGCTGGAGCTGCTTTGTGCTGATCCTAATAAAGAAATTAGCATACCATTAAATCATTTAATAACACTGCCAACCGATCCAGGTGAAGAACTGTTTCCTAGGTTGACTCTGACTGTGGTCCCAAGGAAGGTTTGGTGGGAAACAGGTAAATTTTCGTATTTAGTTAAAGAAAAAGAAGACGGGCATAACAGTTGGAAATTTAATCCTTTTAAGGGTTTAAAATACAAAACAGGTGTTACAGCCAGCAAGTTATTGGTCTGGATCAGGACAGCCCCTGAGGGACTACCAGAACACCATAGAAACACCTCACATAGCGTTTGTCAGGGTTACATGGGTAACTCTCAAGGTCAAGGTCGGGAAAGTACCCCGCTAGACTTAGTACTAAGAAAATATCCAGGAAAACGCACTAAGGCCAACCAATGTATGAGAAAGTGGCACAAAAGGTCACATGGGGGCAGGCAATGGCCTTTGGTGGGATCATTTGATCCGGTGATGTGTGAAGCAGTTGTGGTAGAAATACAGAAAAAAGAAATTAAAGATCAGCAGAAGAACGTAAATAACAACAAAAAACGCACTGAAGAAAAAGAAGTTTTGGCCTTGTTCAAGCAGGAAGCACAGAGGCTACAGCAGAAAAGAGAAAAAATGACAGAGGAAAGATCCAAAGACACTAAAGCCAGTGCACCGAGCTGGGAAGCAGAGCCACCCCCATATAAACGTCATGATATGGGAAAGACAGCTGGACAATTTGTATTAGGAACTCGTGAAGAGGACCAAGGCATGGATGTGGAGGGCAAATTCACACTGACACTAAAAGCTCGAGAGCCACAAGGAGACAGGTCTTCAGTCTGTCAAATGGATCATACAAGGTCTCCAAGTCCGAAAGTAGGTGGTCGCTCACCACGACCAGCAGGGGGGGCCACAAATAACAGTGACACAGAGGCAGACGAGGATAAAGAGAGAGACCTGAAGGCTCCGCCTGCACATCGAGGTCCACTGAAAACCGTCCCCTCCCACCATAAGTCAGCCGACTGGACCTTCACAGGCTATAGAGGCTCCGAAGAGTGGCACAAGAGCTTCTGTGACATACTGGATCTGGCCAGAAGAGATAATGAAGAACTAGCTGAGCAGCTTCGGCTAGCGAAGGAAAGAATACAAAGACATAGGGACGCCGAGGAAAGAAGAATATTACAACAATCGACGCCCAATCAAGGGAATCACATTATAGAGCCACCCACCCAAAAGATTTCTGGTGAGATCATCATTGAGAGTGCAAAAGAGGCCCGACTCAGGCAAAGACAACAATGTGTAGCCAAAGACATAGCGGCTTTAGAACAGAATATAACCAACTGGATGGACTGCCTGGAACCAGTCAGTCGCACTCGATCTGGAAGACAGTATGGAGCCCCCACAGAAGAAGAGGAGGACGAAGACCTCATATGCCCATTGGTGGTTAGAAATGGTCATCATGTGTATACCCCATGGAGCTGGACAGACAAGGTGGGGCTGGCCAACAGGCTGCCAGACATCACCCAAGGAGCTGGGAGATGGATAACTGCCTTAGAAGAAGGCACTGCAGGGGTAACCTTGTCTTTAGGTGACATAAAAGCCTTGCTAATGCATGTCATGGGAAAACATGACACTGAAGAATTAGCAGGAAAGGTTGGACTAACACAAATGATGGGCACTAATCAACATGATGAAGTCCCCTTTAATCGCTATAGAAACTCCATGTGGGAAGGACTGAGAAGAAAGTACCCTGAGGTCTTGGATCCCTCTAAATTGGATGATGAGGAGTGGACACCTGAAGAGTGCCCAAAGAAGTTCCTGCACCGATTCCAGAAAAGATGGGCGGAGGAAACATGAAATGCATGGAACCATTCTCCAGCAACTGAAATCCTGTTTAAAATAACTGTAAAAAAAAGGCTCTACCAGATGAGGTTCAGAAAGCCCTAGATGGAGTCGTGGGACTATCAAAAATGAATTGGGCTTTATACTCTGAGCATATTTGTCACCATCTTGAAATCTACAAGAAAGAAAAACAAAAAGAAGAAGATGCAGCAAAATCCCTGACGAAAAAATTGGTGCAGATGCAGTTGGGAGAGCTAACCAAAGTCAAGAAAGAAAAACAAAGACCCAGGCACCAATGATGACCCCTGTTCCTTCTGAGCCGGCAAGCCTAGGCCCTACGGCAAACACTGCTGCCACCATACAGGCACCTGTGGTAACAGCCACACAGAGCCCCCAGGGAGCAGCAGGGAGCACTGCTGCAGGAGAAGTCTCGGCACCAGTGGAGCATCACTATCACTACCATAGCACTGGCACACCCGGAAATGGACCCACCTACAGTCTGGGGGGGAGAGGAGAGTCACGGAACTTTCCAGGTCAAAGAGGAGGGTGGCGAAGAGGATCTCGCCAACCTTCATTTGGAAGCAGATTCCAGAACTCAGCTCCCAGGAACAGTCAAGCGGGACCGCCTATGGGACCAACACCCCCAATAGGGGATCAACCCTCTAATGAGTGTTGGAGCTGTGGACAACCTGGACATCGAATGAGAAATTGTCCGGCCCGACCTTGGGTTGGACCCTCTGCCTATTGGCAATAGGGAGGCCTAGAGAAGACAGAGGGGGAAACGGTGGCATTGGCTATTTCGATGATACCTAAGGAAGAGCCAACCGTCACCGTTAATATACAAAACAGAGATTTCCCTTTCATGGTGGATACAGGGGCAACATACTCTTGCATAGGGAAAATGGGCGCTCATCTCCCCCTCTCTGGGTCTGTAATTAAGACCATCGGCTTCTCTGGGAAAACTCAAATAATACCTTTTACACGCCCACTTCCTGTAACGATTGCAGGAAAAACAATTGAAGCACCCCTGTTATACTCACAAAATACACCTGTGAATTTGCTGGGAAGAGACATTTTATGTAAGCTACAAACCCAGATAGTGTGTACCCATCAAGGACTGCAAATACACTTTCCTGACGAAGCACTCGCCAACATTATGGTGCTTATGGACATGGAAAACAAGGTCCGACCAGTGCAACCCATGGTATACTGGCTGAAGTTACAACCAGAAAATTCAAATCTTCAACTGGAATGGGAAAAATTGGAAGCCCTGTGCAGAACAACACTATGAAGCAGTACACCTTGTTTACCTTTACATGTCACCCTGATGTTCGATGCCAAACAAGAACAAACTGACTATGCATGCTGCTGGGATGTATTGATGAATCAACGGCTGTTTCACATAACCACCACAGAAATTTATTTAGGCCCCCAAGGGGCCGCAGCTTCTGTCAAGCTAACTTCAGCTGAACAACAATGGTATCAAGTGCCGAATGCCACGCCTCATGTGACCCTTTTAGTCTCTGAAAAGTACGAATCCCATGACCTAGGTCCAATGGTAAAGACAGCCTCAGAAGTTGAAGAATGGCAAAACATGGAAAGTCCACAAGTACATCTGTCAAAAGACCAGCAGTTTATACGAATTAATTTAAAAGTAAATGATGAGGCTATAGCTCAAAAAGTGGAGCTCAATCCTAGACCAGAGGGACAGATGGTGTTATCGGCCCAACAAGAGAAATTGTTAGAGCAAATACCACCAGTGGTGTGGTCCAAAAGCAAAACGGATGTAGGACTAGTAAAAACAGCCTTACCAGTAAAAATAAAAGTAAAACCGGGAGCAAAACTGCCTCACCAAAGGCAGTATCCATTAAAACCTCAGGCTATTGAAGGCATAAAACCAGTAATTAAGGGACTAATGGCAGCTGGAGTTTTAATAAAAACTGCAAGCCCATGCAATACTCCTATCTACCCTATCCCTAAAAACAATACCAAAGAGTATCGGCTGGTACATGATCTGCGTCCTATCAATGCAATTATAGAAATGGATGCACCTATAGTACCTGATCCGCATACTATACTATCAAGCATCCCTGCTGGAGCAAAATGGTACACAGTAATCGATCTGTGTTCAGCCTATTTCAGTGTGCCTGTGCACCCAGACTCACAACATTTGTTTGCATTCACATTTCTGGGACAACAGCTAACGTATACACGGCTACCTCAGGGACTGAACCTGTCCCCAGCCATCTTTAACAAAGTCCTGGCTGAAGATTTACAACACCTTGATATACCCAGTACATTGGTGCAATATATGGATGATCTCCTTATTGCATCAGAGACTCAAGAACAGTGTGAAAAAGATTCATTAATTGTATTGCATGCATTGGCAGATGGAGGTCATAAAGTAAGTAAGGACAAATTGCAGTTCTGCAAACAACAAGTAGAATACTTGGGAAGACAGTTGTGTGGGACCACGCGATGTATAGCCCCAAGCCAAGTGGAGGCTATAATCAAGGCTCCCAAACCCCAAACAGTGGGACAGATGCTTTCATTCCTTGGGATGGCAGGGTACAGTCGGCCGTGGATTTGTGATTATGCTATAAAAACTGCACCTTTGCGTGCCATGATTAGAGCAGTGGGGCAAACAAGCAATGCAGCTCTCCTCGTCTGGACAGATGAGGCAACGGGAGCTTTTGAGGCCCTAAAAACAGACATGCAATCTGCTCCCGCGTTAGGTAACCCAGATTATGGGAAACCTTTCCATTTGTATGTTACTGAAAAAGCTGGTTATGCTTGTGCTGTACTAATGCAGGAAACAAATGAAGGAAAACAACCACTGGCCTATTATAGTACAAAGCTTGACAACATTGAAACAGGATTGCCACCATGCTATCAGGGTCTAGCAGCAGCTGCCTTTGCATTTCAAAAAGCATCATCCATAATCATGGGACATGCAGTAACGTTGTACACGTCGCATCAGTTACATGCCCTGCTAACCAGTCAACGTTTTGTCTTAACACAAGCTAGACGCACTGGATATGAAGTTGTGTTGTCCGCTCCAGAAATAACAATACAATGTTGTCACACGGTGAATCCCGCCACCAAATTGACCACACCGTTAGATGGTACTCCACATAACTGTGTGGCAGAGACAGAGAAATTTTTGAGAGCCAGAGAACATTTGTATAATCACGCCATAGATGCAGATCTAACCCTGTTCGTGGACGGCTCATGCTTTCGGGATGCCGCGGGACTGCATGCGGGTATGGGGATTGTTAAACTAAACACGGATGGCGAAACATTTGAATTACTGGAGTCCCAAGGAATTGATCAGCCTTGTTCAGCCCAACTAGCAGAAATCAAAGCCTTAACGATGGCTTGCCAGATAGCTAAAGATCAACGTGTTAATATCTACACAGACTCAGCCTACGCTTATGGCGTATGTCATGTACATGCAAACATTTGGAAACAAAGGGGATTCCTGAGAGCAGATGGCACCCCTGTCACTCATGGAGAAGCGATTTCCCAACTGTTACAAGCTCTCCAATTACCGTCTGAGGTAGCCATCATTAAATGTGCAGGTCATCAAAAGAATAATAACATCATAGCTCAAGGTAACAACCTAGCAGATGACGCAGCTCGCAAAGGAGCACAAGGAGAAAATATGTTTCCCCTGCTAACCATCCAAGATTGTGCCCCACTGGTTTCACTTGACGCACTGATAGTGGCTCAAAGTAGGGCCAGTGGAGAAGAAAAACGAATGTGGGTTAAACGAGGCACTATTGAGACACGCAGTCAGGGGCCAGCGGACAAGCTGTGGCGCAGTAGTCATGGACATTTTGTGTTACCCACCAATTTATTACGACATGCAATCATTTGGGCCCACGGACCTGATCATTGTTCGCGAGTCCAAATTATGAACAAACTAAAAGCTGTCTGGTGGTCACCATATATGGCAGCAACAGTGGACCGTTGTTTGAATGAGTGTGAGGTATGTGCACAGTACAATGTCCGGAAATCATTCACAGCCCCTTTAGCCCACATTCCGGTCCCTGATGGGCCATTCAGACATCTTATGATGGATTTCATAGACATGGGAGCTGAAAATCGAGTTAAACGAATGAGATATGTTTTGGTAGTGATATGCAGATTCAGCCGATGGATTGAGGCAGTAGCCTCTGCAAATCAAGACCATAAAACGGTAGCCAAATTCTTGTGCCGAGATGTCTTTCCAAGATTTGGCATTCCAGATACTATCTCATCTGACAACGGTAGGGCTTTTGTAGCCAAGGTTACACAAGAAACATTCAAACAATTGGGTATCAAACAGAAATTTGGGTGTGTTTATCACCCCCAATCAAATGGGGCGGTGGAACGGGCTAATGGCATTTTAAAGAACAAACTAGCAAAAATCATAGCAGACAGCAATGGCAAACTAACCTGGCTGGATGCGTTGCCGCTTGCTTTATTGTCAATGCGCTCACAAACTAACCGACTAACCCATTTGACACCATTTGAAGCTCTTACAGGTCGGCCGATGCCTATTCCATACCTGAGAGGACCCTACGAAGGACCATCGCTGGAGCAGCTACAAGACGAATGGCATAATTATCTGAGACAGTTAACCCAAATACACAAAACTATCTTTTTGCAGGTCAAAGGTGCTACAGAAGACAGAGAAGCAGAGATTCCACTCGAAAATCAGAGCATCCAGCCTGGTGATCTGGTTTACGTCAAAGTGTTCAAAAAGAAGTGGGACAGGCCCCGCCGAGAAGGTCCTTTTAAAGTTATTCTTGCCTCACGTACAGCAGTCAAAGTAGACGGTAAGGACACTTGGTTTCATTTAAACCACTGCTGTAGGGTTGGTGGCCCAGCGCCCCTGCGGCCTCGGCAAGCTCGTCTTGGCAGAGCCGCCGGGCCAAGGGGGGAAGCAAGAGAAGCCAGAGACCCTACAGCAGCACAGAGGGACGGCCACGCCTCCCTGCAGCCAGAAGAAGCACCGAGGGAAGGCCACGCCTCCCTGCAGCCAGGCGAACACCGGCCAAGGCGCTCACAGAGACTGATTGAACAAAGATGACGCACAGCTTCAGAGAGTAGTGGATCCCTGCCAGATAGAGCAGCGACAGACTCAGATGCAGACTCAGAAACAACTGGAGACGCAGGCCAACAGACAGACAGAAATACAGACCGACAGATAGACAGGCCACAGGAGACATCAGACTAGGACAGCAACTCAGTAGATTTACCGACAGAAGAACCACAGGAAGTACAACCCAGACAAAGCACAGATACACCACACATCCCTAGTGACAGCTCATCTAGTGACGGCTCACTCAGTAGCACATCTAGTAGCACATCTCAACAGTCATCAGAGCAATGATTAAGGAATTATTCAAGGGATTGACAATACTACTGGTGGTCAGTATGGGAGAAAATAGACATCCAAAACATACAACGAACTGTGCCGTGGCCATGGCCGCAATAGCAGCTAAACAAGGCATTCTAAACACAGGAAAAACATATAATTTGGTATACATTAAATCAAAAGCCTACAAGAACATAGGAATACAGGGAAAGATGGGGGATTACATATTAGGCGAAGCCATTAGCATCAAATGTGAAGAGGAGGGAACACTCAACATAGAGGTAATTTGTGATAAAAGAGGATGCAGGGAAACCAAGCAAGACGTAACTGTTACAGTACATGAAGCCACAAAATGGGTAAAAATCAAACCAAGGAAAAAGAGGACAATTAGAAGCCTAGAAACAAGCAGTCACTTAGGGAGATGGGATCCCAGTACAGACCTAGCCCGTACACAAGGGTTGAAGACAAATCTATTTTACCAATGGTTGAAATTTTCGGCTAGGCAGATCAGTGAAAAGCCTTGCATAGCCTGTCACCGGAAAGGTGTGATACCTCAGGCTAAACCCCTACCTGATATCAACAACTGTTATAGGAGTCCCCAACATAACTCAGACCAAGCAGAATGCTATACACAATGTGTTATGAAAATGGCAGTAGGTGATGAAAAATATGCTGCCGACAGTAAACTTTGTCCAGTGCCTCTAAGTACAGAAGGAACCGTTCCACCTATGATTAAAATAGAGAAAGGGATGATACACCCATTCTGTATAGCTAAAGGCTTAGTAGCACAATACATAAGCGATTGGCAGGTAGGGACGACCCAGCCAAAACACCACATACAGTGTATGCAAAAGCAGCAAGAATACAAACCGGCCAAAACAGCATGGAACATTACCGTCTGTCACACCCTGCCAGCAGCAGGCATACAGTGTGAACAAATAGTACCGGCCACAGGGGGGTTTGTAATTGGACTGAATCTCACCCATGCTTCATGGGTATCTACTCCAAATTTAGCTAAGGGAACGGTACCCTTAGCTGACATCTTTTGGATATGCGGACAAAGAAGGAAACTCCTGTCATTGCTGTCCCCTAATTGGAAAGGCCTTTGTGCTCCTGTGATGCTCACAGGAGCTATAACAGTAATTGAAATGCCAAATTCAATACAACCCATGCCACAGAAACTTCGTAAGAAAAGAGGAATAATGACGTTTAAAACAGACTACAACATCACAGTAAGAAACGGGATACCAGAAGGGATACCCCGACAGTTAGAAGCCATAGACAGTAGCAGAGTTAAAGCAGATGAAGACGCGGATAAATGGGGATGGGCATTGGCTCTGTTCTGGGTTACTCCAAAAATCCGTTCTAGGTTCCAGGAGGTGCAGTGGATTAATTACTTGTGGTATAATCAGCAAAGATACCTGAACTGGACATTGGCAGCAGTAGGAGCCTTAACCGAACAACTGCACGCCACCTCGCTAATGACAATGCAAAATAGATTAGCTATCGAGATGATGATGGCTGATGAACAAGGAGTTTGTATTATGATCAAAGCCACCGAATGTTGCACAGCTATTCCCATGCGTACAGGGGAAGACGGAAATTTGACAGAGCTCTTAATCACACTTGAAGAGAGGCAACAGGAACTGTTAAGTAACTCCATAGGAGGGAGAAATGAAACTGACAATTCTGGATACATTGTAGGGAATGGAATGAATATTGGCCCACTATTTTCACTGTTTGGGACTCTAAGGAGAGGGTGGATATCATGGAAAGACTGGTTATACCAGATAGGTGTAGTCTTGGCACTAACAGGGGTGGCGGTCTTGCTGGTAATATGTTGTGGTATTCCCTTGATAAAATTTCTGGTCAATAAATTGATTTCATCCACAGTAGGACAGCTCCCACTGTTAGCCATCCGAGCCCTAGAAGAAAGCACAAACGAAACAGACAGAGAACCAGAATATATGGAAATGGATGAAATACCAATTATCCTCCCCGACAGCCCCCAGCTCCCTAATATTGTGGCGTATACCCCAGATAGGGAGGACTGGGATGAACCATGCTTGGTGATATTGTAGACGAGGAAGAAGACATGCACGCACATTTACATTCACACACATGCACCCACAAAAATGAGGGATAGGATAGACAATATCTGAAAGAATGACATGGAGCTGTAATAATGAACGTATATGTATATTACTAGGACACAGGAGTATGGCTGAGAGACCAGACTCCCCTGATCAGGGACCTATGCCTGATCTGCCTCTATCAAGTCTGATTGGACTCTCAGAACTGTTTGGAGAAGAGGATATACAGGAGGGATGGTCGAGACATGATTGGTCGCCACAGCCACCTTCCATCCAGCAGCTAAACCAGTTGGCAACAGAAGGATCTTCATCGTTCCAGCACCTGGCGATGACGGCTTCACAGAATCTGCCTGCAGCAAGAGTCGGCCCGAGGACTCCACCATCATCTGAAGGACCCTTTGGACTCAGGAACACACCCCTTCCGCAGATGCCATGGAGACAGTCACATGTGCCAGTGGCAACGATACCCTCCAGGGGAGGCAGCCAAGGTCGGCCATATGCAGCAACCGCCCGAGTGCATCCTAGACCCAATTCACTGCTAGGACCTGTCCCCAGCTTTCCACCCCCAAGGCAGGAGAGATATTCCGATCAGCCCAGTGCCTCTGGAGGAGGATCAGCAGGGGTAGACCTTAGCCGAACTCACCGACCAGGACAGAGGGGAGCTTTGTACAGGCTGCTAAATGCCCAGAGTGTCCCAACCACTTGCCTGAGCGACATCAACAATACTCCCCCCACACACGAAATGCCTTCCCCCTTGTACTTCCTGTCCCCTGGACTGCACAACCTTAATCTGGTCATGGTCACCCCACTGGACATGGCAATCTTGGTTCGAGAGCTTCGTCTTCCACAAGAGTCTGTTCCAAAAACCTTGGAGCAGCTCCTGCCCCTCACAAATCACATTCCCCATGAGCTATTTGAGGAAATCATGCCACAACTGAGTCAGACAGCTGCATACCTGTTAAGGATACACCGTGACAATGCCAACATCTCTTGTGCTCAGGAGGGCCTCCATACTCAACTGTGTGGTCTTCAGTCTAGTATGGACATGCTAGCCAGCATGATGGAGCATATGGAAAGGGAACAGCTAGGGCTGGCCACCACCACCCTGAATGTGGGCAAGAATTCTCTGGGGGCCCTGTACAACCTGGCCAAGCAGCACAAGGAGCTGGAAAGATCCATCAGAGAACTGCACGACTGTCTGAAAGCCAGAATTCCTGATCCTTCCCCCACTACCCCTGAAAGGCCAACCTCCCCATATTCCCCAACTTCTCCCAAAACTTCAGATGCTGAGTAAATGCTGAGGAGCGCGGACTGACGTAATGGCACTGAAAACGGACGATGACCTTGGTTCTTGAGTTTGAATTACGGACTGGTTTCAGAAATCTGAGTGTAAATAAAAAAAACAAAAAAAACAAAGAAGGATATATGTTAGTAACGAAGGTCGGGTAAATGTCTGTCCTTACCATCATCTGCGTAACACAGATAAAGCTAAATGCATACACATAGATATCACATTGCAAAGTTATAAAAAGGGGACCCTTACACGGCGTGTTTGGAGATTTAGTAGTAAAGATGCACCATAGGGACCCCTTTTGCTTAAATTATAGCATGCTTCAAGAGACATGCATCGCCTAAATTTGGCGTCTGGCCAAAAAGGGCATTAGAAAACAAGCTGAAAAAGAAGAAAAACAAAGTGGAGAATGTTGAGAAATGGCCTATAATGAAAACCATTATATGATTGACTAAGGTAAATGACTTAAGGACGGACATGAAGGGAAACCATTTATTGTGTTTATCATTTAACTAGACATAGCTGCGCTAACCTTAGAATAGTTTCTTGATTGGTTGACTAAATAGTGGTAACGTAGGGGTTATTTGATGCATTTAAGTAATAAATGTGTGACTCTTTAACAAAATAATATGTAGAACCAAGTATAATGGGTTGGAGCCTCTGGTTGAGTGAGACAATAGATGCCAGAAGATGATTGGTTGCACTGATGTCAATGTAAAGCCTTTACTTTGCCATGATTAAGAGGTTGCTGTAACTTGTTTTATGTGGCCATTTTAAGTGCCTTGAATTACACCAAAACTCAATGTTTGAATGTCACCTTGCGTTGATATAATCCAGCTAATTGATCACCTTGTGCCTTAGTATGTAGGTTCACCTTCACTTCAATATATTTACCGTGTGAAGTATCACTGATATTCATATCCGCACCAGAGTTATCAGTAAGTCGAGTGATGTGTTTTTCTTTTTTATTGCAATGCACAAATGAAGATGTCTTGTCAGTAAACAACTCAAGAGTATAGTTGATGTAATGGGACTCTTACGAGTCCCAGAGGAGGGACTGTAGAAGAATTTTTAGGTCCATATTTGAACTGTGATGAACTATCAAGTGTCCTGATCCGAACTGTATGTCCTCTGGTTGAACTAGCAGGTGTTCAACCCAAATAAAAAGGGCTCTATTAGTCATTCAGTCTGTCAGGGGCTTTCCAAGGCATTTTAGGTGCTTTCCCGCAGGCCACGTGCAGGGGCCTCAGGCCAGCTGCACCTGTGGCTGAAGGTCTTTTAAAAAAATCAGTTGTAAATCCTTCACGTTTTAATGGGAGCGTTTGTCACATTGAAATAATGGCCTAACACCTGCTTAGGGTTCACTAGAGGACGCTTCCAATAGAAAACCATGTCTTGGGAATGAAATAAATAAAAAAGTCGAAGGAGGAGCGATGCCCGTGGGTCTCCAATAAATAGATGAGCGCGGTTGTCATATGTTCAGTCTCTCTAGAGGACTCAGTTTGTCTAAGCTCTGTGTCGAAGGCTTAAATAAACTTAAAAACTCTGTGCATTTTATCTTGCTTAAGGCTGAATTATTCTAAAGTGTTGTGTCCTTTTCTAGCATATCACTTGCAATTAGTTTGTGTTATCTAAAAGACGACATCCTGAGAAGACTAAAGACGAGCCACGACAATTCAGATGGCTTTCGGTGAAGATTCTATCGGTATCACATGGATTAAGGACCATTAAAACTGGATTAAAAACGGCCCACGGCGGCGGAGGGCGCACCGTGCCCCGAGCGGCCATCTACAGGCTGGAACGAGCAGATCACTTCCAAATTTAAGGCTCTGTTGATGCAGGACGTCGTGTGACTAGCAGCGGATTCAGATTCGCGTGTCACGACGCAGCCGCTCATGGCGCGGGACAAACAACACCTCCGTGTTGGAAGTCTCACAGGACAAGTTGGAACATGCCCAGCTGTTAAACAATTTCTGGGATACTCACTCGACTGAAAAGCCACTAAAAGCCGTCTGAATCTTACGAATGGTTTCCAACACGGAGGTATTGTTTGTCCCGTGCCATGACGCGGCTGAATCCGTCCGCATGTCTTTCATTACAAAATCTCCTTTAGCAGTGGAATGTGCCGATAAAGTGCTGATCCCGACCTCTTCTGAAAAGTGCCTTCTTCCTTTTTTTGTGGAAGTCAGACGACGTCCCGGATCAACAAAGCCTTCATGTTGGAAATGATCTGGTTGATTCAGCCTGTCGATCAGCGCTGGGAGCGCGGCGCGCTCTCAGCAGTTGTGGGCCGTCCTTAAAGCGGTAGTAACACTCCTTAATCTGTGTAATCCCCACAAAATCGTCCCTGAAAGCCATATAAATTTTCCGAACGGTGTCCATCTGGAGGTCTCTCACAGTTTCTGGAAAAAATTGATGCAGCAAAGCTCCAAACCGTTCAGACATTTATTCGCAATAAAAATCCGACGAGAGGGGTGGACCAGTGCTCACACAAAGCCTGCTCACAGGCGAATGACGCAACTGACAGGCGTGAAAAAACTCACGCATGCGCACGAAGGTTCAAGCCTGGCTGATGCAATCACACGTGATTCAAATCCATGTTTTTTTTGCAAAAAATAAAAAGGTCCGATACTTTTTGGACAGACCTCGTATATTCTGTGACAGAATCCTGTCTTGAGGTCAGAAGGTTTTTTTTATATGAACCCACGTTGTTTGTTGAGGATCTAAAATAAATTCAACCTTGTGCAGCCAGTTCTAGTTTTTTAGAGTCATTAGTGATGTTTAATGTTCAGTCGTTCCACCCTGACAAAAGTCCAGATCAAAGACATCATTAAAAGCCCAAAGTTACCATGACAACTGGATGTAAACTTCTGACTACAACTGCATGTGATTCACACAGCTTCAGTATTTCTTTTTGTCCTCCATCCAGGTTCATTTGTGGCTTTTCAAACCAAAAATTTGTGCGCATCTGAACGTATTTGCGTTTTTTTTTTTAAGTTTCATGCAGTTTGAAAAGACCTCATTAGTTTTTCATTTATAGATCATCAGTGTGGAGGAAACCAAGATTTACTTCAAACACAACAACAATAATGATAATAAGTTAATAATAATAATAATAATAATAATAATATCAACAATGACAACAATAATGATAAGTTAATAACATGAATAATAATAATAATAATAACAACAACAGTAATGATAATAAGTTAATAATAAGAATATCAACAATGACAATAATAATGATAAGTTAATAACATTAATAATAATAACAACAAGGACAATGACAAGTTAATAATATCAACAACAACAGTAATGATAAGTTAATAATAATAATAATAATAATATCAACAATAAGTTAATAACATTAATAATAATAATATCAACAATGACAACAATGATAAGTTAATAACATTAATAATAATAATAACAACAACAGTGATAATAAGTTAATAATAACAACAGTAATGATAACAAGTTAATAATAATAATAATATCAACAATGACAACAATAATGATAACATTAATAATAATAACAACAACAGCAATGATAATAAGTTAAAATCAACAACAGTAATGATAAGTTAATAATAATAATAATAATAATAATATCAACAATGACAACAATGATAAGTTAATAACATTAATAATAATAATAACAACAACAACAACAACAATGATAATAAGTTAATAATAACAACAGTAATGATAACAAGTTAATAATAATAATAATAATAATACAATGCTGCTCTGATTGTCTAACTGTATCAAATTAATTCTGACTGTGTCCAGGTTGTGGAACAGTAGATCAACACTTGACCGTGACAGGGATCTTGGAGATGTCACCAGAGGTCAGTGTGTCCCTTGAGTAAAAGGTCATGACCTCGTCCCTCTGGGTGTGTTTGGTCTGACAGGAACACACTGAACACAACTCTGACTGACAGCATCACTCACAGCTGACGGGACATTGTCTGTCCGCGGGTTCAGAGCCGCTGTTTCCCGTCTCAGCTTCCTGCAGGTTTACGGTTCCGCGTTACAGACTGAGGAATGCTGGGAACCAGAGCCGACCTTTTACCCACAGATGAGATAAAGTAACATCACTGCTGATAATCAGACAAAGTCCTCAATTTATTGTCAGAAAGAGAACGCATGGTTTCTGGAAAGAGAGTTTATTTTATGTCTGTAAATTATGACGCCTCGTTCACAACACGTATATAAAGACGTCTTTTAGACACCAAATCCCTTTTTCTTTTCTTTTTTTTAATAGAACAGCTTCTGTTATCATGACTGACATCTCTTAATATTTAAAACCTAAAAGTTATTCTGTTCCAAATTAAGTTTTTCTACTCATTTAATAACAATAAGCAGATTAACTTGTGGTAATGATTAATATTTAATATCTATTTTGGTCGGCAGTGCAGGACCAGTTTTCAGTCTGATGCAGACGCTCAAAGTGACTCACTGACGACCAGCATCTGTCACAGCAAATATTTTCTGAGAAACAAATTTTAGAAAAGAAAATAATATGAACAGACAGAATTCTGCAGCTGCTTCAGACATTTAAAGTCATCAAAAGATTTGAAAAACAAAAATATATCTCTGACCATCATATTAATATTCCAGAGTATGAGTGCCACTTTGTTTTTCCTTTTTTTTTTTTTTTTTTTTTGTTACTAGGGAGATCCTGCAACTTATAGAAAAATCACAAGTATGTTATTAATAATAGTAATTACAATAATGTATTTATTTTTATCAGACTTTCTTAGTAATCAAAGAGCAATAAACAATAAACAAAGTAAATGCTAACAATAACAAAATAAATGACAAAAATAAAGATTAGACTACAACAATGCACAAAAATCTCAAATTAAAGAGCTATTAATACAAAAAAGGTAACATATATTGTGGAAAATACAGTACATTATTGTTTTAAACATTGACTGACATGCAAACAAACATTAATGAGACATGATATAATTGTCTGCTGTTTTTTCTGTTTGTTTGTTTTTCCCCCAAAACTTAATAACTGATCATTTTCTGGAACAAAACTGGAAAAAGTGTGTTTTGTTTTGTTTTTGGTGGAATGGTGATACTGGAAATATGAATAAAGTGTTTGCACGGTACCGTATCATCTAGAACCTGTATCAGATGGTTGCACAACTTCAGATTAGTCAGGTCAACATTCAAGTCAACAATCACACTGAAGATGTCATTAATTATTAAAGGCATAGTGCCACTGGGCTTGTAAAGATTAAAGTCAAAACAAATTTTCTTTGGCACCACTATGATTTTATCCCTTAGCATTTAGATAAGGGATTCATAATATGATAAATTCATGCTCTCTGAAAACGATTTAGAATTTCAACCCCTGAGGGTGAGAAATTCAAGGGATCAGATGCTATGACCAACATTTGGCCGATTTGGAAGTGATTTACAAGAAATCTTATGGATGTTAACCAGTGGCGGCTGGCCCATAGTGGGTGCTCGGGTGCTGCCCTCCTAGATGTGGAGGGAAAAAGTCATAATATATTCATAATATATATATATATATTTAAAAAGTATTATCAATGTCAGTTTTACTTAATAGTATGTGCCTACATGTAATATGAATGATTAAAAAACACTTCCCTCCAACTGACTCTCATTCAACAGTGCATTTTCATCCGACAGAGCAGAGAACGTATCATTCCTCGTCTTGGGCGGTCATTCAAAGCGCCCTTGAAGTGCAGCGAAATAACCAATTGTATGTAGTTTGCTAGGGAAAATTAATAATATTTGGCAAATCAACACTGCCAAAATTAATGGCTTTGGGGTGCCGGAATTTTAGCCCTTGCTACAAAAATGCGGGAACGTTAGAATGCTACAGTCAGTGATATACGTGACGCTGCAGCTGCTGCTGTCAGTCAGTCAGGAAGAGCGACGACGACGTTTGGGTTATATTTATTTATTTTTATTTTGTCTCCGTGTGTTTTGCTGGAGTAAGTTGAAGAACTCTTCGGAGGTTTAAAACGGGACAAAACTAATCAAATCAATGACACCAAACTTTGGCGGGGATCCTTTTGGAGGCGCATGGAGATGCGCACATCATCTTCAGAGCCGGTCCAAGGCATGCGCCAACTACGCGGTCGCTTAGGGCCTCCACGCCACCAGGGGGCCCCGAGAGTACCGAGACGTTGTGATAAAAAAGTAAATATATACATGAAATTAAAATAATATTGAATAATTTAAACGAAATTGTATTACACCCGAAAAAAATAAATTCATTTTGACAAAATACCAATACTAGGTTAATTGATGCCTCCTGTTGGCTGCTGCCACCGTTGGGCAAATTTAGATGCACCGCTTGGGTCACGTGGTCGATGACTAATCGTGAGGAACGAAGAGAGTGCAAGTCATGTCTCAGAAAAGAAATGATCCCTCTGGAGCGGAGAAAAGAAAAAAGAAGTTGGAACACGAGAAAAAACAAGACAAAGGTAGGTTTGCATGTCCAATATTACAATTTTTATTGTCATTATTTGCGAAATGCTCCATTCGTTTAGTGTAAAGTGCTTTAGGTGTCTTAAAGTCAGAGGCGCCTGCAAGTGAAGCTCAGCTTCCCCTAAAATGTCAAAAAATAAGTGATCAAATATATACTTTTGTGTGTACACGTCATTGACTAAATATGCGCTACAACGCGCTCAACTTTTGTTCAGAATCAGCTTCTTATCACTGGTAACAACGCGGCTTTCCTCTCACTCAAACCCGCAGCTTCACAGTACCTTAAACAGTGTGGACGCTGAGACTTCAATAGCGACACAAAGCATGCAGCGAAAGGAGATGAGTCATTGGATAAATGCTGGGCTTTGTCCCGCCCATCGGACGCGCAGCGTGTCTGGGGGTCTATGGGGCAGTGGGCTGGCCTCGGCTGGCCCGGAGGCTCAGCTTCTGCATGATGATTGGATGATCTGTCTGAGGCTGAATCCCTTTTTGATTGACAGAGAAATGAGCAAATCAGCGATCTTTTGGTGTAAACATCCATGGGAGCATTTTTTAATTTTCATTCTGTTCTGAGTTGAAACGGAGACTTTCCTAATCCTCTTAGCAGCATTTTCTTTGTTAAAAACGACTAGCGGCAAATCGAGCTTCTATTTCTGGTGGGGGTTTTTTGTGGCTGCTTGTGTTTGGAGACTGACTTCTATCACTCTTTCTGACTTCTATCACAGTTTCTGTTCCTACCGATCAGCGGGTGCTGCTGAGCTCCTCCACCGTCACTAAGCACTCACAGGCGGACACACTTCACACTAGCCTCGCGCCAGTCCCAGCTAGCGAGCTAGCTAGGTAGCAAGCGGCACATAATGGCAGACAATTTGAATGTTGTGGACCGGATTTTGGCGAAGCCATTTGATAGTCTTCCTTACGAAGAAAAACTTAGAGTTAAACAGCAGGGCAGATAAACTCCTCAGATTAATTTGGTGTAAAAGGTGGGGAAAAGTAGCTCAGCTCTCAATGGTTTGCAGGCCAAAGTTCAAGCCCCCAGTGCAGTATTTGTGCATTGCTAGTATGCACACACATTGCTGTTATGTTGTGGATTTCTGTGTTCATTTTGGAGATTATTTAAGTATTCTATTTATTATTTAAGTATTTAATTTTGATTACAACTTTATTTTTCTGTAAGATAATGTGAATGTCATTGTCAAGGATTTTATACAGTTCATGCTCATATTATCATTTATTTTCTTTAGTTTATGCTTATATTATTTATTTTGTTATAGTTTATGCTTATTATTTTTCTTCTTTGTGAGGAGGTTTTAGAAAGAAAGACTTGTTGTCTGCATTCTTCATGATTGAGCAAACTATTTTTCATTTTGCCTTATCCTGCTTTGACGAGCCACAAGGCTCATGTTGCAGGAATGGAAGGTTTCAGCCATTACCTTGCTTTGCTATCATTCTCTTGCAGACATGACTCATGTGTAACCTCTCCCGACTGTCCTTGTTTGTTTTTTCTCATGTTGATGAACTAAATAAAAGACTGGGCCAGAGGAGGGGATTTTAGGAGAGCTTTGTGGCTGAGCACTTACAAGCTGCTTCATTGTTCTCCTCCTCTGCACAGAGCAAAAAATATATATATATTTGTCTCTCTCTCTGACTGGTTTCATTTCAGTGTTTGTGCCTCTCATTTCTTTAAAAACAGGGTGCAAACCCAACAGTTTTTTCTTGGCGCCCAACGTGGGGCGTCGACAGATCTTCTCGAGCGAACGGAGGAAGACACGCCGCAGACCGTGCACAGCCGATTCCACTAGAGGGATCGAAGGAAAGTCCTGAGGAGTGAATTCTCCGTCGGGCCGGTGACTATAGACGTCCACCGCCGCTTGCCACAGTAGATTGACGACGCCTCCGAACCAAATGAGGGGCGCAACAAATTAACGTAAGTAATTACTGCCTGCCTGTGAGGAAAATATGTTGAGGAGGAGTTAGAGTCCCCATCCAGAATAAAGTGCGGGGGAGGGAGTTAGAGTCTCCGGTCCTGCCGGCACATTTGGCGGAGGGGTTCGAGTCCCCATCCGGAATAAAGTGCGGGGGAGGGAGTTAGAGTCTCCGGTCCTGCCGGCACAGGTGGTGGAGGGGTTCGAGTCCGGCTGAGAAATACAGGAGGAGTAAGAATAAATTTCAGGAGAAGCAGTTAGAGACGCGAATTAACTGATTATTTCAAAAGTGAAACTAAGTGTGTTTGTGGTATGAATGAGAGAAAATTCTGTTTTTGTTGTTTTGTTGTAAGGATTTTGTTGTTATTTATGTCTTGATATAAAATGATTTATTTTTTTTTTTTTTTAAGATGAGGGCTTGTCTGTAATTACAATCATTGATGAAATCTGTAATTTATTTTGTATATGTGTGAGAGTTGGAGCGGTTTTGGGAGTGTGTGTGTGTGTGTGTGACAGTGTCGGACTGTATGTGTGGTATTGTTTGACTGAGTATTCCTTAGTAATAATAAAAGAATGAGTGTGAGTGACTGAAGCACGGACAGCTTGATATCCCATTTTATCAGGGCATAAAAGTGGAGCCATTGTCTGCAAAGTAGGTCATTTTAAGTCCATACGCACCACACTCACATATTCCCGACGAGTCTGCAAAGAGGGGGATTCCAAGGAAGGTCCGCCCCACGGGGTAGAAGCTTGACCTGAACTTTGCAGAGTGAAGGGGAATAGGTGAACAATATGGGAAACACATGCACAGAAAATAAGCCCCTATTTCAGGGCGACGAAAAATACATGCACAAATGCAATCCGGAAAATCTGAAGTACATAACTAAATGGAAAAAGAAATATGGCTTTTCAGGTAATTGGTTAGCCAGATTGTGAAGGTTTGGTGTTAAAGCTTACAGCAGCAGCAGCAATAAAAAGGGTAACAGGAAAGCAAGAAAAGAAGGAGAAATAGAGTGTGCAAAAGTATGGCTCAGTGAAGCACAGATGACAGTAGAGGCCATAAAGAGGAAGAAAGACCTGTGGTGACTCTAAAGGTAAATGGACAGGACATGGATTTTCTCTGTGACACAGGAGTATGTAGGACAGTGATAACAGACAGACCTCCCGGAACTAAATTTGCAAAAGAAGTCGTTTGGGTAAAATCTGCAAATGGACAGGTGAATTCAGAGAAAATACTGAAGTTTGTCAATTTTGAAGATCCTGAAACGAACCAAACTGCTTGTGTCTCTGTGGTTTATTCGCCCCATTGTCCAGTAAATTTACTGGGATGAGATTTGATGACTGCCTTATCTATAGGAGTCACGCCAACAGTAGGTGGTATGAGAGCTGTGAGACAGCCCGCTACTGTATATACAAATTTTGGCCCAGGCCTGGCAGTACTCTTTGGATCTGTCGGAGTTGAGACAAAAACTCAAAATTCTTCTTCTTACTTATAAGGTTTTGAATAATCAGGTCCCATCTTATCTTAGGGACCTCGTAGTACCATATCACCCCAATAGAGCACTTCGCTCTCAGACTGCAGGCTTACTTGTAGTTCCTAGGGTTTGTAAGAGTAGAATGGGAGGCAGAGCCTTCAGCTTTCAGGCTCCTCTCCTCTGGAACCAGCTCCCAATTCAGATCAGGGAGACAGACACCCTCTCTACTTTTGAGATTAGGCTTAAAACGTTCCTTTTTGCTAAAGCTTATAGTTAGGGCTGGATCAGGTGACCCTGAACCATCCCTTAGTTATGCTGCTATAGACGTAGACTGCTGGGGGGTTCCCATGATGCATTGTTTCTTTCTCTTTTTGCTCTGTATGCACCACTCTGCATTTAATCATTAGTGATCGATCTCTGCTCCCCTCCACAGCATGTCTTTTTCCTGGTTCTCTCCCTCAGCCCCAACCAGTCCCAGCAGAAGACTGCCCCTCCCTGAGCCTGGTTCTGCTGGAGGTTTCTTCCTGTTAAAAGGGAATTTTTCCTTCGTAGCCAAGTGCTTGCTCACAGGGGGTCGTTTTGACCGTTGGGGTTTTACATAATTATTGTATGGCCTTGCCTTACAATATAAAGCGCCTTGGGGCAACTGTTTGTTGTGATTTGGCGCTATATAAAAAAATTGATTGATTGAAACTGAACAATTATTGGAGGAAGGTCTGATGACCTGTGAAAACAGAGAACACGTAGTAATGATGTCACCAAAAGATCTACACATAACTATGCTATTCACTCCACAAAAGGATGAAAGGTATGGAGCAGGATTTCTGAAAATTCCATCAGAATTACAGACAGTAGCACACCTATACACAGACAGAAAAACCACCTCTGTGTGTAGTGTAGTGCTGACCCAAAGTGCAGACAAATGGTACAGAGGAAAACCTGAGGCTGTGCTGCATATTTCACTGACAAAGGCAGACACTCAGTCCTGGAAGGATCTTGGAGGAATTGCTAAAAGATCAGAAAGGACAGACATTAAAAGGCTATGCTGTTGTTCAGTTACCAAATACTGTTATTGAAGCAAAACAGATTGATCATTTTAAATCAGCCCAAGCTGCAGAACTCATTGCATTAACCAGAGCTTGTATCTTGGCTAAAGGACAGAAACTGACACTCTATACAGATAGTCAATATGCATTTTCAACAATTTGGTTCTTTGCAAAACAATGGCAACAAAGAGGTATGATAACCTCTACAGGGAAACCAGTGACACATGCAGGCTTACTCACAAATTTGCTAGAAGCAGTGACATTACCATCACACCTGGCATTATGTAAATGCGCAGCCCACACCAGAGGTACAGATTTTGTCTCCAGAGGAAACTGCCTGGCAGACAAATAGCGAAAGAAGCAGGCAGCTGGTCGATATGGGCACTTCTTCTATTTACACAGCTCAGACAGACAATGAACCATTAATAGATTCTGACCTTTTATTGGATATGCAAAAAACAGGCACCAGCGCAGGAACGGACATTTGTGGTTGAAAAATGGGGCAACCCCAAAGGACTTTATTGTGTACATAACAAACCCATCCTACCCAAAAGCTTATTCAAAGCAGCTGCAATTGCGACGCATGGGTTTACCGCATGTGTCGACAGGGGGGATGGTTATATGGTAGCCCAATACTTTACTACCCATGGATTTAATTTATACTCAAAAATGTTTGTAAGCCTGTGTTACCTGATTGAAACCACAACCCACAGGGAAATATAAGACCCCGGAGAGGGCAATTCCCAAAACCACAGTATCCTTTCAATTGTTCATATGGACTTATTGAACTAATCGATGTGGACCTTATCAATACTGTCTAGTATTAATTGATGCCTTTTCAAAATGGGTATAATTGTTCCATCACAAAAAGCAGATGCTTTAACAGTAGCAAAAGCATTGTGTAAGACAATTATTCCGTATTATGGAATACCAGAGACATTGTACAGTGATAATGGAACACATTTTGTAATGAAGTTGTACAAAGAGTAGCAGAACACATGAAAATAAGTTAAACATCATTGTGCTTACCACCCACAAAGTGCAGGATTAGTGGAAAGGACAATGGCACAATAAAAACAAGACTAAGGAAATGTATGGAAGAGACAAACGAACCTGGATTGAATGTTTGGACCTAGTAAAATTGTATATGAGAATAACACCAACACCATCAGGTTTAACACCATTTGAGATACTTTATGGATGACCATATCGTCTACCAATTTTTGACATGGATACTAAAACAGCAGATGAGGAACAAACATTAGCAGATTTTATGAAAAAGACATTAACACAGAAAGAGATAACTCAAACACATTTACTGCCGAATAATTTTGATCTCCCACAGGACGGCCTTCCAGTAGTCCAGCCAGGAGACTGGGTGTTCATCAGAGTGATTAAGAGGAAGAACTGGTCCAGACCTCGTTGGGAAGGTCCATACCAAGTGCTGTTAACAACACCAACTGCAGTAAAGATAGCGGAGAGATCAACGTGGATACATCTAAGTCACTGTAAGATACAGCGTGTGTTGGCTGCCTCCACAGTGTAAGGGGAAGTCTGGCTACAAAGGGAGTCTATTTAATTAGCAATAGATTGTCTCAACGCCAGTGAAGCAGGGAGATCCTTACACTATTAGGTGAGGTTGGTTAACAACACTGTATCCTAGCAATCATGACTGAACTACAGCAGGACCCCGGAGCGGCGTGCTCAGCGCCGCCGCTGCCGGACTGTTGGTAGGGCAGCCGGTTGCGTTGTGATCTTAGTGTGTTTCGTGCTCCTCGGATTCCTGGCCTGGTGGTTGACCCAAGAATTGCAGCTCACTGTGGACCGAGCCAGAGAACAACGGAAGCAACGTCAGAAGAGGTTTATTCATAATGTGAATGAGACAGATAGACACCCTCATATATACCATACTAATATGTGGTACAGATATGTTCATTTATTGGCTATGGAATTACATGTTACTAATTGTTATGTTTGTTCGCAAATGCCTATATCCTCAACACACCCAGCTCTGACGGCTAAACCGTACCCTGCTAGGGTGACAGAATGTCTTATCATACGGATGCATAATCAAACTGTATTTCGGGGGCAACAGTTCTCAGCAAATCTGACAATACGTAACACCACTTGCCTCAGTGCAACCACTTATATGATAGGGATTTCAACAGAAGACGTACAAGCGTGCCCAAGTGCTGCTCCATTGACTAGACTGAAGGGAAATGCAAAAATATCATCACATGTTAAATTGTCATCCCGATTTGACCCAAACGTATGTTTTATCAAATAATTTCAGCCTAACCAAAACATATTATGTGGATGGTACTTATCTTCATCACATTGGACGGGGATGTAATTATACAGGCTCCTGTCCATGGGGAACGGATGAATCATGTGCTTATGTTAGTTTTTGCTACCACCTGTAAATGGTACTCCGGTGTATGATGACATCTATTGGCTTTGTGGTTCCAGACTGTACATGAGTCTCCCACCAAATTGGGGTGGTGTGTGTGCACCTACCCAGGTGACTGACCATACATATGTGGTAGTGCCAAGGACCTCCACAGAGAAGAATGGCAGCACCAGACGGAGGAGATCGATATACCCAGATGTGTTGCCACATGATCACATGTGGGGCTCGGATGTACCAAAGGACCAAAAATTGTGGTCTGTAGGAGATAAAATAGCACATTCATTGTTCCCCTGGATAGGAGTGGTAAAAAATTCATTAATGATTGAAACTCTGAATTATCGATTGGGTCTGTTCATGAATGTAACTGAGAAAATAGTAGCAGCTCAAAACAGTGAAATAGATGCTTTACGTACCATGGTGATGCAAAATCGCATGGTTTTAGACTTGCTTACTGGTTCACAGGGAGGAGTTTGTGTTCTGCTGAACACAACATGCTGTACTTTCATCCCAGACTCCATTCATTCAGTGGATGTGCAGGACGCATTGGAAGAGCTGAATAAACTTCGTGATGCAATGCATAAAGACACCCTAGCCGTGAGCTGGTGGAATCCCTGGTCCTGGTTGACTTCAGGACCATGGTGGCAGTTACTATTGAAAATGGTGACACCAGTTATTATAGTCCTAATTCTGATTGGACTTTGCATGTGTTGTGTGATCCCTTGTATCAAAACAATGGTTGGCAAAATGGTCTCAAATACATTTGTACAGTGTAATCTGGCTTTCCAACAAACTATGCCAAAATATCAAGCATTGAAACAGTCAGACCTTAGTGGAGAAAACTATAATGACTGTGTTGAGAATTATGATGATATTGAAAAGCTCACAACTCCAGTTCAAGCTTGAACTGTTGACGTGATGAGTTAACACACTCTTAGCCTATGAAGCTTTAGCTGAAAATGTAATAAGACAAGTAGTTAAAGTGGACAAATTTTCTATTGAAGTGTGTTTTGGACATGACAAACTTATGTAAATAAACGATAAACAGGGAGGATTATGTCAAGGATTTTATACAGTTCATGCTCATATTATCATTTATTTTCTTTAGTTTATGCTTATATTATTATTATTATTTTCTTATAATTTATGCTTATTATTTTTCCTCTTTGTGAGAAGAGGAGGTTTTAGAAAGAAAGACTTGTCTGCATTCTTCATGATTGAGCAAACTGTTATTCATTTTGCCTTATCCTGCTTTGACGAGCCACAAGGCTCATGTTGCAGGAATGGAAGGTTTCAGCCGTTACCTTGCTTTGCTATCACCCTCTTGCAGACATGACTCATGTGTAACCTCTCCCGACTGTCCTTGTTTGTTTTTTCTCATGTTGATGAACTAAATAAAAGGCTGGGCCAGAGGAGGGGATTTTAGGAGAGCTTTGTGGCTGAGCACTTACAAGCTGCTTCATTGTTCTCCTCCTCTGCGCAGAGCAAAAAATATATATATTTGTCTCTCTCTGACTGGTTTCTTTTCAGTGTTTGTGCCTCTCATTTCTTTAAAAACAGGGTGCAAACCCAACAGTCATTTGATTCTATTTTGTATTTGGATATTGAACTGTAACTACGCTGGTCTGCTCAAAAGGACTTCACGCTCCTTACTGATGTTCACAGACATTTATTTCTTTATTCAGCTTGTGTAACAGCCATGTAACAGTTGTGGGGAACACCCGTGGAACACCGTGAAAACTAAAAGGACAAAATGCTACATTTCAAACTCATATTCATAGACATTAAACCTAAATTACACATTTCGGCTGTAACAAGACAAAAACAGCATTATAAAATAACTTTTACCGTGTGCGCCTGTTTGACCAGCAGTAGAATGACACCATAAGCAGATTCTGTGTCTTTATCTGAGTTTTACGTACTGCTCTGACTTTCCTTGTCTTTTTTCTCTCCTGCTCTACGCACATGCCCTTCTGGGTCGTGCAATTACGTGGCTTATTTCCTCTTCAGCACAGGTAATTTCAAAATAAACATCTTAAACTGTAAAGCCGTGTTACACATAGCCTTAAATAATCGTGCAATTATTCACCAAAATGAACAAAGGAAATTTTGTATCATATTCCTGTTGTCATGGTAACCTATATACACTTCATTTTGGCATCAGTTACACTCCCACCAAATTACCTTTGATACACAATGAAGATGCTGCACTTTACACTCTTCATTCAAATAAATCAACGGTAATTTCAAAGAAATCATCTACTCGAACTATACACATTTAGAAAATGAACCATATGGCCCTTTCCCCCCTTTTTTTTATTTTTTATTTTTATTAATATAAGTTACCTTGCAAGTACTATAACAGTAGGTTATGTCCTTTATCTACTTTCTACAAGAACGACAAGCTTTTGGATGGGTCTCTATAATGGATGGTTTGCGCAAGCGTTCACCCTTCCTTCCCAGTTTCTTGTCTCCAACTTGTAGTGACACTTTTCTAATCAGTCCATCATCACCCTCGTGTACATCTACCACTCTGCCAAGTGTCCATTCATTACGAGGGATGTTTTCATCTTTGACTATCACAATATCACCAACTCTCATGCGCTTAGGGGCATGCCATCGCTGTCTCAGAGTGAGGTTAACAAGGTATTCTTTCCTCCATCTGTTCCAAAACTGCTCTGTTGCATACTGGACTCTTCTCCAGCGTTTGGTAGCATACACGTCTTCTTGAACAAACTTGCCAGGTGGGGGCAGTGGTACAGCACATTTCATGGTGATAAGATGATTTGGTGTTAAGGGCTCCAAACTTGTGGGATCACTGATACTGTTAACAGTGAGTGGGCGACTTGTTTACAATGTACATGGCTTCATAAAGAAAGGTTCTTAAAGATGCGTCATCCAGCCTTCCAGCACTTTGGGCAAGAACTTGACTCAGCACACTTTTTACAGTCCTGATTTGGCACTCCCATGCGCCTCCAGCATGGCTTGAGCTTGGTGCATTCATGAGGAAGTCGCATTGCTTATTTGCCAAGTATGATGTCACTTTGTCTTTGTCGATTTCTTGTAGAGCTTTTGCCATTTCATTCTTTGCTCCCATGCAGTTAGATCCCTGATCCGATCTGATTTGTCTGATAGCTCCACGGATAGCTATAAAACAGCATTGATGTATATAGCATTGATGAATGCATCAGTTGTCATGTCTTCCAGCATCTCTAAATGAATTGCTCTCGAGCTGAGACATGTGAAGAGAAGAGCATAGCGTTTGTACACTTTGCGGCCTTGTTTGGTACTGAAGGGGCCAAAGCAGTCCATGCCTACATAGGTGAATGGTGGGGAAGGGTCAATGCGATCACTAGGCAGATCTGCCATTCTTTGTTCCTCTGGTGGTGCACAGGCTCTCTTACACCACACACATTGTCTGATATACTTAGCTACTGCTTTACCTCCTCCAACAATCCAAAACCCATTAGCGCTGATCTCATTTAAGGTTTGACCTTGACCTTGATGCTGTGTCTTCTCATGACAGTGTTCAATGAGCTTTGTAATAATGCAGTCTTTAGGGAGTATTGCAGGATGCTTCACCTCAAAATGTGTGGATGCCTTTCTTAGCCTACCTCCAACTCTCATCACACAGTCCTTGAGGAATGGATCAAGCTGATAGAGTCTGTTATTACAGGGCAACTTTCCTGTTTTCTGTTCAAAGTTATTCAGCGCTTCCTGAAAAGCATTTTGTTGTGCAAGATTAACAAGGGTTAATGTGGCTTATCTCCTTTGTTCCACATCTGGAGGCTCTGATGTCTTTATTTTCTTTGCCATTCGTTGAATGCGTGCAACAACATTGACTGCAGTAGTCCATTTGGAGAGCCGTGACAAATGTTCTGCAATGTTACATTGTTGTTCCACTTCAGTATCCAACACTTGTATGGCCTTTACCTCTGGATCTCCCACCAACAGCTCTGGAATATTTTGTTCTGTTACTATCTCTCTTTCCCATAAAAATTTGGGACCTGTGAGCCAGTTTGAGTTGATAAGGTCAGCGACTTTTAGGCCACGTGAGGCGTGGTCAGCTGGATTTTCTGCAGTGGCAACATAATACCACTGTTCTGGGTTTGTAGTTTTGCGGATTCTCTGAACACGATTGGCTACAAAAACATGGAATCTTTTGGCCTCGTTGATATAGCCTAGAACTACCTGTGAGTCTGTCCAATAGTATTCCCTGTCAACTTTGAGCTCTAGTTCTCTTTTTAGCATACAGCTCACAGCAGCTGAAGTTATGGCCGCTGTTAGTTCTAGTCTTGGGATAGTGACTATTCTGGTTGGCGCAACCCTTGCTTTGCCCATGACTAAAGTGCAGTGCACTTGTTGGTCACTCACCAACCTGAGGTAGGAGCACTGGTCATATCCTTGACTGCTTGCATCAGAGAAGTGATGAAGTTAAACTCTCAGGACTTCACCAAAGTTTATGGGTTTGAAGCATCTGGGGATCTGGATCATTTTGAGATTTTCTAAATCTTTCAGCCAACCCTCCCACCTTAGCTTCAGTTCAGTAGGTAGCGGATCATCCCACCCAATGCCTTTCTGACATATTTCTTGCAACACTCTCTTTCCTTCTAAAATGAAAGGGGCCAAGAACCATAAAGGATCATAAAGAGATCCCACAACAGAGAGAATACCACGGCGTGTCAGTGGTTTCTCATCGAATGTCACCTGGAAGAAAAAGTTGTCATTTTCTATATTCCATCTTATGCCTAATACTAGTTGCACTGGAAGGTCATTGTAGTTGAGGTCCACGTCCTTTATCTTAACTGCACGTTCCATTACATCGATTGTGTCTAGCACGTCTCTGCTGTTGGAAAGAAACTTGTGAAGGTGCAGCTTCCCTTTGGCACACAAAGGTTGGGCCTCTTTTAGAAGCTCAATTGCCTGTCCAACAGTTTCCACACTTATGAGGCCATCATCCACATAAAAATGCTTTTTAACAAAGTTAGCTGCTAGCGGGTACTCTCTCTCATTTTCATTGGCCAGATGTTTCATACCGTAATTAGCACAACCTGAGGATGAGGATGCTCCGAAGAGGTGGACTTTCATGCGGTATTCTGTGGGCTCTAAGTCTGTGTTCCCATTTTCCCACCAGAGAAACCTCAAATAGTCTCTGTCCTCTGATCTGACGTGGAACCTGTGAAACATCTTCTCTATGTCACACATAAGTGCAATGGGGTGCTTACGGAAACGACATAACACTCCCGTGAGGCCATTTGTGAGATCAGGCCCTGTCGTTAAGTGGTCATTTAAAGCTGTCCCTTCAAACTTTGCAGAGCAGTCAAATACCACCCTGATCTTGCCTGGCTTTCTCGGGTGATAAACACCTTGGTGTGGTATATACCAGACATTTCCTGTCGTCGGCTGTGAGTCTGTCTTTTCAGCATCGCCATCTCTGAAAACTCCTTCCATGAACTTCACATAGTCATTTTTAAACTTAGGATCTCTGTCCAGTTTGCTTTTGAGGTGCTTTAAACGAACTAGAGCCAGACTTTTGTTGTTTGGGAGTTGGGGCCGTGCCTTAAATGGAAGGGGCATTTCAAGATGACCATGCTCATTTTGATGGATCCCTTCTTTTAGGATTTGGAGGAATTGGATATCTTCTTGTGATATATCACTCTTGTTTGGTTTGGTATGTGCAAAATCTGACTCGAGTACTTTAATGATGGCAGTTGGGGTTACGGGGGGTATCTCTTTCACAGCCACACAATGACATAGACCAGTTACATTGCTCGCATTTGTCAACTGTGGTGCCCCTCCTACAATGCTCCAGCCTAGGTCTGTTCTGACAGCATAAGGCTCGTTGTCATCTCCAGTGATGACCTCTCTGGGAGCTAAGGCTCTGGAACAGTCGTAGCCTATCAGCAATCCAACTGCACAGTCCATTAAAGGGGGAATCTCTTGAGCAATGTTTGCGAGATGTTTCCATTTGCTGGCTGTTTGACAAGTAGGAATGTGTGTGCGCTCAAGTGGAATGAAGTCTCTTGTGTAAGCTGGAGGTACGTCGATGCACGTATTGGAGAAGAATCCTCTGACTTTAAGTCCTTGTGCTCTTTGACTCTTCACAATAGTGTCCCTTTTGACCATGGTTGCGAGCTTTAGTTTTACTGGCTCTAACACTGCCTGCAGCTTTTCACACACTTCCTGATCAACAAACGTGTGGGTGCTTTGCGTATCTAATAGCGCATACACCAAGGTTTCACTGCTAGGAGAATTAGTTGATGAAATCCACACTGGCACAATCATTGAGGTGCTTCCATTCTTACCTCCTTCCACTGAACAAGAGAGTGAGGCCATGTTTTCATCTGCTGTACTTTGTGCAGGTTTTTCTGCTGGAGCGCGATCTTCATGCAGAGGAGTTGGATGGCTTCTTTTGCATATGCTGCACGTGGCTCTGTTTTTACAGTCTTTAGAGATATGACCTGTCCTCAGGCATGCAAAGCACGGTTTGTTTTCATGAACATAGTTTTTCTTATCATCCACAGACATTTCTGTTAGCTTTGGACATTTATGTATGGTGTGATTTTCTCCACAGCAAATGCACTTGCTTGTGCTGGAGTTTTGTGGTGGTATGTCTCTTTTCTTTTGCTTATCAGTATCTCTTATCTTTATTTCCTCTATGCTAGACTTAGTTGTGAGGGTTGCAGTGTCTGAAGCCTTTATGCGGGTAACAAAGGCATTTGCTTTTGTGCGTTTTGTTTCTCTCGCTAGGATTTCTGCAGGTGGCTTTAAAGCGTGTAAGGACGACACTGGGTTACAGGCTATGCGTGCCTCCTTAGAGATAAAGGAGGCAAAGTCTTTAAAGCTTGGATAGTTCTCACCTTTATCCAGCTGTTCTGTTACATAGCGATTCCACCTGGACGTTATCCAATCTGGGAGTTTGACCAACAACTTCTGGTTCTCCTCACAATCATCTAGCACTTGTAGACCTTTTATGTGAGGCATGGCATTGCTACATGCTTGCAGGAAATCACTGAATTCTCTCAGTGTGACATACTCTTTTCCCCCGATTTTTGGCCATTTGTTGAGTTTCTCTCTGAAAGCATGTTGCACTACAAATGAATGTCCATATCTTGCATTGAGCCTATCCCATGCTTCCTTATAGGCTTCTTCATATTTACGGTACAAACTACCTTCAAGAGTAGATTTAGCTTCTCCTGCTATGTATTTTTGCAGATAAAATAGCCTGTCTGCAGGATTTGAGCATCGTCTCTCTATTAGAGCCTTAAAGCTTGTGCTCCACTCTATGAACTTTAAAGGGTCACCGTAAAACACAGCAGGCTCTGGGGCAGGTAACCGAGTGAGAGCTATTGACTTTTGAACCGCCTGTACAATGGCTGACTCATTTTTTGTGATTGGCTGATCATCAAGTTCAATGTAAGAGGTGGACAGCGTAGGGCTTACTTTGCTGTGTGCACATCTCTCACTTTTTTCTTTAATCTCCTCTTCTGTGTAGACTTTCAGCTTTGCCTGCGTTACTTCAATGTCTCTTTGGTTTTCAAGTTTTTTCAGTTGTTGACGATGAACTTCAATAGTTTCTTCCATTTCCATTTTGGCTTTCTTTGCAGCTAGTTGTGCGGCCGTCTCTGCTCTCTTGTTTGAGATGCTAGGTAACTCAGAGAGATGGTCAGAATGAAGGCTGTGTGTAGTTACTCTGGAGGGCGTAGATCCATATTTTGATCTGGCATATTCATTATCAAGGAGCATGCATAATCTTGCCTTTTCTGCTACAGCATCAAACCCATTTTCTTCTTCTATTAGTCGTAGTCTCATTAACCGCACCAAGTCCAAAGTTACAGCAGAGCATGCATCAACTTTCCTCCGAATTTCTTGACTTGGGGCTGCTTGCCTTCTAATGTTGTCATAGGTTTCTTTCAATTCGGAATCAAGCATTTCAACATCATCCATCATGTCACACAAGTCTTTTCCTGGGCATGCTTCCTTTAATCTTGTGCGAGTGTCTCTTACTTTAATTTTCCACTTGTCATAGAGTGATTGGAACTTCCTTTCCTTTTGGTCTAACTCTTGTTCCTCGAGTTCTTGCATTTTAGGTGTAAAATGTCTTTCACGGGAGGATTTTCTTATTTCTCTTCCAGACTGTTCAGTTATAGCATACATTTCCTTTGGTCTTACAGCTGCCTCTGTATGTACTTCCCCTTGTTCTTGAGGCTCATGGTCGATTTAGTTATCATTTTGTAACAAGGGATTGTCATTGGAAGTCATTTTGTATTTTTCTTGCTTTATTTTCTGTCGTTTTGTTATTCATTTGACTCTTTATTTATCCATCAGTAGCTCTGGCCATTCATAACTGCACAATTTGCTCTTAAGATGCGCATTTGCACTTGGTCTTGCTTCTGCAGATGAAACTTTGAACTCTGAAGCCTTGGCTTACTGCAGGATGCGAAGAACTCTGGCGCCGCCTTGTGGGTGCAAGACGAAACAGCCTCAGTACGATGGATCAGGTCACGTTTTCACTGTAACTACGCTGGTCTGCTCAAAAGGACTTCACGCTCCTTACTGATGTCCACAGACATTTATTTCTTTATTCAGCTCGTGTAACAGCCATGGAACAGTCGTGGGGAACACCCGTGGAACACCGTGAAAACTAAAAGGACAAAATGCTACATTTCAAACTCATATTCATAGACATTAAACCTAAATTACACATTTCGGCTGTAACAAGACAAAAACAGCATTATAAAATAACTTTTACCGTGTGCGCCTGTTTGACCAGCAGTAGAATGACACCATAAGCAGATTCTGTGTCTTTATCTGAGTTTTACGTACTGCTCTGACTTTCCTTGTCTTTTTTCTCTCCCGCTCTACGCACATGCCCTTCCGGGTCGTGCAATTACGTGGCTTATTTCCTCTTCAGCACAGGTAATTTCAAAATAAAATAAACATCTTAAGCTGTAAAGCCGTGTTACACATAGCCTTAAATAATCGTGCAATTATTCACCAAAATGAACAAAGGAAATTTTGTATCATATTCCTGTTGTCATGGTAACCTATATACACTTCATTTTGGCATCAGTTACAAGAACATTTTGCACACCATTGCACATCTGAAAGAAATTAAACTATTTAACGTGTTTACTATAAATGCAGTCTCCTGCCTGCTGATGTTACTTTCAAATAGTTAAATGAATGAGCCATACTTATACATCACGCTGTATATAGAAGTTAATTAAAACATATTTATGAGTTTGCTACCCCTGTAAGGTTAAAAACAAGAATGACACCTGTATGATGTAAGATAATTACAAATAATGCTAATGATTGTGGGTATGTTACACACATAACGGTGTAGCCTCTGGAATAATGAGGCATCTGGTGCTGAGGTGATGGTAGGGGGGCCCCCAAATGAAATTCTGCTTAAGGCCCCATAAAGGCTTGGGCCGGCCCTGATCATCTTTCTCGTGGTTTAATGACAGTTGCACATCCTGGTTGGAGGAGAGACGTTTGTCTGACTCGTTATAAACCGTGTCAGGCTTCATTCACACTGTCAGCGCGCACACGTCACGGGGGCTGCTGATCTGCGGGGATGGAAAGGAGCGCATCCACCTCTTCAGGTGAGCTGACGAGCTGCTCGGATTTATTCCCGAATGTTGCTCCTGGTGTGGAAACGAGGATGAAAACTTAAGATAAAACGAATGAGTGATGTTTTTTGTTTGTTTTAGGGGGTCAAAGCTGTGATCTTTATTGGGACAGCAGACCAGTTATAATGGTAATAGGGGAGGCCGGGGCTGTTTGTAACAGTGTTCAAAGCTGCAGCCATGCTGGCATTTTGATTTCACTTTACACGTTATGAGGATCAGTTCACAGAAGTGAAATATTCTTTGGAGTATTCCACAGTCTAAAACAAATTATTTGCTCAGTTTAAAAACAAAACAAAACCCTAAAATAGCAATTTGCATGTTTTTTTTAAAGAAATTCTAACTCAGCCACTCAGTACACACAAGACACTTATAGTCAGACAAACCCAAGTTTAGCAACGCATTTAATTAAGTGGTTTTGTAAACTTAATTTGCTTTGTCCTCTACACTCTTAATTAATTTTAACCAATTTAATTTAAAGGTTTTGGTGTTATTAGTTAGTCAAGTTATTTAAGTTTTTCAAGCTTCTTTAGTTTGCCTCCATTCCACTCAGTAATGTTCACGCAAAATATTACCTTAATTTTCTCTCGCTCTCACACACACACACACACTCTCACTCTCTCTCTATCACACACACACACACACACACAAACATTTTCTCTCTCTCTCTCTTGGAAGGTGGTGTGAACATTATGATATTTTCTATTTTGTTAAGGTCGGTGTCATTGTGGACCCCATGGATCTGTTTGTCTGAAGATAATGGCAGTGCAGTACAGTTTGGTGTACTATGTGTGTTGGTGTCAAATAGTGAAATGTTCTTTGCTCAAGAACTTGAGTGTTGTATTGCATTTGATACTGTTCCTTTCCAAAGTAGAAATGGGGCCTGATATAGCTGTAAATGGTTAACTTTATCTGTAAAACTGCTGATTTTGAGAAGGACATGTAATGATTATTGTGGAATTGAAGTAATTTTCCGACTGTTCTCTTGAATGCCTGTACTGGACAAGACAAGGGACTCTATTGGCACAGCAGCCCCACCAAGACTGTTTTTCACCAGCCGCCACTGATGTTAACGTAAGATAGGTCACAGGTCACATGTGCTTCTTCTGCAATTAGTCGGCATGACTTCAATGAAGGAAAAGACAGTATTATTTTGGAATTTGTCCCCAGATAACCTAATGACAAAGGTGGGACTGGGGGCCACTTGAGGAAGGCAGCCAGATGTAGGCTGGGGAAAGTATCTGAGAGAGCCTCCTGTATGCTCTGGCACAAGAGAAAGGACATACTGTAATCTGGAAGCCTGGAGGAGAGGGGCAGTGACTTGGCTCATCACCGCAGACCTGCCAACTGGAGGGTGTTGTGGTTAAGGGTCAAAACACCCCAAGAAGTTTGGGGACCACCTGATGTCCTCTCTTCCAGGCCAAAGCTTCACCCATTGGAAATGGATGAAGTAACTGAACTCCCTGGACAACGAGTGACTTCCAGGAAAGTCTGGATGACAACAGAGGAAGGTCAGTGATGCTGGAGAGACAGCTGACCTCCAAAAAAGACTGGCAGGGTAACTGTTGCAGCACTCGAAAGAGGGCACCGAGGAAGCTACAGAAATGAGGAAAGAGCAATATCTCCAGAACCTCCCTGGACCATGTGTGTGTGACTGCTGACACCTTTGGAGTTGCTTTGGTGAAGCTTGGTGAGTCACCTTCTCTGCAGCTCTCAGCACCTTATGATAATACTACTACCAGTAATCCATTATATACATTATACATACATTATTAAAAAGATATAAACCTCTCTCAGCGGCCACGGAGCTCTGCGGCTCCGATTACCGAGACCGTGCGGTGCTGCAGATTTTGCCGCAAGAAGTCTGTCCTTGCGGGCAACAGGTGTTACTGGCCGCTCCGCATCAAAACAGAGAAGAACGTCGCCCGCTGTCGATGTCAACGCTGATCTGAGCATGCAGAGCTGTATCTCGCATTCATTGCAGCTTACTTTTGGATGTTGAAATCAGGATGTGTATAACAGTAACATTACTAACAGATAAAATCAATTTCAATGCGGGATCGGACTGAAGGCTTTTTTTTTTTTTCTTTTTTTTGATCGGACTGAAGGCGCAAGCGCGTCGTCTTCTCCCCGACGTCATGGAACTGATCCGGATGTACAAACTGTTTTCACAGAGGGCTAAATTTTTGCTGCAGATTTGTCATTTTTAAATGAAGATTTCTCCGCTGAATTACAAATTTGGGCTTACAGATTTACTTTACTGCATTCATAAGGGTCTTATACTTGTCAGACACTAACCAAGATGGCGGCACTCTGGCAACAGCCAACCAATGAGTGGATCGCAATGGTCCTCCTTGTAGTGAGTAAATAGAAATTGATGGTTCAGACCTGCAGGTTGAAGCCTCCCGATCAGGCGATGGTCCTCTGGTGGCCCCGCGTCAGCTGCTACAGAAAGATGTACTCTCTGTTAGAGTGCCTTAAATGAGAGAGTGTCGACGTGACGAGTCAAAAAAAAAAAAAAAATATATGGTCACATGCCATCTTGGGTTCAAAATAGCGTTCACTGTTAATCTGTCTTCATGTAAATTCAGCTATTTTCTTTATTTATTCACTGAAAATGCCAGGTTGTTGTGCATTTGTATGCACAAATCCTCAAAACAAGGGCTTCAAGATGTACAGATTCCCTTCAGATCCGAAAATAAGAAAAATTTGGTAAAATAAAGTCAGCTGTGTGGGATAGAAGCGACTTCATCATCAAAGCTTTGAGAGGTAAATTTATTGTTCAGTCCCAAGTACAGTAAAACTCAACTAAACTGTCATCGTGTAAACCAGATATTCACAGTCACCAGACAAAAAGTCTCAAAGTTTTTGTATTGTTTTCCATATAATAAACACTAACGGATTTTGTACAATGGATTTTTTGCTCACATTGGATAAAATGTCCCATCTGATCGCAATGTATTCCCATTAAAACCCCTCACGTGGGACCAGAGTCATTTCCGTGATTAAAAGCCAGACCGTTTATTTTTTCACACCGTGCTCAGACTCGGACCTCTAGCCTGACGTGCACCTGTTAAATCAGACACAAAAGGCTGTGATTTGACACGTTTCTGCTTTCACTACTTCGTCTGCCATCATATTTTAATCATTTTTGCAGAACGTACGCTGATAAATAAATCAGAAAAGTCAGAAACTTTACAACATGAAGTCAGAAAAACAGGAAAATGTACAGCTTACCTTTGATTTGGAGGTGATGATTGTAGAAAGAAAAGCTTGTTGAGGGTCAAATTAGTTATTAATTATATAATTATAATTAATCCAGAGACGCAGAACTTTAAAACAATGCAGTTACAGAGTAGCAGCGGCATGACTCAGGCTTTAAATTAATTAAATAAATCATCATTAATTGTTAATTTATGTAAATTTGATAGCTTAACTATTTTTATATTTATTTTGATAGCACATGTACCTGGATGTGTTTCTGTATGTAGTTAAATTATTTTTAAAAATGCTGAAAACATTAAAGGTTCATTCAGTAGTTCAGCGCAGTTGGAACCAAAATGGCGCCATATTCACTCTACTCTCTGCTGTTCTGCACTGACGCCAGCTGGCCGCACGGGGTACTGCAGCGCTCCTGGATGACAGAGGAAGCAACATAACACTCACTTGTTGGTCAACAAAACTTGATGACGTAAAATGTCTTGTGTCTCCTCCCTCTTACCGCTGTTTAACTTCCTCATTCATTCATCTTCATCATTCAGTGAACATGAGCATTATGTTTTATGACTTTAACTGACATTGTGACATAATTTTTGGAGTACAGTCATTTTCTCACAGGTTCTGTTGAGGTGTGAGGATCCACAGGGTCATTAACCGTGCACACGTGTGTGGTCCTTTTCTTAACTCTGCCTTGTGTGACTGCTGATGTGGCGTGGACGGACACACACAGGACACAGCGAGGGTAGGAGGAGGGAGGAGGCGCTCACTCCATTTAATGGGTTGGTGATCTGGTAATATATATGGAATAAAACACAGACTCTCTTCAATTCAGGTCCGTCTGACTCGACACTAAATAACACACACAGGTGAGCACACACCACGTGTGCACCTCACCCAATATACCAAATCCAGCACCATAACACGATGCACACATGGTTAACAATGACATAAAGAAAATTAAAATGCAGGATGAACATAAAAACACTTTAAGACAGGATGAAACAGACAACCTCTTCTGACAGGACATACCAAAGAAGAAGAGACAGGCAGGCACTCCTGAATTTATTGCAGAAACACGCAAAGAAGAAAAAGACACTATGAAGAGGAGCGTGGTGGACCAATACACCAAAATGATAAAGGATTATTAACCAAGCAGGCGAGGTTAATAATTTGTTGATTATAGGGCTGTTGGGAGCTGTGTTTTCACTCTTGTTGGTCTTCATTTTGCATGTGCACTTTGAGCTCATTTGCTGTTAAATCCTCCAATTCCAACTCATCAGTGTAATAAAATTGGCTCGGAGAATGGTACTCTTCTGCACTCATAATTCTGTGTTCATGTTTTATTTTGCGCGGTGAAAATTGTAAACAAAGTTGCAAATCTGATACGTGATCCTGACCGGTTGTCATGGTAACGGTGTGATATGGGAAAATATCATACTAGAAATTAGCCAATGAAACTGCCTGTACCATTGAAGCCATATAATACTAGTATAATACTAGGTAATGGCAAAAATACAAAAAAAAAAAAAAAAAATCACTAGCCAGTTTACAAGGATTTAACAGTCCATTTTAACTCTAGACATGTGCGTGTATGTCCAGGTTCTGGTTCAAGGTCAGCTCCTCAGCCTCGATTAGAGGTGCATCAAACATATTCAGAATTAGCTATATACTCACATTAAAATGACCAATATTAAAATTGTTCAGTCTACCCGCTTTCACCTGTCATTATACTGGTGATTAAATAAAATCAAACATATGTGTTGACTACAGCAGCAATTTTCTCCTGGCTGATTTGAGTTCAAAGAAACAAATCAGCTCTTCTGGAATCAAAAACCTCAAGACTTTCACATGTCAGTGCCATGGTTGTGTAGTTATCTCATTTTTTGTTTTTTTTAACTACAAATTCATGAATTTGTTGGGGGGGGGGGGCATACTTTGTATGGAAAACCACGCAACACCCTGTTTATTCCAACCATTTTTTTTTTTCAATTTAAACAAGACCCTGACCATGAGTTCTTTCATCCTTATAAAATTTATATAGAAATCTTATTTAGTCTTGTGTGCAAGGTGTGAAGTTCTGTGCCGATCTATCATACGGTAAAAGCAGAAAAAGCTTATGTTCGATTCTGCGTTGAAATTAAGCCGTTAATATGGAGTAAAAATGGTCTCATTAATATTTGTAAATGCACACAGGGTGATCTACAAATAATCATTGATTTGCAAATGTGTTCAGATATCCACAAATGCAAATTTCATATTTGTAACTTGTAAATTGGTCTTTGCAAATAATGTTGTATTTGCAAATATAAAACTTAATTTCTAAAAAAAAAAATACATTTGTAAAACTGGAAATTGTATTTGTGAATTGAGTTTCAGCATTTGCGGATCACCAATTACACGCATTCATCGCTTTCCTCTGCGACGTCATTTTGAGACATTGTTTTCGCGAACATAGATCCACAAACAAATGCCGACTGATTCACAAATACACACTCATGCACACTGGATATCCACTAGATGATGATAGATATGATGAGAGAAGACTGACATTTCAGAATAAATCATTTCACATTACCGTAATGGAGGCGTCTGATGGATGGGTATCTATGTGATGTGTAAAGAATAAATGAAAATATGTTATTCCTACCAGCAGAGCAGATCAGTCATGAAAAATCATTCATCTTTGCGCAAAAATGAGTTCAGAATGCATACACATCTTTAATGCCACAAAAACCTTTACCCACAGCATGTGCAGCAAAAAGAACATACTTCTTTTCAAACACAGAGTTTTTAAGCTTGCAGTTCAGAAATCTGTCCGGGCAGGGCGCCCAGTCCCACACGTCCTCGGCCTCATGTAAATATGTAACTCCATGAAGTCCATAAAGCAGGCATTGTTGTTAATTCTTAATGTCCAACGTTGTGATGGGATCTGATTTGATAAGTGCCCTGGGTGCTGAGGTTTACCAGTACATACACCCCCACTTTCTGTCTTTTGCGGCAAAGTGTAACTAATTAATTTAAGAATCACTGTTTTCTTGTCATCCAGTCATTGTTCTTCCCTGTGGAAACAAAGTTCTTTCACAGTCAAAGTATGAAATCACTCATTTCTTCCCTGTGGAAACAAAGTTCTTTCACAGTCAAAGTATGAAATCACTCATTTCTTCCCTGTGGAAACAAAGTTCTTTCACAGTCAAAGTATGAAATCACTCATTTCTTCCCTGTGGAAACAAAGTTCTTTCACAGTCAAAATATGAAATCACTCACATTTTACAGAATGCAGAAGCAGCAATTAATTTTGAACAATACAGTCATTCAACTGTTCATTATTGATCAGCATAGTTCAAACATAAATGTGCACACCATTTGATTACAAACAGAGGCAACAACAATATTATTTGCAGTACACATCTTGACCTCATGACCTTTGAACATATCATGAAACATCATGTCAGGCATAAAAATGACTTTATTAAAAATGGTCAATGTCTGACATGTTTTAAAACCAACATGTTACACCCTACTTAAGCATATGTTATTCATGAAAACCTTAAACCAAAACACTTTACTGATTTGAGAGTCAACAAATCTGTCATCAGTTCAACATGTTCAATACAATTCATCATAAGTACATATTTCAATCATTAATCAAACCGTATAATATTGTATCATTTCAAAACCATCATAAATCAGTTGAACACCTATCAAAGCATAGGCATACACATTTTTATTCATTTGACATCATGATAAAACCGTTAAAACACATTATGGCACAAGTATACACTCTATTCATCTTCATTCATTCAATACAGTATCTAGTTCATTTAAACCTGCATGGTGTACATACTTCTAAACATTTGTTACTTTTTGAAAATAATGAACACAAAACCTTTTATTCAGTTTGGTAACTTTTAGCATTGTTAGCATGCAAAGCTAATTATGAGTAAAATAGCATATATTTTAATTTATTCTTTACAGGTGATATTGTCTGCAAGGTCAATTATTTTTTAAAATTATGGTGTGTCCGCGGATTTCATCATGGGGAGGGGGGCGGGGGTGTTAGTGTTATACTCTTTAACGCAGTGGTTCAAATAAGCGTATTAAACAGCATTGCGCCTGTGCGTGCTCTGTGACACAGACATGCTGCAAAATTCTTCTTTTAAAAACTTGAAAGTTCTAAAAGTTTGCGATGTACACATGCTACATTTAGCTAAGCATCATACACAGGAACATCACACAGGAACCACACAGTGTCACCGCAGCAACCAACCAGTCTCGCTTTACGACTGTTGCAACAGCCAGGCTTTGAGTGGCATTTATTCTCGAAACTCCGCGGATCCGAGGAAACTGATTTGTATCTACACAGATCAGCGTCCGCGGACTTATCAAACTTGCATGATGTCATAAAAAAAGAACGCTTTGTGATAAGCATTTTAAAAACTCAGTAGCGATCACGATTAAAGAGTCATCCGGGAGCATATAGTTTCAGTTTGCCACATCAATGAATGGAACCACACTGCCATCTAGTGGATATCCAGTGTGCATGAATGTGTATTTGTAAATCAGTCGGCATTTGTTTGTGGATCTGTGTTTGCGAAAAGAATGTCTCAAAATGACGTCGCAGAGGAAAGCGATGAATGCATGTAATTGGTGATCCACAAATGCTGAAACTCAATTCACAAATACAATTTCCAGTTTTACAAATGTAATTTTTTTTTTTTTACAAATTAAGTTTTATATTTGCAAATACAACATTATTTGGAAAGACCAATTTACAAGTTACAAATATGAATATTTGCATTTGTGGATATCTGAACACATTTGCAAATCAGTGATTATTTGTAGCTCACCCTGTGTGCATTTACAAATATTAATGAGAAAATTTTAACTCCATACGTTAAACCTTGAATTTCCATGCAGGAGAAGTGTTGTGCCAGATTCAGCACCCCTGCCGTGAAAATGCGCGTTCCCGCGAAGGGGGTGCATTTCACGGCAGGGGTGCTGAATCTGGCACAACACCGGCACGACCGCAGCCGCTCCCCGCCTCGCCGCTCCCATCCTCCGAATGACAAGCCACAGAAACCCCGCAAAACCGAGTTGTAGTCCTCCGGTGAAAATCACATCAGGGATCCGTGCGCGCAGTGAGGACTGAATCAGACACACAGGAACCCAAACACTTTTTTTTCTCTCTCTCTCTCTCATCCTCTTCTTTCTCACACTGTTTTTTTGTCCAATCAAGAGACAGCACAGCCTGCGGTAAACCAATCACGCGTTCCTTTCCACCTGACTCAAAGTACGGTGGCAAAATGGCAATAGAGCGACACCCAGTGGCTAAACGGCAGTACAACAATACATTTTTTTTAGGTCAAGATGCTCAGTGATTGACAGGAATACGAGGTCTGTGAGAAAACTATCCGACCTTTTTATTTTTTTCAAAAACTATATGGATTTAAAACGTGCGTTTGCATCAGACAAGCTTGAACCTTCTTGCGCATGCGTGAGTTTTTTCATGCCTGTCGGTTGCGTCATTCGCCTGTGAGCATGCCTTGTGGGAGGAGTGATCCAACCCCCTCGGCTGATTTTCATTCTCAGCAAACAGCTGAGCGACTGCCGCTTTGTTCCATGAAATTTTTTTCAGAAACTCTGCCAGACAACCAGCTGGAAACCATTTCGAAGATTCAGTTGGCTTTCGGTGAAGATTGTATCGGTATCACACGGATTAAGGACCATTAAAACTGGATTAAAAATGGCCCACAGCGGCGGAGGGCACGCCGTGCTCTGAGTCGCGATCGACAGGCTGAAACGAGTTGATCATTTCCAAATTTAAGGCTCTGTTGATGCAGGATGTCATGTAACTAGCAGAGAAGTTTCAGAAGAGGTCGGGATCAGCACTTTATCGGCACATTCCACTGTTAAAGGAGATTTTGTAATGAAAGACGTGCGGACAGATTCGCACGTCGGGATGCAGCCGCTCATCGCGCGGCGGGACAAAAAACACCTCCATGTTGGAAACCATTCATAAGATTCAGATAGCTTTCGATCGCTTTTCAGTCGAGTGAGTATCCGAGAAATTGTTTAACAGCTGGGCATGTTCCAACTTGTCCTGTGAGGCTTCCAACACGGAGGTTTTGTTTGTCGAGCGCCATGAGCGGCTGCGTCCCGATGCGCGAATCCGTCCGCACGTCTTTCATTACAAAATCTCCTTTAACCGTGGAATGTGCCGATAAAGTGCTGATCCTGACCTCTTCTGAAACTTCTCTGCTAGTTACATGACATCCTGCATCAACAGAGCCTCAATTTGGAAATGATCAACTCGTTTCAGCCTGTCGATTGTGGCTCGGAGCGCGGCGCGCGCTCAGTCGCTGTGGGCTGTCCTTAAAGCGATAGTAACACTGCTTAATCTCTCTGAAGCCCATAAAATTTTCACCGAAAACCATCTGAATTTCTCGAATGGTGTCCATTTGGATGTCCCTCACAGTTTCTGAAAAAATTTTGATCAAGCAAAGCGGCAGTCGTTCAGACATTCTTCTGACAATGAAAAAACGAGGAGAGGGGTGGACTACTGCTCACAGGCGAATGACGCAACCGACAGGCGTGAAAAAACTCACGCATGCGCACGAAGGTTCAAGCTTGGCTGATGCAATCACACGTGATTCAAATCCATATGGTTTTTGAAAAAATAAAAAGGTCGGATACTTTTATAACAGACCTCGTATTGTGGCCTGGAGGGGTACTCAGTGATGAAAATGGGGTGGAGCTGAGCTCCACTAATCAAAAAAGTGGTGGAGCTATTCAGTGGTATACCTCCACCAATGATCTGTGGTAAATTGCTTTAGTATCTGGTGTAAAAAGGTAGCAAAACAGGCAAACTTGATTCAAATTTAGATTAGATATAATCTAGCTGATGACACCATAGATACATATAATCACAGTACTGGTCAGCATTTGCCCAACATTTTGATGGGTTTAAAAAACTATAAATGAACAATTCAGTATTTTGAAATAACTCAAGTTTTGTTAGGGACCTTAACAGAGCGGTTCGTTTGTTACCAATATGATATCAACATGCACATATTCCATGTATGTATACATCTGTGTTGTCTCAACACTGCAGCACCTGTAGACTGCATATCTTAATGATGAATAAAAAGATTTTTTTGATTAAAATTTTCGTGCATGTTATGTTTACTTATCTTGAAATAATATTATACTAGTAATAAATGAGTAATTTAATATGATTTAAGGAATTTAACAATTTTGAGAATTCTTGACAATTTGAACGCTCGGCACATAGCTCCACCAACCAAAATTTTCCATTTCCATCACTGGGGGCACTCACAAGAGTGCAAACCTCCGCCAAGATCTAACGGTGGGACACTAAAGTTTTAAGAATCTCAAATCATTAAATAAAATTTTGATTTTAAAATAAGTTAAATTACACCAAGTTTCACGTAATAATTATGAAAATGCAGTAAAGAAATACATACATTTTAAAAATTGTGAATTTTTTTGTGAAAATTGGGAACATTTTCCACAGAACAAGACACACACACACACACACACACACACACACACACACACACACACACACACACACACACACACACACACACACACATGCTCCAAGCCAAGATAGTGCAGTACATAACTGAAACAATCCTTCAAATGGTGATACAAGCACCAAAACTGGCACAAATACATCTTTGAAAAAACCAACTGGCCACTTGAATTTTCAATAGGCAGCCAGGTAGGGGTCAATTGAAGAATTACACAGGGGTCAAAATTAAAAATGCTCAAACCATTTTGAAAACTACACCATATTATTTGTCTGATTGTAAAGATTCCAAAAAGGTAAAGTTTGGACTATCTATGACTGAATGATCAGGAGTTATGGGGTAAAAACAGCAAGAATGGTGGCAAAGGTCAGTTTCAGTTTGTACAGGGGTCAAAAGTTAAAGTTACTCCAATTTTGCTAAAAAGTGATGCAAATTATTGGTTGAGCTAATAGGATTAGTAAATCGAATACTACAAAATAAATGCAGCCAACAAATGCATCCTTCTTCTCCCTTAAAGTGAAGCTAAAGGTGTGTCTTTCACAGCCCAAACAATCCCATGAGTCATTGCGTCATTTTTTTTTTCCAAGATAAAACAGGTGGTAAACTAAGAAAAAAAAGATGAAAGGACTCTTTTCTGATCCATATGTACAATTGTAAATTATGAATATTTTAAAATTACTTCTTATACTTCACAAATTGATTTTATTCTTTTGTTTATTGTTGTGATATTTTTGTTTTGTTTATTTTGTTGTTGTTGTTGTAGGGAGTGGGTTTCCGATAAGCCTCTTTGGCTTCTCCCTCTCCCCTGCACAGTATATTCATAATGTGTTTCTTTTTCTTCATTACAATCTCATATATATATACGTATATATATATACATTTTTTTATTCTTGTTCTATTGTGATTTTCATTTGTGCTAAATAAATGAAATGAAAAGAAAAAAATGAAAACATAAAAAATGAAAATAAAGTAAAAAATAGAATTGAATTGAATAGAACAGTCTGTCATGGGGGGGGTGTACAACAAAACTGGGGGTGCTTCCGCAGAGCTACTGTATACCACAAGAAAATAAAAACAAGACATATGCCACAAAAAAATTAAATATGAAATATGTACTGTATAGTGATATGTATATACAGTGTATGCAGTACTGCACTGTACTTTGATGAAGGTGATGTCATCATCCTCATCTGTATGCAAATTTCTTTGTTAGGCAGCAGGTTTGTGTCAAAACAAAAGCATCAACTTATAAAGAAACTTTGAGGAGGGGAGGGGCATGGCCTGGAGATTACATTAAAGTACACATCTCAGGGTACAGGCCAAATTCTTATATTTATGTTTAACCCTGACCTTTGATTCCTTTAATGTTGGACACAGGTTCTGTACTCAGGTTTTAATACGTCCAAATTCAGTGATGAGTTTAAGTTGGGGGGGGAGGTTTATGCTATATATGCTATAAGAGCTAAACCTACTGAAAGAGTGTTGGGAAAGGTTTTAAAGAAAAATCAGAATGGATAATTCAGACAAACCGTTTCAAATTATGAGCTCAACTTTGAATGAGATGCGTCTGGAGGGCGACTTTATTGATGCCGAAATCAGAGTTCAAAATGCCACTTTTCCGATCCACAAGGTCATCCTTGCTAATTGCAGCCCGTACTTCAGGTAAACATTTCCTTCTGAAAAAAATAAAGAGCAATTAATAAAATGAGCAGCAAACTTATACAAGAATAGTGATAATCAGTATTGCCACAGTATTGCATTTTATTAGCAGCGGCAGACAAATTGTCAGCAGCTGTTGAATATAACTAATAAAGTAACTAGTAATCTAACTTGGTTATCTTTAAGATTGAGTACCCAGAAAAGTAACTATTAGTTACCTGCTGATCAGTTACTTTGATGACTTTTAAGAGTAACTTCTGATACATTTTTGGGTGGTTTCTTGTTTTATCTTTATCAAAGATAACTTTTCAGTTATCTCATTATCTGTTATCAAAGTTAACTTTTTGGTTATCTGTGGCCACCACTGGTTCCTTGGCAGGTTTGAAACAGATTTGAAAGTACTGAGTATCGTTTATTTGTAACCTTTTGCTCTCCATTGTGTCCCACAGGGATCTGTTTTCCCGCCAAACTGTTTACACAGTTTCTGAATATTCACCTGAAATTATGCAACTCATCATCGAGTTTGCATATACCAATACGGTTTTGGTGACAGATGACAATGTGGAGGAACTTTTCTGTGCAGCGGATCATTATGGTATTGCCGGCCTAATTCATGCCTGCATCACCTTCTTGGAAGAGCACCTCTGCCCGCAGAATTGCATCAACATCTGTCATTTGGCTGACAAGCTCGGTTACGCAGAGCTTGGACACAAGGCCTACAACTTCCTCTTTGACCATTTTGAATCATGTATTGATTCTTCTGGGTTCCTCCAGCTCTCACTGGAGGAACTGAAGGATATCATCAAGAAAGATGAAGTCATTGTGAGAGAGGAGAGTATAGTGCTTGAAGCTATCCTGCGCTGGATCGCTCACTCACCAAACCAACGAAACAGCCACATTTTTGTCCTGCTGTCTAAGGTAAATGACAGAAGTAGATAACGCCACTGCCATTAAACAAACTTTAAATTTATATCATTATCGTTAAGATGACTGCATCTCAGACAAGTTAAATTAACAGAATTGTATTTATCTGCAGGTCCACCTGCCTTTGTGTAGCACTGAATACTTAAGGAACAACATTGAATCCGTGATTCATAGAGACCCTCACTTCATCAATGTTTCTGGCTGTCCACGCTTCCCCACCGCCATCTTGTTTGCAACTGGAGGATGGCATGATGGCCGGCCAACAAGCGAAATCGAAGTGTATGATATCTGTGCAGACCGTTGGGTTGATTTACCGAACAGTCTGGAGGAAACTTGTGCATACCACGGTACTGTTTTCCTGGATGGATCACTGTACTGCGTTGGTGGCTACAATGGTGTGGCGCATTGCAAGACCCTCAGGTTTGACCTGAGCACCCGCATCTGGCATAGAGAAGCACAAATGCAGGTACCCAGATGCTACGTTAGTGTTTGCGTGCTGAATGGGCTCATCTATGCCATGGGAGGAAACGACGGGATTGCCACGCACAACAGTGCCGAGCGGTACGACCCTCAAACCGATCGTTGGACTTTTATTGCACCCATGCACGAGCGACGGAGTGAAGCTAGTTGCGCCGTTCTCTATGGCAAGGTACACTGAACTAAAGACAACAATGCAAAAAAACCATTTTATTATTCCTGAAAACCTGTTTCTAATTAAAGCCAAAAAAATATGCTTGAATTCTCTCCAGGTGTACATCTGTGGTGGATTGAACAGGACCCTTCATTACCTCTCATCTGCTGAATTTTACGACCCAGAGACCGATCGTTGGACAGAAATTGCCCCAATGACGAGCCAGCGCGGTGGCCTTGGAGTCGTTGCCCATGGAGGATGTATTTATGCTGTAAGTACATTTGGTTTAAATTAGTGACAAACCAACAGGTGGATCAAAGGCTGTACACCTGCAGGTTTCTTGGATTACTAAGACTATGCATCAAATTGAACTAAAAATTTGTTTCAGCAACATACAAAAAGTGAAAGGTTATTTCAGCTGCTAGGTGTCAACAGCTCATGTTAAGAAGCTTTACTAACTCTGCCATTCCTTCCACAGGTGGGGGGTAATGATAGAACCAGCCGTTTGAGAAGTGCAGAGGTGTACAGTTTAGACACTCACAGATGGGCTCCACTTCCTTCAATGCACGTCCCCCGCAGTAATTTTGGAATCGAGGTCCTAGAAGACATGATTGTTGTGGCTGGTGGCTTCGATGGATCCCGCATCATCAACACTGTGGAGTGCTACAACATCAGAGCTGCTCAGTGGTCCATGATGATGGACATGGGCACCTCTCGTTGTGGGCTGAGCTGTTGCGTGGTGTCTGGAATCCCCAACATGCGGGAGTATGTCCCTGTGCGTGACCAGCCACAGGATTATGACATGGAGGAGGATTTGTGTCTGCCCACAAAACCCCTGCAAGCCAAATCTGAGCCCACCAAAGTCAGCACAGCCACAATGATGACTGAAGACCTCTCACAGGAGACAGAGGAGCGAGAATGTCTAAAGCTGGAAAATGAAGCTCTGAAGTTCACTATGGAGAAAGAACTGGCACCTGTGAAGTTACAGTGTGCTGAAGAACTGAAAGCCAAGTGCGAAAACTACCAGAAACAACTGGAAGCTCAGCAGAAAATCATGGAGAAAGAGCGGGAAGCTTTGAAGGCACAGTTTGATGAAGAAATGAAAGCCAAACAGCAAAATTACCAGAAACAACTGGATGCCCACAAGACAGAGTACAGACAAGAAATGAAAGCGAAGCAAGAACTTCTACGAGATTTGCTGGAAGCTCAGATGAGGATTTTGGAGAAAGAACTGGTAGCTGTCAAAGTACAGTTTGAACTGCAAAAGCAAAACTACCAGAAACAACTGCAACAGTCTGAGTGCAGAAAAGAAATGAAACGGGAAGAAGCCCAACACCAAGAAGAACTGGAGGCACAGGAGTCCAGATTCAAAAAGATGATCAAATCTAAGACGGACAAAGCCTGGGTCTACATCTTTAGTGGTGTTTGTCTTGTTGCTGGGTTCTTGTCAGCAAAGTTTCTGACAAATTAAGTCCCAGCTGTGACTGACAGGAAACATCTGCTGAAGACCGCATTTCCTGTTGACCCTTTGATGAATAAAATCATTATTATTATTAACTAAATTTATTTTATGAACATTCTGGTGTGTTCTACTAGTTATCTGCTGATCAGTTACTTTGATGATTACTCAGTCTTAAGAGTAACTTCTGATACATTTTTGAGTGGTTTCTTGTTTTATCTTTATCAAAGATAACTTTTCAGTTATCTCATTATCTGTTATCAAAGTTAACTTTTTGGTTATCTGTGGCCACCACTGGTTCCTGGGCAGGTTTGAAACAGATTTGAAAGTATTGAGTATCGTTTATTTGAAACCTTTTGCTCTCCGTTGTGTCCCACACAGGGGCGTAGCACCAAATTCTGATGAAAAATGGTGCAATTTGGTGCATTCCTGTGCATTTTAACAGATTTTCTAGAAAAATGGTGCAATTTGGTTCCCCAGACCCCCCAACTCAATATAGCTAGCTTTCAAGCAGCTGCTTTCCCTCATTTAGTTTTCTTTCCTTGTCCTTTTTTCTCTTCTTTTTTGAAATCTGGACTTTGATTTTTTTAGTTAAGACATTTTATTTCAGCCTAAACACTAGGGCTGCAACTAACGATTATTTTACTAATCAGTCCATCGGTCAATTATTTTTTCGATTAATCGTTTTGGGGTTTTTTTTTTTACTTACATGTGAGTTTTGCCATTATTTCTTTGAGTTATTATTAAAAGGCGTTTGTCACACAACATCAACGTTTGAGCTTGTAACAAAGTTATGTTATATTCTCGTCAAAAACATACCTGGAGTAGTTTTATTTTGCACATACATACATCACCGACACACCACAAAGAGATTTCTATCAGGTTTAGATGAGTACAGCAACTATCTCAACCACTGACAACATATTACAGCAAGAGTCCACGAAAGCATTTTAAAGGCCTCACAAAAGTGTAATATGTTATATTGAAAAAAGACACAAATGTGCAGTTAACTGCATTTTATTTTTTTTCTTGTGTAAAAACACAGCTTAGATGTGGTTTGACCGAAACAAATTGTCATTAAACTTAATAAAACAGGGATGAAGTGGAGGTTTAAGAGTAACTAGGTATTCACAGGAAAAACACCTCCGTGTTGATAACCATTTGTTAAAATCCAGTTGGCTTTTGATGGCTTTCAGTGGAGTGAGTATATGAGAAATTGTTTATCAGCTGGAGATGTTCCAACTTGTCCTTAAGGCTTCCAACAGAGGTGTTTTTCCTGTGGCGGAGCGTCGCGGCGGCTACGAGCCGACGCTGCAATCTGCCCGCACGTCTTTCATTAAAAAAATCTCCTTTAACAGTGGAATATCTGGATAAAATGCTGAAACCGACTTCTTCTGAAACTTCTCTGTTCTCCCACGACGTCCTGGATCAATAGAGCCTGAAATGTGGAGGTTTTCAGCTTGAAACAGGCTGATGACGCTGCCTGAGAGCGCAGCGCGACGTCTCGCACCGTGAAAAGTCCTTAAAGCGACAGAATCACCTCAAAATCTCTCATCAGCTGTTAAAATTTTCACTGAAGACCAGCTTAATTTTTCGAACCATGTCCACTTCGATGTGTCTCACAGGTTTAGAAAAAATTTTGATCAAACAAAGCGCCAGTCTCTCAGCAACTTCTCAGACAAAGGAATTCCGACGAGGGGCTGGACGACTCCTCCCACAAGGAGTGCTCACAGGCGAATGACGTCACCGACAGGCGTGGAAAAACTCACGCATGCGCACGAGGGTTCAAGCATGTCTGACGTAAAAACATATGAATGAAATCCATATAGTTTTTGAAAAAAATAAAAAGGACCTATACTTTACGGACAGACCTCGTATATTTATTTATGTTCATTGTTAGTTGGTTTATTCTTTTCTGTTTGTTTTATCAGATTCTTTTTTGTCTGTTTCTCTAAAACTGTATTGTGGCATTATTAGTTATTATTATTACTATTATTGTTGTTTCTATTATTATTATTATTATTATTATTATTGATATATAAATAAAATAAATGAATAAAATATTACAATTTGTAATACATTTGACTGTTTTACGACAACAAACGCTGAGCTGTGAATTATTATACAGAAAACAAATGCTGACAGCTGCAACAGCTTAATGCTAACTTCAGCATTGAAAACGCCATAGACATGCTAACGCGTTAGCATCGGTCCCGTTTTTAAGTTATAAAATACATCTATCAACTGTTTCAGAAGACCATAACAGGTCAGATTAACATAAAAACGTAAATGCTACTCACACACATATGCTCTTTGGGGTTTTAGCGGGGAAAAATTAAGCACTGCTTCGATCTGGACCAATCGAAGCAGTGATTCGCAGAATGAAGCACTGCTTCGATCACTGCTTCGATTGGTTCAAGGTTCAAAGCAAAGCCGCGCTGCAGAAACGGTTGATTTATATGGAAGAAACGAAACATTTGCGGTAAAACAAAGTTATTTAACAACTAATTGATGACTAAATTAGTTGACAACTATTTTAATAATCGATTAAATCGATTAGTTGTTTCAGCACTACTGAACACCTCCTCTTTCTGTGAGATCCCGTTTGGGATTGCGTGTGTGTGGGAGGCAGTGTTGCCAGATATGAAATATGTAACTATCGTACCAAAACCTCAAAATTATCGTATTTTGGGAGAAATTATCGTACACAAACAAAACGCATACAACATAGCTATTTCAATGCAGGTCTACTTTAAGGCTGGGTTTTAAATGTTTCACAAAGAATGCCTCCTTGACCCCTCTCTCAAACCATTTCTTCTCTCTGGCTAATATTTTAACTTCCTTGTCCTCAAACGTGTGGTTAGTGTCTTTAAGGTGGAGATGAACTGCAGACTGAGGTCCACTGGCGCCCTCTCTGCGGTGCTGGTATAGCCTTTTGTGTAAAGGTTGTTTAGTCTCACCTATGTAGTGTTCGTTACAGTTTTCCTGACATCTGATAGAATACACTACATTGCTCTGTTTGTAAATAGGGATCATGTCCTTAGGGTGAACTAATTTCTGTCTCAAGGTGTTAACCGGTTTAAAGTAAACTGGGATTTTGTGCTGTCTTAAGATCCTCTGTAGTTTTTTCCCCTACTCCTGCTAAATAAGGGAGAGACACTCCTCTTCTTCTTGTCTCCATCTCCTGTCTATCTGGTCTCTTTGTTCTCTGGCACTTCTGCACTTTGTCCAGAGACAAACCTAACAAACCCAGCCTTAACCGCGGAGGGGGTCTGCGACACGCTTTATCCCCTGTTTACAATGGGGTACTCAGGTCAAAGGAGTTTCAGTCTTTTGTTCATGGCAATGAGTCATTCACGTCATCAGGAGAGTCATCACTAAAGGCATCCATCCCATCATTAGGAGGGACAGCTGCCCTGTCATTAGGAGAGTGCTAACTAGAGCACAATAGTTGCTAATTAGAGCTATTGTTTAGTCACTAGTCTATAGTAGTCTGCCTCTCAGTAGGAGGGGTCTGTTAGGTTTAAAACTCCAGCTTTTGTGGCTTTCTGTTTATTCGTCTCTACAAGAGTCAGACAGAATGTTGTGTGGGCCGCTGAAGAGGAGGTACTGCTGGCCCACCACCACAAGATGGCGCCCTGCTTGAAGTGCGGGCTTCAAGCACGAGAGGGCGTCGGCTTTGCTGGAGGTGACAGCTGTCATCAATCAACACAAGCTGTCACCCATCACCACCACTACAAAGACCGGACTGCAACTCCACCTCCTTGCCGAGAAATCAACTACCATTCAGGTAATTTCTCTGCTGACTGACACGTTGTGTAACAATCTAATCTCATTTGCAGTCGTTGTCCTGTGGTTGTTCCCTTATCTGGGATTTTGGCGTTTGGTGTGACTGCGACGACTGCGCCTCACACTCCAAACAGATAAGTGGTTAATCAGGAGCTGCACGAGTGTGTAATTTGGAGGTGGAGGTTCTCCCTCCTAACTGTGTACAGATCGTGGACCACTGAGTGTGTGAACTCACACTCATCTGGACTGTCTCTGTTCTCTGCCAGCAGTACCGGGTCTGACTGCTGAAGACAGCGGCCACCTGGGGCGCAGGGCTTGGCGGCTCCGGTGTTCTTCAGCTCCGTTGGTGTTGGAAGCTGTGTGGGAATCCGGCTCTTCTCTCTCCAGGCGTCTTCTATCGTCAAGCCTGCCCACACGTCACCTGGTGTATGATTGACAGTCCACCATATTGTTATTGTCTGTACGTTGTTGTGCGATTCACAACATTAAATTGTTACTTTTTGGCTTATCCATTGTCCGTTCATTAACGCCCCCTGTTGTGGGTCCGTGTCACGCCACTTTCACAACACAGAAGTCAGACTTCCAGAGCAAGAATTTTAGCTGAGGAAGCTTCTGCGATTTGAAGCGAAACGTCCTCACGTCAAGCAACCCAGTCCAGTTGAAGATTCAAGCTTCTCTACTATTCTGTTCACTCCCACATATCTGGAGACAATGTGACATAGAATAAAGACCGCGAAAGGTGAACCGCGATATTGCGAGGGACCACTGTACTCAATTAGTGAAACTCTGAGGCAAGGAGAGAGGTTGCACCATAACACACTATTATTTTGAACACAACTGTAAAATTTGGCTTTAGTACACCAAAGCCTTGCTGAGAATGCTGTAAGGTAGGTTCTTAGTCATCCATGTGAAAATGAGAATCTTCCTAAAGTTTAGACGAGGCAACTGGACTTCTTGTTTAGCTGCCAAACATTTCACCATGCATCATCGGTCTGGGGTAATATAGGTGTTCCCTAACCAGTAATTGTTCTTGCCCTAGGTTTGTAGTAGATGTAATTTCATTGTGTTTAATTCACAGTTGAAAAAAAACATTCTTCTGGAAGAAATCCTGATTTTCTTCACTGCCTGTGACAACATTCCTGTGCTTGGCTTTTCCCCAAAACCAAGGCTCGAGTTCATCTCTCATTCTCGATTCCCAGTGGCCAACACTTGTGAAAATATTCTGCGTATACCTATCCATGCGGAATACAGGGCTTTCCAATCTGATATGGATTTTGCAATCCGCAATTCACCAGGGTTTGGAAGGGCTTGAGAGGACAAATTGTTCAGTGCAGCAGATGCTGTTTTTGCTTGTTTTGTTTTTAGGTTTTTTAAGTTGGTGCCATGTAGGCCAGTGAAACATTTTAACATTCCTTCTATACACGTATACATGTTTAACAATGTGGCATTGCTAAATTTTCAAGTTAAACATTCAGATTCTGTCCACTTTATTGTGTGCAGTGTTACAAGATGTGGCAACTCGAAGAACCAGTGCATGTTTCCAGACATCTTATGTGGAATTGCTGGATTTGTTTAGTGCAATGTTGACATGAGTATTATAAGTAGCATGCCAGATGTGTTTAATGTAAAGGCACAAAGGTTTGCACAAAGTGATTTTATTAAAGTGTGTGTGTACAGTACCTTGAAAAAGAATTCATGCATTTTAATGTTTATGTAATTTCAGATACAAAAAGGTTTCCCAATATAAAAAAAATTCTAAAGTTATCTTCCTTGAACTCAAAGCAAATCTCTACAATTTGATATAAATTAATATTTTTTGCATAACCACTCTTATTAGCTTTCACCAAAACAGATCAGATCTAGGCTTGCATCTTAATGTACCTTCTGGTAATTTGTAGCTAAACTTTCAGGTCTTTGTTTTAAGAAACTCCTCCTCTATACCACTTCATCATGAAGTTGTATAACTGGTGATACAAAATGTAAAGTTTGCACAATTTTTTTTCAGTCACAGCCACAGAAGCCTGTAACGTCTTCTGGGTTGTCTTGGTGGCTTTCCTCACTCTTCTCCTTCTTGCACAGCCAATCAGTTTTTGAGAACTGTCTACTCCAAGCAGATTTACCACAGAGTGCCACACTGTTTTGTATTTCTTCGTAAATTATGTAAATGGTCTAAGACTGATTCAGTAACTTTGAAATGTTCATGCATTCATCCTCCAACTTGTCTGAAGAAAACTGACAATAAAACTGATTTACAGGTATTATGCCAAAGTGTAGCATTGTTTATGCCACCTGTCATTTTGGCTTTTATATTTTTAATTAGTTTATATCAAATTGTAGCAATTTGCTTTGAGTTTAAAGAAGTTAATTTTAGATTCTTTTTTTTCATATATATTGAAAAGCCTGTTTATTTTTGTGTTTGAAATGCCATGAACAAATTAAAATGCATAAAATACGGAAAGCCAGAATACTCTATCAAGGCCCTGTGTATATATTGTGTCAAGCCCCCCCCCCCTTTTTTCCCCTCAATGGATATGGCTTGCAAGTAAACCCAGAAAACTGCATTTTATAAATTCAGATTTGTAGTAGTGATTTACACATCTACCCCACTGAAGCACTGATTTTTGTTATTCCCATTTTGCACAAAGATTTATATTATGTATGAATTTTTTTTTTTTTTTTTTTTATTTGAGCAGCATCTGAGTTCAGACATGTTGCCATTGTTCATGGTTTGAGAACTGAGTGTCAACATGGTGTTGGCTGGTTGCAGTGACTTTTTTATATGCTGAAATGGTTTGTATTTTTGAAAGTTTCCAAAATAAAAAATATATTGTTCCATAACTGTACATGTGCTTAGTGAAAATGCAGCAGTTGTGATGTAAGATGTTAAATAACATGCATCTCTCTTAAATGTAGTGTACAAGTATTCTGTGACAGCTGAATAATTGTGCCTTTTATGCCATGAAAAGTATTTACTGGTAGATAAGTGGCTAATTTACCTTGTACCTTTTCAGATCTTGTAGAAAAGGATACTGCTTTTTTCCATTTAGAATGCAAGATGCATACATTAAAAAAAAATCAAATACTCTGAACATAGATTTTAATCAATATTGCTCAGTCACAGTATATGACAAATTACATGTTGGGGTTTTTTATAAAAAATATTTGATACCCAAGACTTGCAGAAAATGCATGGTCCCCACCTTCATCCTACACTATGCCTTTAAAAATCTAATGCATTTTTTTTTTCTTACTTATTAGGGTGGTACTTATGTTGCCAAGTTTTGAAATTTAATACTCTGATCCCCTGAATAGGTTCCAGTTGATGAAAAAAAAACATGCTTGTAAAACTATAATTTTTTAGAGTTAGCTCAAAAGCTTTGAAATTTTTCTATTTTATGCTATATAACGCTATACAAACCGAAGCTTAATGGTGCCCTAACCCATCCTAAATAACATATCAAAAGTCCTGATGCATCCTCCAGGTGCTCACTTCGAAGTTCAAGATGACCTCCACAGGTGATTTTCAAGCTTTAGTTTGTATGAAAATGTCAAAATGTCATTGCCTTTGAACTACCTCTAAAAATTAATTTATTACACACAAAATTTTACACAGCATGTTTTCTCATCAGTTGGAACCTATTCAGGGGGGTTAGAGAATGAAATTCAAAACTTTGCAAAATAAGGACCACCCTAATACTTATACTAGTCAATTATCAAGTTACAAAATTATGGTAATTAAGATTGTTAGTGTACTGCCCAGTACAGGGAAAGACATATTTGCATATTACACAACTGCAAAACCTGATTAAATATAACTTTAAAAATGTGAGACCAGTGATAAGACCTTCACCCAAATGATTGACATCTGGCTGACCTTGCCATGGAATTTCTGGAATATTTTTGATGCTTTGGCATTTTGCATTTTGACAACAGCAAAAAGCACATTAAATATGGCTCCAGGGTTTTCACTGTGCTGTACATGTTAACATTTCTGTCTGTTAAGTGATTACAACTAAAAATACAGGTGTTGAACACTACGAACATTGCTAACTTTAAAAATAACCTTGTAATTAGCTATATAACAGTTCTTTCAAATACAACACCCACATTTTTTCTCATTTAATCTGTTGCAGTGTTAAAATATTATACTTCTGTTATATAGTTTGGATGATAGGGTTTTTTTTAATAACTGCGAAAAAAATATGAATTGAGTGTGTAAACTGTATCACCAACTCTGAATCTAACATTAAGTCTGCTACAAAATTACTGTGTAGATGTTGCAAGGAGATGACAAGCTGTGAGAAAAAGCTCTATGCCATGATTTCCATAATCATCCAAGGAACGTATTGGTAATAATTCAACATCCAACTGTTGATCAATATGTGGGTGTTGTGTTTGAAAGGACTGTCTTTCACCTTCAGGAAGTTGTAGCATTCCTGCTGTCCAAAGTTGCAATGGGGACAGACTTTCCATTGTCCTCAAACTCTGATTATTCCACTGAACGATGAACTCTTCCACCGATCGGTTGATTCTGGGAAGATAAATATGGTGTAGTGCCCTTATGTGAATTGGGTCGGTGCCGTCCAAAATACCAACATTTTCCATAAACAAAAAAAGATCTTTAAAATATGCTGACACAACCCTGTTCAGCTCATCCCAGAGTCTTTCAATTCTCTGATTGTGAACACTACGCCCAACCATGAAGCTTCCTCTGTTTTCCCCACGATTAGTAATCATAAATCGTGCAATTTCAATGTTCTCACTACCTGCATCACCCCGGACATGATGGGGCAGTCCAAACTGATTAACAGCATCCTGGAAAAGTTGCAAAGCAGTGGAAGCTCGGTTGTCTGAACAACATCTCAGGTATGTGATGCAGTGGCTGAATCCATCCACTCCTCCATGATAAACAAATCCCCATGGATTTAATTTGTGATTTGTGTCAATGTGCCTGGAATAGTAAGAAATGAATTCAAAGACTTGATTACCTTTTGCTTCTCGTAATACATGTAAAATTATTTCTTTTATAAATTGCAGTGCAAATTTAAACAATATACACTAAAAGTGACTAAATATTAGAAATACAAAGGCCTTGTCTCTAAAGCCCCGTTTACACATAGACGGTAAGAGCTCCCGGAAGCATCCCGGAAGAGTTTTTGGCTCCTCCGGGCCGTCTTAGGGATCAAACGCCGTTGTTAACGCCTGTGCTAGTGGGTGTGGCTTAGTTCCGGCTTCACCAGGAATCATCGAAAAAATTATTCAACATGTCGAATAATTCCGGGAGCGCTCCCGGAGAATTCGCATGACGACAGAGACAATGCGAACAACGGCGTTTGATACTTTTTAATCGGCGTTTCAATCAACCTAATCAACGGCGTATAAAATGGAGATAGAGCCCACATCGGCATACACAACAGCGTTTTAACCGGCGACAGAGGCAGACAAAACGGCGGCGCTAGCAGACAGTACGCCGTTCTAAACGCCACCTCCCGGTTAAAACGGCGTTCCAAGCGGCTGGCAGCGGTCAGTATAAAAACGCTAGCGCGCTGCATGCAGAAGCTCCAGTATGCCTCCTAAAAGAAAGTTGGCAGCGGCAAGAAGAAGGAAACAAAGAGGTCTGGTTCAGAAGCAGAGGGGAGGCCTGTGGTGGAGACAGAGCAACACGCTGAGGAGGGGGAAAGGAAGGAGAAGAAAAGGCTGAGGATGATCTCCCTCCCCCTGCAGTGACAGAGGCATGTATTCCTGCTGCTTCAGCCTATTATACTCTGGGGGCGGGGCCTAATGCAAATGATCCTGGAGTAAAGCAGGATTTGCCTGGATAAAAACCTGGGTATTAACCAGCGGTACACAGGGCATTATCAGTGGCAGCAGAACACCACCATTCTCACGCACGTCTTAACCTGCGATTGTAAAGGATAGAACTGGGTATTAACCCCCGTTGCCTGACGTGTGCCGGATGCTACGGCGTCAAAACGCCGCTTTATTCGGCGGATTTAGCGGGGTTTTATCCACCTATTTGCGGATAGTACGGTGGTCAAAACGCAAAATGCTCCACCCCTTTCCACCGCGAAAACAGCTGGAACTACCGCGAACTTCGGTCTACGTACTACCCGCCGACAAAACTGTCTATGTGTAAACGAGGCTTAACATCTAGGGGTTGACCAATTATTGGTGCCAATATTTGGCTAGACCAACAGATAATCGGTTGACCCCAGGCCTCTAATCGGTTGACACCTAATCTGATAATGAACCTGACTGTACTGGTCATGGGATCAGGGGCGTCGGACTGGGGGGTAAAGGGTACTATGTACCCGGGGCCCAGAGCATGGGAGGGGGCCCACAAAAACTGGCAATAAATACATTTTTGTGTTGCATTTTATTAATGTCCATACAATTCATGATGTAAAAGAATATAATTAGAATGAATGTATAAATGTTGCGAAACATAATTCTGCTCTAACAATAATACTGAAAGATCTCTGAGGGCCCTTCCCACCCCTGCACAGTTTTACAATGGTTTAGTCCAGGAGCACAGTTCACACTCTGACAAATCACCTGATTACAAATCACCTAATTAATTACCTAATAAATGGTGTGTCTTTGTAGTCCCAGGAACAGAGGGACAGATAGAAGATGACTACACAAACTATATAATATTACAGAGAATTACAAAGTATACAGAAAAGGAATAGGGCTATTATGGTATGAATTTAGAGAGTATATAATATGAATTAACCTTTTTTCCTTGTTTTTTAACAAACACAAATATACTGCATTGATTTATTCTGTCTAATATTGTTAAGAAATAACAGGAATTACCTTCTTTTTTCAAATACAGGGTTATAAAATATGTCATTTATTATGACATTATTTTATATTACTTCATAAGACAGTACAGTACTCCCTTAACCTACAAGTTGTAGGTTAAGGGAGTAATATTAATATGGACTGAGTTTACTGAATGACATTGACTATAAGATGGGTAACCTGTTCTTTAATGTTTTGATTGTATTACAATTGTAATATTGTATTATGTATTTTTTTTTCACAAAGAGAATTACACACTGTTAAGCGATGAATTACACTTACTTTTATTTAATTACTTATTTTGGAAAATTGTGTTAAATTAGATATTTTGCTGTGACTGTAGATTTTATATCCCAAACCCTAATTTATAGTCAACTTAACATTATATCTCTATATAAATGTATATATCTCTATTAAAATACACAGGGATGCACCAAATTGCATAATTTTTCTTGAAAATGCTGCAATTTGGTTCCCCAGGCACCCCCCCCCCCAACTCAGTATTGTTCCCCCAACTTTAAAAAGGCTTTTGACTCCCAGGTGTGATCTAAGGTATACATGATTTAGACCTGCTTTGACTACGCATTAGAAATTTGGTGTTTCCGTTAATAAAAAAGAACATAATAGCATGGGTGGCCCTCAATATGGCTAGTACCCAGGGCCCAGAATTCGGTGCTACGCCCCTGTATGGGATTGATGAGATATATTTCTGTGGTAGAGCATTATTGACCCTCTGGAGTCAACTGACGCATCTCAGCGTAAAGGTCACATGACTGAATTAAGCAGTCGCCCCATCAAATTCACCAGACTGAGTCTTTGTTTAAATGTGTGTTGAAAGTGTGGACTTCAAACTGTATATCAGTTTTTAAATTTTGTTGACAGGCCCAGTAAAACCTGAATCATGATTAATGATGAGGTGCCCTATCACCTGTCGAGTTGAGCATCTTTTCATGTTTTTGTTCAAAAAGCATCTGAAGCATTACTTGCATTTTAATGTCAACAGTAACTTTGTTGTTTGCTACATTTGTACATATGTTTTTGAAATTTACAATTTATATTTGCATTCTAAGTTATAAAAATGGTTTGTTAAACATGCTTGTGGTTTTCACAGGAAAAAAAAATGAACTTTTTTCTATTTGGATTTTATGTTTTGTGTGAATTTAGGTCAATTGTGTTAATATAGTATGTCAGAATGAAAGAAAAACTGTAAAGTCACACAAGTGAGGTTGTGCTGAAAACAACTGGCACCAAACAAGGCAAAGTACACCGTTTTTAAGGTAAATTATGAAGGTAAAACCAAAAGTAGTTGATTGTGACATCACCAATTGCATCCGGGACGTCTTCACCAACCTCCACCCCTGCAAACAAGCTCAACAGCCTCTGCTCCGCATCACTATTAGAACCAAGCTCTGTGGGGCCTTGTTCCTGCAGATCCCTTTTTAGCTTCAACCTATTAATGACATACCTCAAGAGGTTACTGCCAACAATTAATTCATCACTCTGGCTATTGACAACCAGCGTAGGGACAATGACTCTGCAACCATAGAGTTCTATTTCCAAGTCACACATACCAGCAGGCAAAGTCCTGGACCCTCCACACCCAATCAACACTGTGTCACTAGGCTCAAGGATGGGGCCCTTTAAAACAGCCTGCAGTAACAACTAGGGTAATACACTTGAGCTCAAGGTGCATGCCATTGATCCGCTGTCCAGCAAAGCTCTGACCTTAACCTTCCCACCCAGTGTTACCGCTTCATAAAACAGTTCGTCATGTTGTTTGAGTCTCTGAAAGTTTTGGAATATGGGTGTGCGTCCCATATCTCTCTCTTCACAAACACTGACATATAGGTCTTTATCAAAATTTGTAATAGGGGGATCACATTTAGGCCCAACTCTCGCCCCCACCACATGCATGCCATGTAGTTTTCTTGCGGCTGCACCACTGGTTTAGCGCTCCTGGGCTTCTTGGCTCCAGCCCCTGGACACTCTGACCGGGTGTGGTCAGGCGCAAAACAGTTAAAGCACAGATGGTTGGACCTGCAACCATGGTATGAGTAGTGTGTCCAACATCCCCGCACACAGCACAAGGTACTAGGGACCTGAATTTTGCTGGCCGATCCCTCTGTGTGTGCACATTGAACTCACTGTGGAGCTTGCACTGCTGTGGCTGTTGCTCCAGAACACGTTCAAGCAGGGCAATGACCCGGTCCAGGCGGTCTGGTGAGGTCTCAGCTGACTGTACAACAGGTGTTGAAACAACAGCTGGAGGCATAACAGTACTGGTGGACATTGCACTTTGCACAGTGGAGATGACTTCCTGTTGCTGAGAGGACAGAGCAGACCTTCTGTGTTCAGTTAGCTGCTTGTGATCTCTGCAGTGCTCAACGAGCTTTTCGTGAATATCACTGACTGTCTATTCTTTCAGCTGCTTACACTTGAATATGAGCAACAGTTCAGGATCGGGACAGTTCCGGACAAACATGGCAGCCAAGTCACGTGAAAGGTAGTCAAAAGTCTTATTCTGTCTCTTCAAAGAGTCCTCTGTCACTTCAAGAGCCTTATTAAGTCTCAGCCAATAATCAAAAGGGTTTTTGTCAGAATGGGGTATCTCCTGTCATCCGCTGATATCCGCAACCGACAGGTGGGCGCGGCTTGGCGGCGGACCGGGACAGCGTGCAAAACAGATATGACGCGTGCCCGGCATGGCCACATCATGGTCGCAAATAGTATGTCGCGCATGCAGACAGAGTGGGCACGGATGAAGCGAGTGCATCACGGCCGCTGTGCCCCTCATGGGGGTGCCTCCGTGGTCGCCTTCACTTCTGTTGCCTTTTATATCCGCTTTTCTTCCTCATGTATTTGCTGATCCACCCGGGACATTTGTCATTTCCGCCCACCTTTGTTGCAGACGCTTAGCTTTTGTCTCCTCATTTCATACGCAAATCCTCCTAAACGCCAGTGGGACAGGGCCCTTACACAGCACTTCCTCAGCTTGTTCAGTGACTGGGATGGTCCCCTTTAAAACTCAAAGGCTCCTTCACATCAGGGCGAACAATGACATTTAACATCGCAGACTCATTAGCACAGTTTATATTTATGTTAGTTAGTTTATGTTGTTTTCATGCAAGACCATCCATCCATTTTCCAATTAAGTGCCAGGGAGCATGAGGCAGGTTACACCCTGAACAGGACTCCAGTCTATTGTAAGACAATTATTTCATGCAAAACAAATAAATAATAAATTGTAGCAGTTTTATTTTTGTGGGTCATGGAAGGATGTGTGGTTTTGCCCTGAAAATGTTATGTGTCGGACGCAGGACGGAGAACTGACCAGCGTTTGAAGGACCCAGTATGAAATAAGCAGAGCACGGTACAAAGGATAACAAAATTAAATGACATAACAGTGACGTGCTAAAGTACAAACAAATAAGTGCGCGGTCTGGCGTGGTGGATTAGCGGTGCGCTCCTAGCAGCACAAACGGTCCGGAGCCAGAACCAGTTTGGACCCAAGGACCCCGCCGACACCCCCCAGGTGGCCGCGACAAACCGAGTCTGTGAAAGAAGAAACCATCATGTGAGTCCACACTCCACACACAGAGAGACCACTCAAAGGTGTACATAAACAGCAAACACTTCCTGGCTTAATTACCAATCAGCTTCCCACCCTGCAGGCATGGAACACCCAGTTCACATTATCCACTGCAGTGGAGCTGATTGAACGACTAACATAACAGCTCAATATAATAAGGTGTGAGGGACACCACATTTACTGACTGTACTAATGTTAGTCACAAAACCTAAAGTACCTCAGGAAGTGTGCTGACGAGCGTGAGACCTCACCCCCTCCTCTTTCACAGACCATGGCATCAAACCTGGATGGTCTCTGCATCCATGATGATGAGATGGCTCTCAAGACGACGATCTCACCCGTCTGGTCACAAGGTCGAGTCTCTGGCAATTACACACTGTGTACTCCAGACTTAAATGCAACCATGCTCCAATCCATAGAGATGCACCACAGCTGTGAGTCCTGACGAGCTGCACATAACAAGCTTCAGGTGATCAGGGTGAGGTCCTGATAACTCAGCCACACAGCCACTCAGTCCTAAACGCAAGCCACCTGGAAGGAAAAACAAAAGACAGAACAGAAGACAGAAACAAAAGGCAGCCTGGCACCCCCAGCCATACAACAGCAACTGTGCATTTAGCCACTGGAATCAAGATCCTTGGTCTTCTAGAAACCAACATACTGAAAAACACCCTTTTCCCCTGTCTTTACAAATCCAACATGGCCATTATGGTGGCTTTCGGGAAAGTGTGTAGTTTAGCAAGCTAACATCTAGGGGTTGAACGATTATTGGTGCCGATATTTGGCTAGACAGACAGATAATCGGTTGACCCCAGGCCTCTAATCGGCTGACACCTAATCTGATAATGAACCTGACTGTACTGGTCATGGGATCAAGGCGTCGGACCTGGGGGTAAATGGTACTATGTACCCAGGGCCCAGAGCATGAGGGGGCCCACAAAAAACTGGCATTAAATACATTTTTGTGTTGCATTTTATTAATGTCCATACAATTCATGTTGTAAAAGAATATAATTAGAATGAATGTATAAATGTTGCGAAACATAATTCTGCTCTAACAATAATATTGAAAGATCTCTGAGGGCCCTTCCCACCCCTGCAGTTTTACAATGGTTTAGTCCACGAGCACAGTCCGCACTCTGACAAATCACCTGATTACAAATCACCTAATTAATTACCTTATAAATGGTGTGTCTTTGTAGTCCCAAGAACCAAGGGACAGATAGACGATGACTACACAAACTATATAATATTACAGAGAATTACGAGGTCTGTCCAAAAGTATCGTACCTTTTATTTTTTCAAAAACTACCGTATTTTCTGCACCATAAGGCGCACCGGATTATAAGGCGCACCCTCAATTAGCGGGTACTTAACCCTTACAAAAGGCACACCGGATTATAAGGTGCGGCCTCAATTAGCGGGTACTTAACCCTTACAAAAGGCGCACGCTAAAACATATAGTCTACAAAAAAAAAAAAGGTCACGGAAGCAAAACAGTGAGTTTATTTGAACTTTTTAACAACTTTGAACTACCGGTATTTAACAATATGGTACTCACATTGTTTTTTATTATGGTTCTGTCACAAATCCATCGAAGTCGTCATCTTCTGTGTCTGAATTGAACAGCTGGGCAATTTCGCCATCAACATGCCAGGTTCCCGCTAATCATCGCTATCGTTTTTGCCTTCAGCTGAATGGTGACTGTAGAGACGCTTCTCCCGGCTGTTCTTTGTTCAGTGACCCATTGCTCGAGTTGGTCTTCTAGCTGTGGCCACCTTGCTTTGTTTCCGCGGAAACTCCGTTTGGTCTTTTTAACTTGGCGCAGTTCATTTTCTTGTTTCCTCTCGCAGCTGCTCTATTCCCATGAACAGCCGCGTAACTGATAGCCTGCAGTTTGAATTGTGCCTCGTAAGCATGTCTCTTCGCTGGCGCCATTTTCCAGGGTCCTTAGACAAAAATGTTGTTTGCAGGATACCTGTAGTATACGGTAACTACCGGAGGAGTGGCGGAGGTAAGTGTACGTACCACGGACTCACGGACTCTTCTCTGATGGTTTATCGCTGGCAGCGTACGTATTCTACGCTACCAGCGTACGTACTTTACGTATTACGTAATGTTCTCCATTTGGTTTATCGCTGCCAGGGTATGTACTCTACGCTGCCAGCGTACGTACTTTACGTATTACGTCCCTGTGTCAGCAAGAAATGGTCTGATATTGCGACAGTCAAAGACAACGTCGGTCGTTTTTACAGATTTTGGAATTCAGTGTGCACATAAGGCGCACCATATTATAGGGCGCACAGCCAATTTTTGTGAAAAATGAAGGCTTTTAGGTGCGCCTTATGGTGCGGAAAATACGGTATATGGATTTGAATCAGGTGTGATTACATCAGCCAAGCTTGAACCTTTGTGCGCATGCGTGAGTTTTTTCACGCCTGTCGGTTGCGTCATTCACCTGTGGGCAGGCTTGGGAGGGAGCACTGCTCCACCCCTCTCGTCGGTGTTTCATTGGGAGGAAATGGCGGAATGATTTGGGCTTTTTTCCATCAGAATTTTTTCAGAAACTGTTAGAGACAGGCAGCTGGAAACCATTCGAAAAATTTTGATGGCTTTCGGGGCTGAAAATGTTACGGGCTTGGCAAGAGATTAAGGGAGTGTTACTACAGCTTTAAGGACTGCCCACAATGGTGCACAGTGCGCCCACGCTCCGAGCTGCGATGACGAGGCAGAAACCACCAGATCATTTCTAAACGGATGGCTCTGTGGATCCGGGACCGTCGTGTGCAATTTCTCTGGTTATCACAAGAGCTGGACATCAGCCATTTTCCGGCAGATTTCACTTTTAACAAGAGATTTTTGTCATGGAAAGCCGCGCGGGAGGCTTCCGCGCGTCATGACGGATTTGCTGAGAAGCGAGACAAAAGAACACCTCCGTTTTGGAGTGTCAGAGGACAAGTTGGGACATGCCTATCTCGGCTTCAGTGCTTACCAGCGCGAGTGAGATAAGAGAAATGTGGAGAGCTGGGCATGTCCCAACTTGTCCTCTGACACGCCGAACGGAGGCGTTCTTTGTCTCGCTTGCCGTCATGACGCGCGAAGCCTCCGCGCGGCTTTCCATGACAAAATCTCTTGTTTAAAAGTGAAATCTGCCAGAAAATGGCTGAGTCCAGCTCTTGTGATAACCAGAGAAATTGCACATGACGGTCCCGGATCCACAGAGCCATCCGTTTTAGAAATGATCTGGTGGTTTCTGCCTCGTCGTCACAGCTCGGACCGCGGCGCGCCGTGCGCCATGTGAGCCGTCCTTAAAGCTGTAGTAACACTCCTTAATCGCTCTGCCAAGCCCGTAACATTTTCACCGAAAGCCATCAAAATTTTTTCTAATGGTTTCCAGCTGCCTGTCTCTAAGAGTTTCTGAAAAAAATTCTGATGGGAAAAAAAGCCCAAATCATTCCGCCATTTTCTCCCAATGAAACAACGACGAGAGGGGTGGAGCAGTGCTCACTCAAAGCCTGCCCACAGGCGAATGACGCAACCGACAGGCGTGAAAAAAATCACGCATGCGCACGAAAGTTCAAGCTTGGCTGATGTAATCACGTGATTCAAATCCACATAGTTTTTTGAAAAAAATAAAAAGGTATGATACTTTTGGACAGACCTCGTACAAAGTATACAGAAAAGGAATAGGGCTATTATGGTATGATCTAGAAAGTATATAATATGAATGAACCTTTTTTTTCCTTATTTTTAACAAACACAAATATACTGCATTGATTTATTCAGTCTAATATTGTTAAGAAATAACAGGAATGACCTTCTTTTTTCAAATACAGGGTTATAAAATGTCATTTTTATTATGACATTAATTTATATTATTCATAAGACAGTAGAGTACTCCCTTAACCTACAAGTTGTAGGTTAAGGGAGTAATATTAATATGGACTGAGTTACTGAATGACATTGACTATAAGATGGGTAATCTGTTCTTTAATGTTTTGATTGTAGAATATTGTTTATGTATTTTTTTTCTTTACAAGAGAATTACACACTGTTAAGCGATGAATTACACTTACTTTTATTTAATTACTTATTTTGGAAAATTGTGTTAAATTAGATAATTTGCTGTGACTGTAGATTTTATATCCCAAGCCCTAATTTGTAGTCAAGTTAACATTATATCTTATATAAATATATATATCTGTATTAAATGCATGGGGATGCACCAAATTGCACCATTTTTCTTGAAAATGCTGCCAGTTTGGTTCCCCAGGACCTCTTCCCCCAACTCAGTATTGTTCCCCCACCTTTAAAAAGGGTTCTGTCTCCCAGTTGTGATCTAAGGTATACATGGATTTAGACCTGGTTTGACTATGCATTAGAAATTGGTGTTTCCGTTAATAAAAAGAACATAAACAGTGTTGTGGGGCCCTCAATATGGCTAGTACCCAGGCACCAGAATTTGGTGCTATGCCCCTGTATGGGATTGATGAGATAATGATTTAATGAAATTAAGCAGTCGCGCCCATCAAATTCACCAGACTGGAGTCTTTGTTTGAATGTGTGTTGAAGTGCGTACTTCAAACTGTATATCAGTTTTAAATTTTGGTGACTAGGCCCAGTAAAACCTGAATCATGATTAATGATGAGGTGCCCTATCACCTGTCGAGTTGAGCATCTTTTCATGTTTTGTTCAAAAAGCATCTGAAGACATTTCTTGCATTTAATGTCAACTAGTAACTTTGTTTTTTTTGCTACATTGTACATATGTTTTTTGAAATTTACAATTTATCCACAATTTATATTTGCAGTACTAAAATGGTTTGTTAAACCATGCTTGTGGTTTTCACAGGAAAAAAAGAACTTTTTTTTCTATTTCGATTTTATGTTTTGTGTGAATTTAGGTCCATTGTGTAATATAGTATGTCACGAATGAAAGAAAAACTGTAAAGTCACCACAAGTGAGGTTGTGCTGAAAACAACTGGCACCAAACACGGCAAAGTACACCGTTTTTAAGGTAAATTATGAAGGTAAACCAAAAGTAGTCAAAAACAGCCAATTATATCCTGGACCCCAGAGGGTTTGAAAAGGAGAAAAAGTGCACCGTAAAAATGGTTAGTTGCCTCAACTTAAAAAAATGAGTGAACTAGTTGCATTAATTAGTTTTAGTTTTACCTACTCTTCCAGTGGTGGTGTCAGCATAAAAAACCTGTTCAGTTGTACTAATGCATATTTGTCCCTTCAATTATTAGTAAGTTTTCCTAACATGTAATACTATGTGTACTCAACAAATACTGTCAAGTTTTAACAACTAATATGAGTTTCCCCCAACAAATAGTATCAAGTCTTGACAACTAATGTGAGTTCCCCAACAATACTGTCAAGTCTTAACACTACTTTGAGTTCCCCAACAAATACTATCAAGTCTTAACAACTAATGTGAGTTCCCCAACAAATACTGTCAAGTCTTAACAACTACTGTTGAGTTCCCCCCAACAAATACTATCAAGTCTTAACAACTAATATGAGTTTCCCCCAACAAATAGTATCAAGTCTTGACAACTAATGTGAAGTTCCCCAACAAATACTGTCAAGTCTTAACAACTAATGTTGAGTTCTCCCATCAACACTATCAAGTTTAATCAACTACAAATTAAGTTTCCTAAGCAAAAGATTGTACAAACAATACTGCTTAGTTTTGTAAATGATGAGAATTTCAAATTTCAAGTTCATTTTATTCAGTATACTTACAACATGACCCAAATTCATTCCTCAAAGACACTGGCTGTGTAAGGCCTTTTCTTTCAGACCCCAGACCATCAACTTATCCAACAATACAATTACAATTCATGGCACATTCAACATTGCCCCACAAAACGTTTTTGAGCTTTACAACAGTCTGACCAACACTGCTGACAGGTAACATAAATGAGCATTTGGTTAAGGAGGCAATAGCTGTCACCTTGTCAGGGTCGGATCGGATCCCTTCAGCACTGATGAAGTGACCGAGAAATTTCACTGACTTCCTTAGAAAATGACACTTCTTTGGAGCAAGTTTGAGATTATGAGCCTGGAGTCTCTGGAAAACCATCTGCAGCCTCTCGAGCGCTAGATCCTCAGTTGGAGCAAACACCAGGACATCATCCAGGTAACATAACAAGCTCATGAAGTTCTGGTCACCGAAAATGTTCAACATCATCCTCATGAATGTTGCTGGACTGTTTGCAAAGTCCTTGAGGCATCCGATTGTACTCGTATAATCCGAACGGCGAATGAAAAGGCAGTGTACCTCGGTCGGCCTCATGCCACTCCATGTTGTACTAACCAGAGGTCAAATCCATGGTTGGCTTTCACTGTTGGTACTGTATCACTTCCTGTTCCGGAGCACAGCGGTGTTTTGCTGTATCTGTTAGCTGTTTAATCTGCGTAGATGGATTGATCTAGATAACTAGATAACGATTTGTTTCACAGTGTAATCTTCACGTGCCTTAACTAAAGCACTCCCTCTGCTGAATCACCTCTAAATTATTTACACATTATTCACTTTGCGTGTTTTTAGGAATCCACTAGCTTAGCGCAGCTACTAGCTCTTAGCCAGTTTAGCATGGTGGCTTCTCCTATCTCCCGCACTTTTCTGCTCTGGGTGTGAAATGTTTAGTTATTCCTTTGCCTCCTTTAGCAGTAATGGTACTTGTAATAAGTGTAGCTTATTCGTAGCTTTGGAGGCCAGGCTGGGCGAATTGGAGACTCGGCTTCGCACCTTGGAAAATCCTACAGCCAGCCAGGCCCCTGTGGTGCGGACCAAGGTAGCTTAGCCGCCGTTATCTGTCCCCCAGCAGATCCCGAGCAGCCGGAAAAGCAGGCCGGCTGGGTGACTGTGAGGAGGAAGCGTAGTCCTAAACAGAAGCCCCCTGTACACCACCAACCCGTTCACATCTCTAACCGTTTATCCCCACTCGACGACACACCCGCCGAAGAACAAACTCTGGTTATTGGCGACTCTGTTTTGAGAAATGTGAAGTTAGCGACACCAGCAACCATAGTCAATTGTCTTCCGGGGGCCAGAGCAGGTGACATTGAAGGAAATTTGAAACTGCTGGCTAAGGCTAAGCGTAAATTTGGTAAGATTGTAATTCACGTCGGCAGTAATGACACCCGGTTACGCCAATCGGAGGTCACTAAAATTAACATTGAATCAGTGTGTAACTTTGCAAAAACAATGTCGGACTCTGTAGTTTTCTCTGGGCCCCTCCCCAATCGGACCGGGAGTGACGTTTAGCCGCATGTTCTCCTTGAATTGCTGGCTGTCTGAGTGGTGTCGAAAAAATGAGGTGGGCTTCATAGATAACTGGCAAAGCTTCTGGGGAAAACCTGGTCTTGTTAGGAGAGACAGCATCCATCCCACTTTGGATGGAGCAGCTCTCACTTCTAGAAATCTGGCCAATTTTATTAAACTCTCCAAACCGTGACTATCCAAGGTTGGGACCAGGAAGCAGAGTTGTAGTCTTACACACCTCTCTGCAGCTTCTCTCCCCCTGCCATCCCCCCAATACCCCATCCCCGTAGAGACGGTGCCTGCTCCCAGACCACCAACAACCAGTAAAAATCTATTTAAGCATAAAAATTCAAAAAGAAAAATAATATAGCACCTTCAACTACACCACAGACTAAAACAGTTAAATGTGGTCTATTAAACATTAGGTCTCTCTCTTCTAATTCCCTGTTAGTAAATGATATAATAATTGATCAACATATTGATTTATTCTGCCTTACAGAAACCTGGTTACAGCAGGATGAATATGTTAGTTTAAATGAGTCAACACCCCCGAGTCACACTAACTGTCAGAATGCTCGTAGCACGGGCCGGGGCGGAGGATTAGCAGCAATCTTCCACTCCAGCTTATTAATTAATCAAAAACCCATCCTCATTGAGCACAACTTTGGATGCTGTAGCTCCTCTGAAAAAGAGAGCCTTAAATCAGAAGTGCCTGACTCCGTGGTATAACTCACAAACTCGCAGTTTAAAGCAGATAACCCGTAAGTTGGAGAGGAAATGGTGTCTCACTAATTTAGAAGATCTTCACTTAGCCTGGAAAAGAGTCTGTTGCTCTAAAAAAGCCCTCCATAAAGCTAGGATATCTTACTACTCATCACTAATTGAAGAAAATAAGAACAACCCCAGGTTTTTTTTCAGCACTGTAGCCAGGCTGACAAAGAGTCGGAGCTCTATTGAGCCGTGTATTCCTTTAACTTTAACTAGTAATGACTTCATGACTTTCTTTGCTAATAAAATTTTAACTATTAGAGAAAAAATTACTCATAACTATCCCAAAGACATATTATCTTTGGCTGCTTTCAGTAATGCCGGTATTTGGTTAGACTCTTTCTCTCCGATTGTTCTGTCTGAGTTATTTTCATTAGTTACTTCCTCCAAACCATCAACATGTCTATTAGACCCCATTCCTACCAGGCTGCTCAAGGAAGCCCTACCATTATTTAATGCTTTGATCTTAATATGATCAATCTATCTTTATTAGTTGGCTATGTACCACAGGCTTTAAGGTGGCAGTATTTAAACCATTACTTAAAAAGCCATCACTTGACCCAGCTATCTTAGCTAATTATAGGCCAATCTCCAACCTTCCTTTTCTCTCAAAAATTCTTGAAAGGGTAGTTGTAAAACAGCTAACTGATCATCTGCAGAGGAATGGTCTATTTGAAAAGTTTCAGTCAGGTTTTAGAATTCATCATAGTACAGAAACAGCATTAGTGAAGGTTCAAATGATCTTCTTTTGGCCTCAGACAGTGGACTCATCTCTGTACTTGTTCTGTTAGACCTCAGTGCTGCTTTTGATACTGTTGACCATAAAATTTTATTACAGAGATTAGAGCATGCCATAGGTATTAAAGGCACTGCGCTGCAAGGTTCTGTGCTAGGACCAATTTTATTCACTTTATACATGCATCCCTTAGGCAGTATTATTAGAAAGCATTACTTAAATTTTCATTGTTACAGATGATACCCAGCTTTATCTATCCATGAAGCCAGAGGACACACACCAATTAGTTAAACTGCAGGAATGTCTTACAGACATAAAGACATGGATGACCTCTAATTTCCTGCTTTTAAATTCAGTTATTGTACTTGGCCCCACAAATCTTAGAAACATGGTGTCTAACCAGATCCTTACTCTGGATGGCATTACCCTGACCTCTAGTAATACTGTGAGGAATCTTGGGGTCATTTTTGATCAGGATATGTCCTTCAATGCGCATATTAAGCAAATATGTAGGACTGCTTTTTTGCATTTGCGCATTATCCTAAAATTAGAAAGGTCTTGTCTCAGAGTGATGCTGAAAAACTAATTCATGCATTTATTTCCTCTAGGCTGGACTATTGTAATTCATTATTATCAGGTTGTCCTAAAAGTTCCCTGAAAAGCCTTCAGTTAATTCAAAATGCTGCAGCTAGAGTACTGACGGGGAGTAGAAGGAGAGAGCATATTTCACCCATATTGGCCTCTCTTCATTGGCTTCCTGTTAATTCTAGAATAGAATTTAAAATTCTTCTTCTTACTTATAAGATTTTGAATAATCAGGTCCCATCTTATCTTAGGGACTCATAGTACCATATCTGTTGGGAAAGTGTAGTGACACGGACCCACACAGGGGGTAAATGAACGCGCCATCAGTTGAGTATCTCAGCATGGACACGACGTACGTTCGACATGTGGAGCTGCTGGGCTTCGAGAAACGCTTCTTCCCGAGTCAGCATTACGTAAGAATTTTCACACGAAAAGAATAAACCACATTGAAAAAAGAGAATGTTTGAACCAACTTTAAAAAGTGTTACAATTTGTAAAAACAAAAACCCTGAATGAATTAAGTTGTTTGAACTTAAGTTTGTAAGTTAGAGTTGATTTAATTTTCAAACTTAAGTTCAAACAACTTAATTCATTCAGGTTTTAACAAATTGTACCACTTTTTAAAGTTAGTTCAAACATTCTCTTTTTTCAGTGCAGGTTCACACACATTCTGTACCATCCAGTACTTGCAGGTCAAAGTTCAGGTGGTGTTGTTTATAATGATGACGTGACCCGACTGATTCTTGATTCATGTTAAACATGACAGCAGGCTGACTTACAAATGTGTCATGACATATTTAAAAAAAAATCAGTCATCCCAATATTAAATTCATGTAATGTAAAAAAAAAATTCTAAAACATGATTTTAAGAACAATCTGTAAGACGGAACGATGGGGGACGACTTTAGGAAAGAAAATGATGAACTACCACAGAAGCATGTTTAAACTCTTGTCCACTCAGGTCAGGTGAACAGCAGCTGTGTTGATCAATAATTCTACATCACGACGATTTACAGTCACTGATGTAATAATAGTTTGATGCTTTTTTTCTCTGTTGGTGGACAGCAGAGAGATTGGTCTGTTTGCACTCTGGCAAAAAAAAACAACAACTGTATTTATTATGCTTTATGTGGTGTAGAAAGAACCAGAACTTCAAAGAATGCATGGCTGCAATTTCTTGTTTCAGCTGCTCCTGTTGGGGGCGCTGCTGCAGATCATCTGTCTCCATCTTACCCTGACCTTTGCGTCTTCCTCTGTCATGCCAAGCACCTGCATGTCCTTCCTCCTCTTTGACCTCCCTCTTCTCCTCCTGCCTGGTGGCTCCATCCTCAGCATCTTTCTCCCTATGTATCCTGGGTCCCTCCTCTGCACATGTCCAAACCATCTCAGTCTCACATCTTTTATAAGGCAGCCTGGTTGCCAATTGGTTAATTGTGCTTGTTTTCCAGAGCAGAATTTTCCCAGTTTAAGACCACCCCTTCTCATTTGCATCCAGTGTAAAACTTGGGCTAATCAACATGCTGATCCATCTCTAAAGGGAGAAGCTGAATGAACTTCCTGACTGCATCGTGAAATAAATCATTTGTGCTTGAATGTGGATTTTGGATTTTGAAATTAAAATATAATACAGGTTTATTTGTACTTTGGGGCAGAGTGGTTTCATTGGGCTGCAGAGGCAGCGATTGTGCGCAGTGGTGCAGTAACTGTGCACGGGGAAGTGGCAGGAGGTGAGCATGGCTCGGCAGGAGCACAGCTCATTGCTCTGGCAGAATCACCGTGGAGGTTTGCACATAGGCTGTATGAAGCATTTGTTGCATACTGACACTGGACCACACACACCATGCACCAATCTTACTTCTACAATTGACATTATTTCATCAGTGCCACTTGTAATAAATAATGTCCACTTGAATTTGGGTTGGGCAGCTCATTTAATTTGATGATGTCAGGCTACAATCTAAGAAATTAAAATGCGCTCATCAGGAGAACACATTTTCAGCAGGATATATTTGTCAGCAGAATATATTTTAGCTTTCTAAGATATTGTTATACCACAGACGTTAACACATGGTTCTGGCATTCAATGCCGCTTGTAATCAGTGGTGGCTGGTTCCTCTCACATGACAGAGAATCGCTGCTGACATTTATGGCAATTGTGGCCGATTACCTTGTCTTTGGACTCCGGACGTCAATCAGGGCCAACAGTCGGCAATTGGAGACTTGTGTCGCCAACCGACCGGTCCGCCCTGCCTTCACTGCATATGCATAATTTCGAGCAACAGCAGCTCGTCTGAGACAGAGTCTCTTCACCCAAAGTAATTAAATGGATTAATGGGATTATTAACCATCAGACGACAAGGTAAAACCTCTTAAATCATTCTAAAGTCAGTTTTAAGCAGAAATGAGGCCGTTTTAAGCAGAAACAAGGCGCTACTCTGGGACGCTTTGAAATGACCAACGTGCAGTGAACACAACAGCTAGCAGCCCGTGTAGCTGTCGCTCTCTGATGGCATCCTCCATCTTTTATGATGAAATAAAGCTGAATTTATGTGGAAATGATTGTTGTACAAAAGCTTCAGATATCTGTCACCGAGATAGATGATGACTGGAGGCAATTTGAAGCAGAAACTAATCAGTGAACCACAGCTGATGACGCATGCACAGTGAAGGCAGGGCAGACCGATTTTTGGGGGTCTGTTCGGTCTGTGACACCAGCCTAAGCCTACCTTCCACTATTCTTTCCCATAACTTCATGCTGTGACTGGTCAACTTTATACCTCTGTAGTTCTTACAGCTCTGCACATCACCCTTATTCTGAAAAAATTTTAACCAGCGCACCTCTGCTCCACTCCTCAGGCATCCTCTCACTTTCCAAATTTTATTAATTTAACCCCGCTCATATTTTGGGTGATGTTGTAGATTCAGTGAAGAAAAATATGTAATTTGAAACTAATCCCCATTTTTCCTAAAACTATTTTATGATAACAAAACATTCTTGTATGATGTTCCAGATTGCATGGCTTTATATTTGTGGTGTTATTTTCAGGTGTACATGCTAATGGTGAAATGGAGTGACCTGTCTGAAAAGCTCATCTACAGGACGTACCCTGAGATCCACAGTTTCCACGTGAGTCCACCGACACAGATGTGCAGACCTTCACATGAACATCTGTAACAAATCTGAAACCAGCAACATAATAATAACATTCATAATCCACAAAGACATCAGTCTATATTTACAAAAATATTATTTTAAAAAAATAGTTATTGTTTTAAATAAATTTGTATGTTTTCCACCTATAAGCATAAATTGATTTACATATTTGATTTACAAAATAGTTACATTTAGTTCATTAAAGTGCATTCATCAGTGAAGGCCCAAATGTATGTTTTCTCAAAATATTTAATAAATCTTTTTCGTTTTGTTGACCCAATGTGACTTAAATATGACTCACATGCTACACACCAGATCTCACACAGAAAATGAAATTACATTAAACCACAGCGTAAAGACATTGAGATTAATGTAGTTATTTTTCTTGCTATTGGAAATGAAAAAGTGATCAGTGAATGAGATGTTTTTTGTTTGTTTTTGTTCAGGGGATTTACGCAATTAAATTATCAAAATGATAGATATGAAAAATTAAAAGTGACATGTCATTTTGTGTTTCAGAAAATCTTGAAGGAGATGTTTCCCATCGAATCTGGCCAAATTGAAAAGAAAGACAGAATCATTCCTTCATTACCAGGTTAAAAACTCACTAATTCACACATTGTGTGAAAATCACACTTTACTTCCTCCTATCAGGGTTGTGTTTTTTTTTCACATATTATCAGACGCTGAAGGTTTTCACCAAATGTAATTTGTGAATTTGCAATCCCAGAGTGCCGATGGTGTTTACCGACATCACTGCGCTTTTATTTCTGCTAAATGAAGTTGTAAGGAACAACATGTAAACGGCCATTTAAATTGATTTATTTATTTTAGATCAGTAGAGCAAATCCTTCTTTGCTAAACCATAAAATGTTCCAAAACACATTAGTTCTAGACGGTAGAAATGCATTCCTCCAAAGTGTTAACTTATTATCTGAGTAGTTAACAAAAGGAGCTGGCTAACTAGCCTAGCCCCAACACTACTGCATGCTAGCTCAGCTACACAGCATGTAGCTTGCTCTCAAACAAACTTGATCTTGTGTTTGAGTAAATGATTTATGCTGCTGTTATTGGTGGTATTAATCAGGAAATGTTGGGCTGTCATCAAATTAAATTAAATAAAAACAATACGCTATTAAATTTGGATGAAACTGAACAAACTATGACAGCGATTCTCTGAGTATTTCTGTTTCTATTTTTAAAATGTTCTGTTGTTTCCTGATGAAAGAGCTCAAACACCGTTAACAAAAGACCAAAGTAGTATTATTTGAAACTGGATGTACATCACAAATGTGGCATTTTCAATATTCATGTGATTAAGTGCACACAAAGAAATCATATTTGAATGACACATATCAAATGTTCTTCAGGAAACACCTGCGAGTAGCAAACCCATGTGAGTTAATACTTCTCCTTTTTTTGTTCTGTTTCTGAAGCACTGGACTGCACTGCAGCAACGCTGAATTCACTACGAACAGCAAATAAAATCAGTCACAGCGATTGATCCCAGCGTTATTCAGTATACGCAGGAAGCAAAAATCCAGTAATTCGCTGATTCTGCTCATGTCGCTGCCTGAAATGCAAATAAAATTCATTGTGGTGGACTTTAATCATTTAAATAACTGTTCCAAAATCACTACTTACTGACTAAAGTTTTAATCCAGTTGTAATAAAACTGTAGCGTATTCCCTAATATACTCTAACATAACCTAATTGTTATTTATTGGGCCCTATTTTGACAGCAGGTGCTAAAACAAGCTGCACTGACGGCGCAAATCCATTTGGTGCCTGTCTGAGTGCACTTTCCTATTTAAGCAGCAGAAAACACCAGCACACAGCTGTGCGTTGGATGCAGACAGCTTTGGTTTGTGCATTTATTATTCACGTATTGTTGTACCAATGTGATATCAACCAATCAGAGTGACAACTGGTGTTGTTGTGAGTTGGAAACTAGCAACGACTTTCTCACTGGGCTTTGCACTGCCTGTAGAATACGACTCATTAGGGTCATGAGTGCACTCACCCGCTACTCTGTCCCCTTAGCGTAGTTAGCATGGTTAGCATGTAGCCTGCTTAGAAACAAACTTGTTGAGTTTGATTGTGTACAGATTGTTTTTTTTCCTCTAACTTGCCTATGTTTGGAGACTTTGGGCTGCTACTCTGGGTTAGGGACCGTATGAAATAATTTTGTCTTGTTGTTGTGATGTGACATATTTGCATTTGATTGACACCTTTTTTTTCTCTTTCTTTAAATGACAGCTGTTTAAAACCAAAACTGAGTGGAACTTTGTTTTTATTTTCTGTTCCTTTTCAGACATTTGAGGGTGATTTTCATGAAAACAGAAGTTATGCACTCACCACTTGTGAAACATTTCTTACAAAACATATCTTGCATCATGAAGAAGCAAACATTTCAAACTTTCCACATTGTGAAAGTCATATGTGCAAAGTGTGTGGGTGTGTTTTTGCAACAGACACGAGTCACCAAATAAGATTATTACTTCTTGTAACTGAAAATATTTGCCCATCATCTGCTTATTTTTTAAAATTTACACATTGTTTTTTTCTTCAATTACCTGATCTTCATTTTTCTTATTCGTAAAGCACTTTGAAATATCTGACGTGAAAGTACTTTGTGATAACAACAACAACAATAATAATAATAATAAGTTTCCCATATAGACAAGCTGTAATTTCCTGCTCTATTTCTGAAGTTTAATGTAACATCTCTACACACACCTACAACAAACAGCATTTTAAAAGGTGAATTTATCAACTTTAAGAATGTGCTTGCTGTGGAGTTATAACCATATGCATTTTTTGGAGGCAGGGTGATGAATTGAAGTTTCCTTTTTTGCTTTCAGATATATTTTGCAATGAAGAGATATTTTTCAAAAACTGTCCATATGCACTCTCCGGCCACTTTATTAGGTACACCTGTTGAATTGCTTAACACAAATAGCTAATCAGCCAGTCACATGAGAGCAACTCAATGCATTTAAGCATCTAGACGTGGTGAAGACAACTTGCTGAAGTTCAAACCGAGCATCAGAATGGGGAAGAAAGGTGATTTAAGTGTCTTTGAACGTAGTGTTGCCCCTTCTATAGAGGAACAGTAGAGAATGTACTAACCAGTATTATCTCTCTGTGGCAAGAAAGTAGCAGCCTTGCAGACAGGAAGGACGGCAGTGGGGCAGCCCAGTCTCACACTTTTTTTTTTTTTTTTGTCCTCCCGTCACAAAATGATTCAACTTTTCGTGACAGGGTTTTTTTTTAACTCACTATTACTAACCGTACTCCTTCCCTTAACCCTAACCATAACCACCAACCTGCTGCACTTTTAATTACGTGCACCTGTAACAAAATTAATTAGAATAAATTTGTGCTCCCATTACGAAAATTTTGCACTTTTCGTGACAATATGACAAACCAGTAGATTAATGTATATTTCGTGCTGCTGAATCACGACATGCTGTGAGACTAGGTTGACTGGGGAGGGTTGTGAGGGCAACAGAGACGATTTTAGGGCCAGCTGCCAACTATTAGTGAAGTGGCAGAACAGCACTGCTTGTCCAGAGCAAGAAGGATAATCAAGGACACTTCACATCCCTTTAACAATCAGTTTTCCCTCCTGCCCTCAGGTAGATGGTACCATAGCCTGAGTTGCAAAACGCACAGATTCAGGGACAGCTTTTACCCAACCGCCATAAGAGAGATAAATACAGCTTGATATAGATCTGTGCAATATAGAATACACTGTAGCATCTGGTAGCAACTTTGTCCTTGTAGCATCTTCATATGTGCTACACATCCCGTTTCTTTATTTATTATTGCATGTTGTGCATACACAGATGCAGAGACAGTTATCCATAAGTTAAAAAAAATCACTATCACACTCCTTGGACCTTGGACAGCATCTGTGATGTTTTTTGCTGAATGACAATAAAAAAAAAAAGACAGTCATGGTGGTTGGTGTCAGACGGGCTGGTCTGAAGATTTCAGAAACTGCTGATCTACTGTGATTTTCATGGACAACCATCTCATGAGTTTTCAGAGAACGGTCCGAAAATGAGAAGATATCCAGTGAGCGACAGTTGTGTGGATGAAAATTCCTTGTTCATGTCAGAGGTCAGAGGAGAATGGGCAGACTGGTGGGAAGGCAAAGAGGCTCCAACTCAGTACTTGCAAGGTGTACCTAATAAAGTGGCCGGTGTGTTAGTGGTGTTGGAACTATGACATTTATCAGCACTTTGAGTAATTCTCATAACCAATCAGTCAAATTAACCATTTAATTCAATCAAATTTAACACATTTGCGGTGGTCTGGCAAAAACATCATCAATGTTTGTTTTAATGCAAGAAGTATTTTACCAGCATGGATATTTAAATAAGTAACATTTAAATATGTCCATTTTCTCTTTGTAAGAAAAGAATTGATGATTCACACCAGTCACAAAAAGCAGCATTTGGCTCGAGCACAAAAACTGCTTTAATTTGCATCTATGTTTTGGTCTTTACAGGACGTGAAGCATTAGAGAGAGTCGTCATCTTTCTATGTGATAATTTCACCACTGCCTGGAAGCCAGGCTGGAGCCTATTCCAGCAGTCACAGGGTGTGAGGCAGGGTTCACCCTGGACAGGGCGCCAGTCTGTCACAGGGTCACATACAGACAAACACATTCACACCTACAGACAACTTAAAGTTTCCAAATCCACCTAACCTGCATATCTTTGGATGTGGGAGGAAGCCGGAGCACCTGGACAGAACCCACACAAACACAGGGAGAACATGTAAATTCCACAGGTGGGAAGTAATCCCATGATCATCTCGCTGGGATGCAACAGAGCAAACCACTAATCCACCGTGCCGCCCAGGTTTAGTTTCAGTAGCAGGCAATTACTTTTAAAAGTGTTTCTGAACATGGATGAGGAAAAGATGACAGAATTTCTTTGGCGAGTTAGATTTGATCTTGTTCTATATTCAGTGAATGTAAATATAATACAACCCCTGGCAAAAATTATGGAATCACCGGCCTCAGATGATGTACATTCAGTTGTTTAATTTTGTAGAAAAAAAGCAGATCACAGACATGACACACAACTAAAGTCATTTCAAATGGCAACTTTCTGGCTTTAAGAAACACTATAAGAAATCAAGAAAAAAAGATTGTGGCAGTCAGTAACGGTTACTTTTTTAGACCAAGCAGAGGAAAAAAATATGGAATCACTCAATTCTGAGGAAAAAATTATGAAATCACCCTGTAAATTTTCATCCCCCAAATTAACACCTGCATCAAATCAGATTTGCTCATTGACATTGACCCTATGTGTCTTTTTGCAAGGAATGTTTCTGCAGTTTTTGCTCTATGGCAAGATGCATTATCATCTTGAAAAATGATTTCATCATCCCCAAACATCCTTTCAATTGTCCAAAATATCAACATAAACTTGTGCATTTATTGATGATGTAATGACAGCCATCTCCCCAGTGCCTTTACCTGACATGCAGCCCCATATCATCAATGACTGTGGAAATTTACATGTTCTCTTCAGGCAGTCATCTTTATAAATCTCATTGGAAAGGCACCAAACAAAAGTTCCAGCATCATCACCTTGCCCAATGCAGATTCGAGATTCATCACTGAATATGACTTTCATCCAGTCATCCACGGTCCACGATTGCTTTTCCTTAGCCCATTGTAACCTTGTTTTTTTCTGTTTAGGTGTTAATGATGCCTTTCGTTGAGCTTTTCTGTATGTAAATCCCATTTCCTTTAGGCGGTTTCTTACAGTTCGGTCACAGACGTTGACTCCAGTTTCCTCCCATTCGTTCCTCATTTGTTTTGTTGTACATTTTTCGATTTTTGATACATATTGCTTTAAGTTTTCTGTCTTGACGCTTTGATGTCTTCCTTGGTCTACCAGTATGTTTGCCTTTAACAACCTTCCCATGTTGTTTGTATTTGGTCCAGAGTTTAGACACAGCTGACTGTGAACAACCAATATCTTTTGCAACATTGCGTGATGATTTACTCTCTTTTAAGAGTTTGATAATCCTCTCCTTTGTTTCAATTGACATCTCTCGTGTTGGAGCCATGATTCATGTCAGTCCACTTGGTGCAACAGCTCTCCAAGGTGTGTTCACTCCTTTTTAGATGCAGACTAATGAGCAGATCTGATATGATGCAGGTGTTAGTTTTGGGGATGAAAATTTACAGGGTGATTCCATAATTTTTTCCTCAGAATTGAGTGATTCCATATTTTTTTCCTCTGCTTGGTCTAAAAAAGTAACTGTTACTGACTGCCACAATCTTTTTTTCTTGATTTCTTATAGTGTTTCTTAAAGCCAGAAAGTTGCCATTTGAAATGACTTTAGTTGTGTGTCATGTCTGTGATCTGCTTTTTTTCTACAAAATTAAACAACTGAATGAACATCCTCTGAGGCCGGTGATTCCATAATTTTTGCCAGGGGTTGTAAATAATCTCAGTTTTATGAACCAGTAACACATTTAATAATAAACACCTTATTTTAAGTGGATTTTTTGGGTAACTAATAAATTATCCACTGGTCAAAACTGTAATCTAAGCCAGTGCCACAACAGACATTTCTTAAAATTAGAGGTAATAAGCTTTGAAATGTATGTTGTAGCTTTGTGTCAAGAAGTTGCATTCAATTTGAAAATTTCTGGTATCTCAGTTTGCCTAATAAGCTCAGGGACACAAATATAAGTTGATTTTTGTCTGTCAGCTTCTCAAATGAATAAACAGTCAAGACCTTGAGACACATTTGAGCAGTGTTTGTCGCCGTCTAGTGGGCAATGTGAGCATTTTAGGGCTTCTGGTACATTTCCTAATTGAAACCCAAAATTCAGTAAGAAAAAAGGAATTTATCAGTCATAAATGTATGATTTTGATTTTTTTTTTTTGTTATGATCCCCCCCCCCTTTTTTTTTTTTTTTTTGCACAGAGTTTTGACCTCAGTATTAATGGATAAAAATTTCAATTTTGAGAGTTTTACTGTTCTTGAGTTTTAAGATGCAAAGGTTTGCCGGAAGGACGTAATTTCTCCTGACAAGCACAACTTACAATTGTGAATAATAATAATAACTGTTATTTTTATTGTTGTTGTTAACAGTAGTAGTAGCAGCAGCAGAATTTTATTGCACCAAGTTTTTTTGCTTCATAAAGTGCCACTGTGTACAACATTGCACAAAATTGCTGAAAAGAAGCATCGTAATACCTTGCAAATAAATTAAAATGAATTTTGATTTGTTCATAACTTTTGACAACAATGCATTTGCAGATGATGCTGTGGTATTCTAAGTATGTGTTCTGTCCTGTATGAAGAACCAAACAGTTCCTTTTCTCTACTTGTCATTTCTGCCTGTGTGCTCATCTCAAAACCTTCAAACCCGAGTGAATATTACTGCTAACTGCTCTGATGTTACTGCGTTTCTTTACCTCAGCTCCCCGGTGGGTGGACAGTCAGAAGTCCACAGAGACCCGGCAGAGTACCTTGGCTGAGTACTGCCACTCACTGGTCAACCTGCCGCCCCACATCTCCCGCTGCAAACACCTGTCCACCTTCTTCAGGGTTCGACCCGAGGACGAAAATCCGCCGGCACCGAACCTGTGAGCGCCACACTCAGCTCTGCTTCCATCGTATCTGATGTCTTAGCTTGTGCATGTGGCAGATACAATAATGTATGTCTTTACTGTTGGCAGGATTTCTAAAATATTATTCCATTTTTTAAAACTTAGAGAACACATTGGACAGCTCAATGAAAGGGGCTGGTCCTGAAAATTTTCAAAGAATTTAGTAACAATAAGCAATATAGAGAAATCGGCTGAAAATCTCAAGCGTGATACTCTAGAACAGAAGCACACTTTTTTTTGTGTGTGTTCCTGTCACAAAATGTGCTGCATTTTTGTGATGCAGGGTTTTATTTTTTTTTACTATTTCTAACCCCATCCCTTTCCCTAACCTTAACCCTCCCAGACCCTAGCCCTGAACTGGGCCAGATACTGGCCTCTCTCTCCTAGCCTGTGATTGGTTGGCGGCTGAGACGCTGACGTTAGCCTCACTTTCGTGGGGTGCGAGCGCTACTCTCCTATTGGTCGTTTGGGAGTGGGAAGTCTCACTCCAATTCATAGCCGGGCCAGTTGTCGGGCTACCCAGACACCCCCCACCCCCCGGCATTTCGTGCTCCTGTCACGGAAATGTGGTGCTTTTCGTGATGGTATCACGAACCAATAGATTAATGTACATTTCATGATGTATCATGCAATGCCGTGAGATCGGGTTGGACAGAGTCACATGACCTTTTCAAGAGAACAAATTTAGAACAAATATCTCACTTAGTGACTTTTTCCTCTTGATTTTTCTGTGATAAAATCCTCTGAGACAGATCAAAACGGTATTAATCTGTCCCGTCCTTTTCTGATTTATTTGAATAAAACTCCTGAATTCCTTCACACCATCTTCTCAAACCATCTGTTGGCGTCTTCGTGAATTTGACACCGATGCTGATACTGGATTGTTATTTGGCTCTTTGGTGTAAATTCAAGACGATGGCACCAACATGACGTGCAGACAGGCGTCCCCAGACGGTGTTAAAGGGTCTGCTTCTAGTCCAACATGTTTTGGACAGGATGCAGTTTGTTCTGAAGTTATGTGGTTCAAACAGGATTTCAGACTGTGTATCTCAGACGTGGGAACAGACTAAAGCAGAATTCCCGTCCTTCAGAGGTCTGTAATAATTATTGTTTCCACTTCAGGTCAAAGAGAAACGAGACGCTTGTGTCCAGAGAAAAAAACAGAGAGGTCGCATCAGGTAAGAGGCTTTTTCTTTGTTTGTTGTTTCTGTGCCTATTCATGACAAATATTACAAATAGAACATTAGCGTGCCGACCTCGGCCGTGCTCTCCTCATAATGTTCTGTAACCGCTGTCATCTTACTGGTTTTAAACCAACATCAAGTTTTGGATCAGTTTCTTATCACTGTTTTTGCTTAATTTAAAAGAGTTCTTCCGTCCCACTCTCAGAGATTTCTGGTCCCATCATTTTGGACACCTACAGAGTGATTGCAGACTTCAACAAGACGTCCAAACACGAGATCAACCTGCACACCGGAGACTTGGTGGAAATTGTGGAGAAAAATCCCAATGGTGCTAAAACATTTTTTTAATTACATTGATGTTTGACATCATTCTACACTCAACAAAAATATAAACGCAACACTTTTGGTTTTGCTCCCATTTTGTATGAGATGAACTCAAAGATCTAAAACTTTTTCCACATACACAATATCACCATTTCCCTCAAATATTGTTCACAAACCAGTCTAAATCTGTGATAGTGAGCACTTCTCCTTTGCTGAGATAATCCATCCCACCTCACAGGTGTGCCATATCAAGATGCTGATTAGACACCATGATTAGTGCACAGGTGTGCCTTAGACTGCCCACAATAAAAGGCCACTCTGAAAGGTGCAGTTTTATCACACAGCACAATGCCACAGATGTCGCAAGATTTGAGGGAGCGTGCAATTGGCATGCTGACAGCAGGAATGTCAACCAGAGCTGTTGCTCGTGTATTGAATGTTCATTTCTCTACCATAAGCCGGCAGTACATCCAACCAACCTCACAACTGCAAACCACGTGTAACCACACCAGCCCAGGACCTCCACATCCAGCCTGTTCACCTCCAAGATCGTCTGAGACCAGCCACTCGGACAGCTGCTGAAACAATCGGTTTGCATAACCAAAGAATTTCTGCACAAATTGTCAGAAACCGTCTCAGGAAAGCTCATCTGCATGCTTGTCGTCCTCATCGGGGTCTCGACCTGACTCCAGTTCGTCGTCGTAACCGACTTGAGTGGGCAAATGCTCACATTCGCTGCCATTTGGCACGTTGGAGAGGTGTTCTCTTCATGGATGAATCCCAGTTCACACTGTCCAGGGCAGATGGCAGACAGCGTGTGTGGCGTCGTGTGGGTGAGCGGTTTTCTGATGTCAATGTTGTGGATCGTGTGGCCCATGGTGGCGATGGGGTTATGGTATGGGCAGCCGTCTGTTATGGATGAAGAACACAGGTGCATTTTATTGATGGCATTTTGATTGCACAGAGATACCGTGACGAGAACCTGAGGCCCATTGTTGTGCCATACATCCAAGAACATCACCTCATGTTGCAGCAGGATAATGCACGGCCCCATGTTGCAAGGATCTGTACACAATTCTTGGAAGCTGAAAATGTCCCAGTTCTTGCATGGCCAGCATACTCACCGGACATGTCACCCATTGAGCATGTTTGGGATGCTCTGGACCGGCGTATATGACAGCGTGTACCAGTTCCTGCCAATATCCAGCAACTTTGCACAGCCATTGAAGAGGAGTGGACCAACATTCCACAGGCCACAATTGACAACCTGATCAACTCTATGCGAAGGAGATGTGTTGCACTGCATGAGGCAAATGGTGGTCACACCAGATACTGACTGGTATTCCCCCCCAATAAAACAAAACTGCACCTTTCAGAGTGGCCTTTTATTGTGGACAATCTAAGGCACACCTGTGCACTAATCATGGTGTCTAATCAGCATCTTGATATGGCACACCTGTGAGGTGGGATGGATTATCTCAGCAAAGGAGAAGTGCTCACTATCACCGATTTAGACTGGTTTGTGAACAATATTTGAGGGAAATGGTGATATTGTGTATGTGGAAAAAGTTTTAGATCTTTGAGTTCATCTCATACAAAATGGGAGCAAAACCAAAAGTGTTGCATTTATATTTTTGTTGAGTGTAATTAAATTACTAATAGAAATATCACAATTCTGTGTATGTAAAAAATCAGTTAAAAATGAGTGTTTTCATATCTATTTCTTTTTGTCTCTATCTTTCTATCTCTATTTACAGTAGTGTTCAGAATAATAGTAGTGCTATGTGACTAAAAAGATTAATCCAGGTTTTGAGTATATTTCTTATTGTTACATGGGAAATAAGGTACCAGTAGATTCAGTAGATTCTCACAAATCCAACAAGACCAAACATTCATGATATGCACACTCTTAAGGCTATGAAATTGGGCTATTAGTAAAAAAAAGTAGAAAAGGGGGTGTTCACAATAATAGTAGCATCTGCTGTTGACGCTACAAACTCAAAACTATTATGTTCAAACTGCTTTTTTAGCAATCCTGTGAATCACTAAACTAGTATTTAGTTGTATAACCACAGTTTTTCATGATTTCTTCACATCTGCGAGGCATTAATTTTGTTGGTTTGGAACCAAGATTTGCTCGGTTACTAGTGTGCTTGGGGTCATTGTCTTGTTGAAACACCCATTTCAAGGGCATGTCCTCTTCAGCATAAGGCAACATGACCTCTTCAAGTATTTTGACATATCCAAACTGATCCATGATACCTGGTATGCGATATATAGGCCCAACACCGTAGTTGGAGAAACATGCCCATATCATGATGCTTGCACCACCATGCTTCACTGTCTTCACTGTGAACTGTGGCTTGAATTCAGAGTTTGGGGGTCGTCTTTAGGCCAGTTGATGTGTTCTTCAGCAAATTGTAACCTCTTCTGCACGTCTTTTATTTAACAGAGGGACTTTGCGGGAGATTCTTGCAAATAAATTAGCTTCACACAGGCGTCTTCTAACTGTCACAGCACTTACAGGTAACTCCAGACTGTCTTTGATCATCCTGGAGCTGATCAATGGGTGAGCCTTTGCCATTCTGGTTATTCTTCTATCCATTTTGATGGTTGTTTTCCGTTTTCTTCCACGCGTCTCTGGTTTTTTTGTCCATTTTAAAGCATTGGAGATCATTGTAGATGAACAGCCTATAATTTTTTGCACCTGGGTATAGGTTTTCCCCTCTCCAATCAACTTTTTAATCAAACTACGCTGTTCTTCTGAACAATGTCTTGAACGTCCCATTTTCCTCAGGCTTTCAAAGAGAAAAGCATGTTGAACAGGTGCTGGCTTCATCCTTAAATAGGGGACACCTGATTCGCACCTGTTTGTTCCACAAAATTGACAAACTCACTGACTGAATGCCACACTACTATTATTGTGAACACCCCCTTTTCTACTTTTTTTTTACTAATAGCCCAATTTCATAGCCTTAAGAGTGTGCATATCATGAATGCTTGGTCTTGTTGGATTTGTGAGAATCTACTGAATCTACTGGTACCTTGTTTCCCATGTAACAATAAGAAATATACTCAAAACCTGGATTAATCTTTTTAGTCAATAGCACTACTATTATTCTGAACACTACTGTAACTCTGTCATCCTCTATCTCTATTTCTGTCGAGCAGTGTCTCTGTGTATATCTCTATAACTATCCATGTCTATCTCGATATATTCCTCTATATTTTTCATTATCTACATATCTACTTGTATAACTGTATCTCTATCTCTTGAACTATCCCTCTTTCTGTCTTTGTCGTACGACCTCGTACGGTGAATCCAGAAAGTTTTCACAGTACTTCCCTTTTTCCACATTTTGTTTTGTTATACCCTTATTCTTAAACTGAGTAAATTCATTTTTCCTGTCAAAGTTCTGCTCACAACACCCCATAATGACAACATGAAAACGTTTTTAATTTTTTTTTATTTTTGCGAATTCATTAAAAACAAAAAACTCAGAAATAACGTGTAGCCTACGTAAGTATTCACACCCTTTGCTCAATACGTTGTTGATGCACCTTTGGCAGTAATTACAGCCTCAAGTCTTCTTGAATGTAATGCTGCAAGCTTGGTGCACCAATCTGCTGGCAGTTTTGCGCATTCTTGTTTGAGGCACCTCTCAAGCTCCATCAGGTTGGATGGGGAGTGTCGGTGCACAGACATTTTCAGATCTCTCCAGGGATGTTCAGTCGGATTCAGGTCTGGGCTCTGGCTGGGCCACTCAAGGACATTCACAGAGTTGTCCTGAAGTCACTCCTTTGATATCTTGGCTGTGTGTTTAGGGTCATTGTCCTGTTGAAAGATGAACCCTCACCCCAGTCTGAGGTCAAGAGCGCTCTGGGGCAGGTTTTCATCCAGGATGTCTCTGTACATTGTTGCATTCATTTTTCTCTCAATCCTGACTAGTCTCCCAGTTCCTGCTGCTGAAAAACATCCCCACAGCATGATGCTGTCACCACCATGCTTCACTGTAGGGATGGTACCTGGTTTCCTCCAAACATGACACCAAAGAGTTCAATCTTTGTGTTTCTCCTGGTCTGAGAGTCCTTCAGGTGCCTTTTGTCAAACTCCAGGTGGGCTGCCATGTGTCTTTTACTAAGGAGTGGCTTCCATCTGGCTGCTCTACCATACAGGCCTGATTGGTGGATTCCCGCAGAGATGGTTGTTCTTCTGGAAGGTTCTCCTCTCTCTTACTGTTATGTTGTGTTCTGATTATGGGGTTTTATTAGTTTCTTGTGTTGTCTGTCCCTTGAGCATCTGCTTTTCTGTTGCAGGACCAAGCTCTTGGTTTATAGCTGATCTGTTTCCTCTCCCAGTGTGTCTTTGTCTGCATGTCTGTCCAAATCACTTCATGTGTCTGCAGCTCTGTTTTGTTTGGGTGTGTCCTTTTTGTCTATAGTAGGTGTGTCTGTTCTTTACACTCTATCTGTTTTGTAGTCACCTGTCTTCTGGTGTAGTCTTGTCTTTATCTGGAGTTTATATGTGTATGTTTAGATTTGGTGTTGTGCGTCTGTTCTGTTGTCTGTCACGTCATCCACCTCGCTGCCGGGTCGCGTTAATCTTAAGTCTGCTCATGTCTTTGTTTTCTGTATGGGACACACCCCCTCAGTGTGCCTCAGTTTATGTTGCTGTTTGATTATTTAATTGTTCTTTGTTAGTTTTGCAGTCCAGGATTTGGGTTAGGTATTTTGATTTATTTACATGCTGTCTGATGTTTTCATCTATGGTCGCATGTTATTTTCTGAGTCATATTTATTGTAGTCAGCATTTCAGGTTCATTTCTAGGCTTGGGTTTACTCTTTTTATTATATTATGCATTATGTTTCTTTCTCAGTGTTTTGATTTTCTCATGCGTGCTTTTGGTTTTGTTTGCATTCATTTCATATTATTTAAGTGGGTTCCGTCTTGGTCTTAGGTTATGTTTTGTCTTTCAGAGATGCTTTGGTTCTGCTGCCTCCTTTTCTTTAGTTTTGGTTATCACATGGATTTTCTGATTACTCCAGCTGCAGCTCTTCCCAGGTGCTACTCATTTAGCCAGTTTATTTAAACCTCCTCAGTTTGTTCTTCCTTGTAGCCTGTTTGTTTGTCTTTGTGCATGAGAGGTGGTATGTATTATGCTGGTTTTTGTTGTGGATTTTTCTCTAGTATTTTCTTGTCATGTTTTGTGTGCAGTTGATTCCTTTGAACTTTAGTATTTTGGTCATTTGTTTTCACTCCTGTAGCCTCTGGGTTTTTTCTCACTCTGTGCTCAGAGTTGAATTGTATTTTTGAATTGTATTCCCCACCCCTGTGGGGGTAAGATTGTATTTTTGTTATATCCTTCCCCTCAGCTGTTTTTGTATATACTGGACACTACTTAATTATTAAATCTTGGCTGTTTTTTGAACTTCTTGGGTTTGTCTGTCCTTGCATATTGGGATTCTACTCTGCCTAGTCCAGGCTCCAAACCTTAACACTTACAGAGGAATGCTGGAGCTCTGACAGAGTGACCATCAGGTTCTTGGTCACCTCAAAGAGTAAGGCCCTTCTCCCCCAATTGCGCAGTTTAGATGGGCGGCCAGCTCTATGAAGAGTCTTGGTGGATCTGAACTTCTTCCATTTACAGATGATGGAGGCCACTATGCTCATTGGGACCTTCAAAGCAGCAGAAATGTTTCTGTACCCTTCCCCAGATTTGTGCCTCAAGACAATCCTGTCTTGAAGATCTACAGACAATTCCTTTGACTTCATGCTTGGTTTGTGCTCTGTCAACTGTGGGACCTTATATATAGACAGGTATGTGTCTTTCCAAATCATGTCCAATCAACTGAATTTACCCCAGGTGGACTCCAATTAAGCTGTAAAAACATCTCAAGGATGATCAGTGGAAACTGGAGGCACCTGAGCGCAATTTTGAGCCTCATGGTAAAGACTGTGAAGACTTGTGTACATGTGATTTCTTAGACTTATATTTTTTTTTTTATAAATTAGCAAAGATCTAAAAAAAAAAAACTCTTTTCATATTGTCATTATGGGGTATTGTGTGCAGAATTTTGAGGGAAAAAATTAATTTCATCCATTTGAATAAGGCTGTAACATAACAAAGATGCACTGTAGCCATAACTCTATTGATATGTCTCTGTTGCTATCTGTTAATAATTCTTTCTATCACTCTATATATTTCTATTTATTCATTGATTTCCAAATATCTATATCTCTGTAAATATCTCAATGTCTCTGTTGCTAGTGTTTATCTTGCTCTCTAGCTCCCTCTGTGTAAATCTTTTCATGTTTGTCTGTCGCTGTCTATTATTTCTTCCCGTCTCTCTTCTTCTATCTCACTATTTGTGGATCTTTATCTAAATCCCTCTGTCCTGTGCCACTTTTGACTGATGCCCGCTCCCCTGTACTCCAGTCAGAATGAGAATGTCAAAATAATCTGACGTCATCCACTGCAGAGGAAAAATAAAACGGCAGTGTGACGGACATTCAGATGTTGAGCGATGGCAGCAGGATGTTCAGCTGCTGGTCTCTGTTCAGGTTGGTGGTTCTGCCAGAGTGAGTCCAAACACGGCTGGGTTCCTGCGTCCTACCTGGAGCCTCTGGATGGTCCAGAGGAGACTGAAGACGCACAACCCAACTATGAAGGTGGGTTATTAGTTCCATTCTGATTCCCTCCTTCAGTTCTTTATATATACATATATATATATATATATATGTATGTATGGTGCGCGTCTCTACAGGAGAGCTGTACGTCACCGTCAAAGCCTACGAGGCCGAGGAAGAGGACGAAATATCTCTGCAGCTTGGCCAAACCATTGAGGTCATCCATAAGCTGCTGGATGGTTGGTGGGTCATCAGGTAACACACTCACACTTTCACCCTGGAAAAACAAAACTTCTACTGTCACTCAGTGTTCATAAATTCTAATTGGAGGATAACTGGACCCGAGTTGACGCAAAACTGGATCAGACCCCTGATGCAGTTTTGATTCACATGATGAAACCCTGATCTGGTTCTAGTTCCTGCCTCATGAAGACCTGTACACTAAAATCACCAGTGTTGAATTAACACTGACAGTGTTAATTCAACACTGGTGATTTTACTATGTATTTGGGAGTCGCTCTCTAAAGAGGTCTGCACACTAGATTTTGCAGTGTTAAATTAACACTGCAGTGTGGGCACATGGCCCCATCTACAATAAAACTGTAAATTAACCTTCCCACAGTGTAAACTATCTCTGACCATTATGATTTAACACTACCATAGAGTTGCTTTGGGTGGATCCATATGAACTCATTGCAGTGTTAATTTAACACTACAGAACTGTGTATCTTGTATGTTTGGCTTCCCAGCATGCAGATGTTTCTAAAATGTCCAGGCATCTCTGCACTGCTGTCAAACAGAGCTTAGCTTTACTGACTTGTTGCTCTGTCATCTTGGGTATTGTCCTGCTGGTGGCGTTACATTCTAACCCTGGTCTAATGTTTAAAGGATCCACTGCCTGATTGGAGATAAAATTGTTTTAATTGACATTTTCTGCAGGAAAGGAGTGGAAACCGGCCACTTTCCCTCCATATTCCTGCAGCCAGCTGGTAACGGTGTCAAAGCTGGACCTTTGAGGACGAACCTGCAGGGACAGAAACCGCCGCCGCGCCGGTAAATCCAGGGACAAACTCATCTTACACATCAGTGCATTTAAAACAATAGAGCAGGTTACACCGGTGACTTTATTCCTCTCGTATGATCAGCCTGTCTCATCCCATCCTGTGTGGGTGTGGAAAGTTCCCCCATCAAGCTTGACTTCCACTTTTGCAAAAAAGTGTTATCATTAAAATACCGACAAGAAAAACCATAGTTCAGGAAAAGGGGCCTAATACTTCAGCCTTCCCCAAAGCTCTGTATCAACAAACCAGTTCTGTTACGTCAGTGTGATGCATCTAGAATCAAGGCGCTGTGACTGTCAAAAAAGTGTGAAATTTCAAGGAAATGTGTGCAATTAAGATAGTCGTTACATTGGTTAAAACCTGAATCCAAAACATTGCTGTCAGTGTAGGGGCCAGTGGTGGGCACACTTCTGATAATCCGATAACAGATAATTATCGAAGATAATGTTTTCTTTATCAGATTATCTTTTTAGATAACTTAAACCATTATCGGACCAATTATCTTCCGATTAATCTTTGTCCGATAAACAAAGCTTAACAGCGACAAGCATTTTTAAAATTAGTTTAGCACTCAACCTGTTAAAAGTTTTGTAACAGACGCACAGCTACAACCTTTACAAATAAAGGAGAGTCGCTTGTATAAAAAGCAAATCAATCATGTGCAGACAAAAAAGAAATGGCACCAAAAGAAAAAAAAATGTCCTTTAATACCATACCAAAAGACTGCCGATATCACCTAAGTCATCCAGAGGCATACGATTTTAACCAAACAAATTTTGGACAAGTTATTTAAAATTACTGTCATGTCTGAGTTTTAAGTGAAAATATCATATGTTTTAGTTTTAAAGTAATGTGCTAATTTTTAAGGTTTTGTGAGCACATCCTGTGACCCGCAGTGCATTTTGGGTAGGATGATGTAATCTCAGTACATCACGACAGACAAATGCATTTCAGACACTCTGTTCAGGCTCCACAGACAACAGCATTAAACTCTAGTGCCTAAAACTCTCTTGAATATATTCTCTGCGTTTATAGATGTTTGCGTTTGTTAAATTCCACGCATTTTAAATGTAGCAGACAGGGATTACTGTAGCTGGAATTTTGTTTTCAAGGCCTCTACTGCCATCTACTGGTCAGTAGTGTTCACTAAGCATGTGGGAACCAGTAGATAGTGTTCTATTTATTTTGACCCCGGTTATGTCAGATGATTGTCAAATCAACTTTTTGGCTTTGCAAATGGCTTTTTTTTGTGTGTGCAATGAATGTATACATTATACAAGTTTCACTTTTAATGGAATTACAACCTTATTTCTTTTTCAAATTCTCCCATTTTTTGCATCCAGCCGTATTTCCTTGAGAAATAATATCAGTCTATTAGGACGTCAGGTTGTGTTACACATACATGTGTGTGTATATATTTTCCAACTTATTCCCATTGATTAAACTTTTCATTTTCTGCCTGAAACACACGTTACAGACCTTGAAATCCAACAGCAGGGATTGATATTATCCAAAGATTTATGAACATACAAATTAACATGCTTACACTTTATCATGATTTTCTCCGTTGTGAGATAAGTGTCTTATCGTAGCGTTCGTGTGTATATGCATTATAACGCAGCGCACGAGCGACGTTACGATATTCTTCAGAAGGACAACATACGCAACATGCAGCAGACACGCTGCTGTCATAGACAACTGCCTGTAAAGTTTTTTGGCAAGTTATAACTTTGTAAACAGCGTAATTTGTAATGAAAGCCGCTTCATTTGTGCAGCTCTTTCGGCGCCATATTTGTTTTTTCAGAGACAGCAGTAAGCTCCTCCTACTCCTCCAAACGGATGGATTTGTAGCCCTTCGCCTTCCCCTCCGCCTCGCTCCAAAAAGAGGCACTTTTACCCAGAATCCTTTGCGATCTGTCTGTTTGTTACAAAACCTCAGAATTAGTGCATTACTCAACATTAAAAGATGTTATATTTTAGCTTTGTATAAATGACATTAATGGCGTTATTCTATCGGTATTAATGTTGTTTATAATCAAAACCATAAGTCAGCATGACTTTATTGTTCAAGACCTGCGCCTGACTGGAGTGTTATAATTGATAGAGTTGGCCTTATGGGTGCTCTCGAGTTCCTCTGTGTTAGGGGTGCTGTAGTAGAAAGAAAAGTGTGATCACATTGTTGGGGTCTGTTTTTATTTTTAATATTATTGTAAGCTATTAAATTTGTTCTACTACTATTTGTAGATGTGTCAGAGGTAATATTGGAATTTATCGGTTATCTGTAACTTCCGATACATTTTTGGGCAAAGATAACTTTTCAGTTATCTGATTATCTGTTATCAAAGTTCATTTTTTGGTTCTGTGCCCACCACTGGTAGGGGCGTTTTGAAGCGCAGTCACCTGGGGCAGTGATTTTCAACCTTTTGAGCCGCAGCACCCTTTTTATATTTACAAAATCCTGCGGCACACCACCAACCAAAATATTATAATTCTATTACCTCTGGTTTTGCACAAAACCCAATTATCGCAATAGAAAATCGATACAGAAAACACTGCATTTCGAAAATCCTCAAGCATTTTGCGCTCTGATCTCAAGTAGGGCTGTCACGATTAGGAATTTCTGGAGACGATTAATTGTCAGACAAATAATTGCGATTGACGAATATATTGTCAATTTTTTTCTTTTTTTCCCTTTATATTCTACTATTGTAGTATAATTACACAACTCTGGAAGAACGTTTGGCTTCTGTGAGTGGAGAAACTGGGAATAGTGCAACATTTTTATCTTCATTTTACATACAGTCCCAACTTTTTCTGAATTGTGGTTGTTTGTTGCATTTCTGAAATTGTTTCTCCTCATCAGTCACGTTTTGTGCTTAAACACTGCATTAAGCCCATATTGAACAAATAAATGCCTTTGGAAAGTAACAGCTGTTAAAGTTCAGAGTTCTCACCTGCTTTTTGTGATCTGTGCGTCTGAACATCACCACAGCTTCTCCATGTCAGGGTTTTTTTTTTTGTTTGTTTGTTTGTTTTTTGTGGCTCAGTTCATTCATATATTCTCATTTTTAAAATATGTTTTTAAAGCTATTTGACCATTTATTTCATCTCATGATCTCAAAAATTCAGCATACGACGCGCACATGGTGTGAAGAGGACGGTAACGGCAGAATCACACCTTTAGAGAAAGTTCAGAGAAGTAAAAGCAGCTTCATGCTTTGGTTTTGTTAACATGTTTGTGTCGACACTTTTATTCACAATAATCTGCCACTCTAATATTCACGGAGCTCAGAGGCTGCCTTCAGCGAACCCAGTTGTGAGAGAGAAGCCCAAGTCTGACCACTGTGACATCAACGGAGGTCAGGCCGCCTTCCCCGCACACCTCCACAGCCAACGCTGTTTCTCCTTCCCCAGAGGAGTCATGCTCCGTGAGCAGCTGAGGTTCACGCTGTAGTCAGCAACCCATAACCATGGAGACGCACAACGCTATGTGCGCAAGTATGTCTATTATACTATAGTACAGCGCTTTGCTGCCATCTACCCGATAATGGTGATATTTGATAATTGCCTAGGGTGCCGTGGCACCCCGCTTGAGAACCACTGACCTAGGGTGTCGAATAGGCCCCGCCCCCACCCTCCACAAACAGACAAGCAAAATATATATATTTATATGAAGAATTTAGATGCAAAATGCTGTAACTCCATTTTTCTCAAATGGGGGAAAAAAATAATAAATTGAAAATGTGAATTCACAACAAAACACATTAGAAAATACACAGATGTACATCAATAAAATGAAAACGTGTACAAATTATTTAATATGTTGCACACTGATAGTGACCAAAGGAACAAATTTGGTCTACGTGCATCCAGGTGCCATCTTGAAAACATGGCTGCCATCTTGACAACTGAAGTGGCTAACAGCTTTTTTTTTTTCTTTTTTTTTCTTTTTTTTTGCAAAAAGTAGACCAAGAAGTACCATGGCACACAAACTCAACAGTAACAAACTGATACACAAGACAATTCCACAGTGACATGTGACCAAAATGTGGATACATTGTCCCAATTTTAGTGTTTGTATCACAAAATGACTGATTCTTACAATCATTGCATTTATCTGCGGCACTAGAAAGACCAGAAACACTACTGAGCCACTTGTCATTACTGCCCTCTATTGATCAAGGCACAGAAACATAAGGACACTTATTTACAACACTGTATACTGCATATAAAGTAAATAGTATGAACATAATAATGGCACCTGCACACTGTTTCTTTTTCTGTTAGCTAGTTTAAAGCTTTAAAAAAAACATGAAATATTGCGAACACGGACAAACACAATGAAATATATTAATGTACAAATTTGAAGGATATTTAAATAAAGCTAGTTTAATGGCTGGCTTATGCAGATTGTAGCCATGTGATCAAGCAGAATTGGGCGGGGCTTCGTGGCCTTGTCATACCTTTGGTAGTATGTTGCTAATCATGACATACAAATATAATATTGCAAAATTTAATTTTGTAAAATCTCCAACGGGTTAGCATTGAACATTGCCCAAACTGAGCGTTATGCACTCACAGATAACATCAACACCATGTTTTCAAGCCATCAACAAGCTAACCATGCTAGCTGGCTTAGTGAGCCCATGTTAGCCTGTCTTTTTTTTTTTTTTTTTTCTGAGCTAGTGAGGTTGCTACCTGGTTAATACATCAAGAACTACTTGACCAGTTTATACCACAGTAGGTAAATACGATACCAGCAGGTAAATATAACCACTCGTAGCTTTGTTTTTTTTTTTTTTTTTGTCTTCTCAAACCTGTGTAACATCAACCCACCTGTGTTTGGATAGCGACATAATAAAGTTCACCAGTGTTAAACTTGATGTCTGTGCAGAATTCTCAAGCAAACATTGCACCTCATTGGCCAAAAATGTTCAAATCCATAACCCTATGGTTACGGGGCCAGTTTATTACCTGTATTACCAACGCAGTGTCACGTTTTTTTTATTTTTTTCGTCCTTCCGTCACAAAATGATAAAAATTTTCATGATGGGTTTTTAACTCACTACGCCTAACCTTAACCACCTGCCCCACCCCTGCACGCTGTCCTTTTAATTATGTGCAGCCATCACAGGCAGTCCCGGCTCCAGGAAAAAAATATTAAGGGGGCGATGAGTTTATTACAGGGGGCGAGGTCGCTCCCCCCCCAAAAAAGTGCACACCGGCGGGCATAATGAACTGGCTGCACTTCTGGAAAGCTTGTGTATTTAAGCTACACCGTTATAAGAGACTAAGTTCCTGGGATTTGTCAAGTCCACTAAGCAAAAGGCAGATCATGTAGCACGACTCATCTCGACAGAACACCGGCTCTGTGCGGAATGCAGGAGATCACTTGACCGAGGGTCTATACGTTCAAATAATTAAAAAAAATACTGTCATTACTCTTGGGCCTCTCACGTCAGATGCGTCAAATCAGTCTAAAAAGCATCGTTTTCATTGGTTTTTAGCAAAAGCCGAGCTAAACCAACGCTTCTGATGGAAGCGCGCATTGCCGCTTGTCGGCAGGCTGACGTGGTCAAATTTCAAGCCAATCCAACTTTCGACACTGAGCTGTGACGTACTTTCGCGTTGTCCAATAGGAATGACGCGTCGGGCCAAAACACGGAAGACTCATGGCAGAAACCACTGATCTGTACAAAACATTAACGTGACAGGACTGCTCATTTATAGAGCAGTTTTCTTAAGTTAAATCATTGGAAATGTTTTTTTTGTTTGTTACCTCAAAATTTCTGATTACTGTTAGTTTAGAACACTTGTAATTAAAATAGCTAAATCAATAAATAGTTCTTTAGAAACCTTTCATCTGTAAATTAAAACCACCTGTTATTTCAGATTAGATAACTTCTTGTTTAACATAAGGAACCTTGGACATTTATTTTTAGAGAAATAAAATAACATGGAAACTTGTATTTTTTTTTTTTTTTTAAGTCTGGTAGATTATTTATATCTCTTCAACCAGAAAAACAAACACTGAATAAATACAAATGTTTATTATAAATGCAAAAGGAAATAACTTAACAATGACTGCAGTATGATTGTAAAGTTGGATTTCTGACATAAATTTCATAATGATTTTTTTATATATAGTCATTTAAACTTGTAATTTCGTCAAAATATATGTAATTGCCTTTATCAGGACAGTCATTTCTAAAATATGAATTTGAGCACAGTAAGTGGAGAGCTTCTACTTGTGCAAATGTCTTTGGACTTTGATTTGTGGACATTTTTAATGATCGATTCATTTATTGTTAAAATATAAAATGAAACAGCTTTTTTAAAAAATAATAAAATAGTTGCCGTTCAAAGAGCCTTTTATTTAGAAGCAGGTGATGTTCTGCTGGATTCTCGGGACCAGATGAAGGTCTCTTCTGCAGCTTTGAACTCTGGTTTTGCTGAAAAGCAGAGATGTTTTCTTTCGACTGGACTTCGTGGTGTTCAGCTCATCAATGGAAGTTTAGTTGTCTGCACAGCAAATATTCCTGACTGGGACAAATACAAATTTCTTTAAATATAAAGAAACACTAAACAGTTTATATATTAAAAAAGGGGGGGGAAGAAAAGGCAAAAAAAAAACGCCCGAAAAAAGTTATTTAAAGCTGAGCTTTTGTGGTGTCTGGGGGGAAAAAAGCTGTAGCTTTATTTGGTAAAAATAAGTCTGAACCATTTAGAAATTAAAGCGTTCACTCAGATCAACTGTGCTAAAAAGCTAAGCCAGCGTTAGCCAATCATTACACCTTCACAGCAGTTCAGAAACGTCACGTTTTATTTTTATATTATTCTCACCTCGATAAAGCTGCAGAACTAACCTCCGTTGGGCAAACTGGGTTTTCGCATATATCCAAAAAGTGGGAGATTTAGGACTGAGTGGGTTTGCTCCGGCTGCCTGCCTCGCTCTGCCCAGGAATGCGGGTTGCCCGCTGTCGCGGTTCAGGGTAATGGTAGAATCGTTCTACTACTGCTGTTTTTTAAAGCTTTTTTTTTTTTTTTTTGTGGTTCAGGGCAGGCGACCCAAATTCAAGACGGCGATCACTGAACTTTTTTCAGGTTGTGGAATTAGCCAGAGTGTGAGAAGCCGCAATCTCCGCCCCCTTTCGGCTGCCGAAGCAACGCGTCTGACGTCACGACGCGTTGGAACGCTGCCACAATTACACCACTTTCAGCCATATCGGCCTGGCGTTACGACGCGCTAGGGGGCGTGCGTCGCGCTGAAGCTTGCAGTGTGCCCTTAATATCCAAGAGGGCGAGGTTGATGACGTGAGGGGGCGTCGCCCCCAAATGCCCCCTCGTGGCGCCGGGTGTGATCACAGGAATGAATTACAATAAATTTGTGTTCCCATGATGAAAATTTTACACTTTTTGTGACAATATGACAAACCAATAGATTAATGTATATTTCGTGCTGCTGAACACAACAGTCCATGAGCCTGGGTTGGCATGACGGCCCCAAAGACCTGGAAGAATTAGATTAAAATGAGTGTAAAATCAAGGCACGCTGGCGCTACATGCTAATCTCACTTTTTGTCCTTTTCTGTTGTAGTTCTACCATCCGAAATGCCCAGAGCATCCACAGCCGGGCTCGCCAGCGGCTCAGCCAAGACGCCTACCGCAGGAACAGCCATCGCTACCTCCAGCAGAAGGGCCGCCACCTTGACCAACCTCGAAAGAACTCCAAGAACCCTCCAAAGTCCCCGTTGAGGGAGCGAAAGAACCAGAGTAATGATCTCTTAATGACATGTCCTTTGTTATTTCATAAACCAGCCAGATGAGCTCTGGGTTTTAATCACAGAAGGTTGTTGGTCATTTACTGGCATTTCATGTCTGTAGATCACAGGACAGTTAGTCTATGAAGAGAAATTTTAAAACACAGTCCCGCATGTTGGGTCCGAATGAAGATGGTCATAGAAGTTAGTATTCATGCAGAATACCCTTTAAAAAAGAATTGGTTTTTCAACAGAGCAGTAAGTCTGAGGCCTCGTGGTACCAGTGCTTAAACTCAGACACTGTAGTCTGAGGTGGATGAGAGTCCACGAGTCCCATGGGTGGGATGCCTGCCCATTGCAGGTTACTTCGCCAACCAGTGGCAGCACCAAGGGGTGGCTTGGGGGGGCTTAAGCTCCCCCAATAATGAGCCAAGCCCCCTCAGCCCCCCAATAATTCTGCCAATAATGTGAAAGCAACTGACATTTGTGGATCTCAACTGCAGTTTTGTTCTGAGAATGTCTCAATATTGCATAACTGAGCAAAGTGTTTGTGATCCACCAATGCTGAATCACCCTTCACAAACAGAACTTTCAGTTTTGCAAATATTTATTTGTAAAAACCCTCAAGTTACAAATCAAATTTGTTTGTGGATTACAAAGCACATGTACAAATCAAAGGATATTTGTAAATCACCCTCTGTGCACTTTGAATGCAGACAGGATCTGTTACCCTATAAAAAATAATAATTATCCAAAATTTCCATTATTATAAAGGGGAGGGAAGCTGTGGTTGCTCGAATGATTCATTAAACAATATAGTAAAAATATGTAAGTACCTTTACAGAAAAATGTAAATTATGCAGGATGAAACTGCTGTAATTTGCAATAGTTTATTTTAATTTTAATTTATTTACATTATGAAACAGAACACTGTGGACCTTAACTGACCTTCTAGTTTTTTGATTGTCTTTTTGTTTTTTATAGAATTTGTTTCTCACATTACAAATGCAAAATATGCATGACAAACCCACCTTGAACACAGACAGGATCTGTTACACTATTAAAAAAATACGAATGCAAAACTATTTTTTTAAAGGGGTGAAAAAACAGCAGCTGTAGTTTCCAGAATAATTAAAACTACAGTAAAAATATATAAATGCCTTTACAGAAAATACTGTAAATTTTACAGTATAAAGCCACAGCGTTTTGCAGATAAAAGGGAAAATTTAGTATGTGTGCAATTGAATTAACATGGTGTCAGTTATTTAGTTTAGATCATATATAAATATAATGTTTTCATTAGACTGAAAAATGTAATGAAATGCAGGCCCGGCGCCAGAAAAAAAATATTAAGGGGGCAATGAGTTTATCACAGGGGGCGGGGTCACCCCCCCAAAAAAAGTGCACACCGGAGGGGACGTACCTCTGAGCGTGCGTAATGAATTGGGTGCGCTCCTGGAAAGCTCGTGTATTTAGGCTACACCGTTGTAAGAGAATGACTAAGAGTGAAGAGTGACAGTATTTTTTTTTAATTACTTGAACGTATAGACCCTGAGTCAAGTGATCTCCTGCATACCACAAAACCAAACCAACAACTGATCTGAGGAACGACATGAGACAGTAGATTAACCCCACATACAGCCCTCCATCACAAGCGCGAACACAGCGCAATTGGGCATGACAGTCACACAACGGGTCAAAGATAAACCTTTCATAACTTTAATATCTGTAATTGCGGGTGACTGGCTGTGAACGGAGGGACTAAGAAAATGCGTACCGCACGACAACAGCATGTTATCTGCATCTCACTTTTTACTGAGATACACAACACGTAACGCCTACATAAAGTTGGCTCACTTAACTTTTGTCGTGTCAGCTAGCTGGCACGCGCTGCTCTCCAATTTAGCCAGTGCGTTCTCATCAACCTGGCTGCTTTAGCTGCTGTTCATTGTTGTATTATCCATGAGAAAATCTGGAATATCCATATTGGGACCAAAACACACTTCTCGCATTTTCATCTTTTCCTCTGCAGACAGTTCCCCCCCCCCCCCCGAGGACAGTTCTTGGGCTGCGCATGCTCTGTCATTTGTTTACGCATAGTGGGCGGGTATAGCCAGGTACCATCAACGTAAATCTATGATACCGGCCCAGCAACGCCCCGGTAAAGTGATAATATTGAATAACTAATATTTTGCTATATTTTCCAGTATTTTTTTTTTTTTTGAGAACTGTCACATCCGAGGGGGCGGGTTGATGACGTGAGGGGGCGTTGCCCCCTCATGGCGCAGGGTCCGATGAAATGCAGAATGTTTTTTTTCCTATTGATGTTACTCATTTCAAAACTGACTTGATTTTTAAAAATGCCTCTTAACATACTTTGTACAAATACTGTAAAAATGTGTTAATATGCAAATTGATATAGAACTGATTGTTTTCAGTGGTTCCTATTGTGTGACCGCACAGCGGTGCAAACAGTGTGCTTGTCTCACAACTGATACGTCCTAGGTTTGAGGCAGCCTGAGTCCAGTTCTGCCTGTAGTGACAACCTGCGTTTTAAAAAAATGATCAATGGATGGATACTTGTAAAAAAAAAAAAAAAAAAAAAAAAAAAAATCTTATGGGAATCAATGTAAACAAGTAACAGCATTAAAAATTCTGATGCATACATGTGAATTAATGATTAGCACTGTTGCCTCACAGCAAGGTCATGGGATCGATTCCCACCTGTGGCCTTTCAGTGTGGAGTTTGCATGTTCTCCCCGTGTTTGTGTGGGTTTCCTCCGGGTGCTCCGGCTTTCTCACACATCCAAAGACATGCAGGTCAAGTGGATTGGAAACTTTAAATCTGCCATCCCTACAGGATCTGCACACCTCCAGGACCCTGACGTGAGCAAGGAAGATAGTGGCCGATCCCTCTCATCCAGCACACCAACTTTTTGTTACCGTCCCTTCTGGCAGGCGGCTGAGATCCATCAAGACTAAAACCTCAAGACAGTTTCTTTCCGTCCGTAACTAGACGCATAAATAATGCCAGAGACCCACATTTACTCTGCACCCCCCTAACTCCTATAAAGTACAGACTGATCATCCCTGTACTGTTCATTAGAGGATGACATTTTTCGGGAATTCCCGTGGGTCATGTGATTCCTGTGGGATTCCCGCGGGATGAAAGTCAAAATTTTACCAATCCCGTGATTGGGCTGGGACAGTAATAAAAATGAACAGGAGCGGGAATGCCAAAAATAGATGATTTTCATCTATTTAAAACAACCAAAATGCGTTCACAACGGGTGCGATCAGACGCTACAAATTTGCGGGGGTCGCGTGGCGACAGATGCACCTCCTTCGCCCGGTGTGTCGCTCTGCTTTTGCTGCGAAAATTCACCCCGGTGCATCATCAAATAGGAGCTTCCATTCCGCTCGCCGGCTCCGGTTGTCAGTCAAGTTGACATGACGGACCTTGATCACAGGGAGCGAGTTGTTGTGTATACAGAGAGTATCATTATTTGCTGCCGGAGCTGCGTCTGGATGACGGCCGCTTTCAGTGGTCCTTCCACCTCTGCGGGACCCAGTTTGAGGACCTCCTGTCCCGTTCACGCGTGCACATTTAAACAATTTATATAAAAAAAAAAAAAAAAAAAACTCTGCTGCCTGCTGTGGGACTGCAGCTCGCTCTTCCCCCCCAAAACTCTGTCATAATTGTGTTTAGAAACCAGTCACCATTTGTTTTATTATACATCTGTGTAGTTAATATTCTCAACAGACGATTCGCTCGCTCGCGCACAGATCAAAAAAAAAAACTCCGCTGCTTGCTGCTCCTCACTCTTTCCCAAAAAACTGTCATAATTGTTTAGAAACCAGTCACCATTTGTTTTATTATACAGCGGTAGTTAATAAGTAAAATAATCTCCATGGACGATTCGCTCGCGCACACGTACAAGAAAAAGAAACTCGGCTCCCGCTGCTGGTGCTGCTGCTCGCTCCAAAAACTGTCATAATTGTGAAATAAAGGACAAAAGAGACATACGAGGGCTGTCAATAAAGTAACGGTCCTTTTTATTTTTTTTCAAAAACTATATGGATTTCATTCATATGTTTTTATGTCAGACATGCTTGAACCCTCGTGCGCATGCGTGAGTTTTTCCACGCCTGTCAGTGACGTCATTCGCCTGTGAGCACTCCTTGTGGGAGGAGTCGTCCAGCCCCTCGTCGGAATTCCTTTGTCTGAGAAGTTGCTGAGAGACTGGCGCTTTGTTTGATCAAAATTTTTTTCTAAACCTGTGAGACACATCGAAGTGGACACGGTTCGAAAAATTAAGCTGGTTTTCAGTGAAAATTTTAACGGCTGATGAGAGATTTTGAGGTGATTCTGTCGCTTTAAGGACTTTTCACGGTGCGAGACGTCGCTCAGCGCTCTCAGGCAGCATCGTCAGCCTGTCAAACTGAAAACCTCCACATTTCAGGCTCTATTGATCCAGGACGTCGTGAGAGAACAGAGAAGTTTCAGAAGAAGTCGGTTTCAGCATTTTATCCGGATATTCCACTGTTAAAGGAGATTTTTTTAATGAAAGACGTGCGGACGGGTCCGCGCGTCGGGACGCAGCCGACGCGACGCTCCGCCACAGGAAAAACACCTCTGTTGAAAGCCTTAAGGACAAGTTGGAACATGTCCTGCCTGTTAAACAATTTCTCATATACTCACTCCACTGAAAGCCATCAAAAGCCGCCTGGATTTTACAAATGGTTATCAACACGGAGGTGTTTTTCCTGTGCCGCCGCACAGCGTCGGCTGCGTCCCGATGCGCGGATCCATCCGCACGTCTTTCATTAAAAAAATCTCCTTTAACAGTGGAATATCCGGATAAAATGCTGAAACCGACTTCTTCTGAAACTTCTCTGTTCTCTCACGACGTCCTGGATCAACAAAGCCTGAAATGTGGAGGTTTTAAGCTTGAAACAGGCTGATGACGCTGCCTGAGAGCGCTGAGCGACGTCTCGCACCGTGAAAAGTCCTTAAAGCGACAGTCTCACCTCAAAATCTCTCATCAGCCATTAAAATTTTCACTGAAAACCAGCTTAATTTTTCGAACCGTGTCCACTTCGATGTGTCTCACAGGTTTAGAAAAAATTTTGATCAAACAAAGCGCCAGTCTCTCAGCAACTTCTCAGACAAAGGAATTCCGACGAGGGGCTGGACGACTCCTCCCACAAGGAGTGCTCACAGGCGAATGACGTCACCGACAGGCGTGGAAAAACTCACGCATGCGCACGAGGGTTCAAGCATGTCTGACGTAAAAACATATGAATGAAATCCATATAGTTTTTGAAAAAAATAAAAAGGACAGTTACTTTATTGACAGCCCTCGTATGTCCTACCACAGGCTGCTACCAGATACAGGACATGTTCACATCTTCAGTCAAACTCCAGACATCTCCACGTCACTACATATTCAGTCCCTGATTGGTCATCACGGCGTGAGACATATGGGAGTGGGACTGATTTTGAGTGGGAGCAGGATAGGACGGGATGGGATTTATATTTTTTACTCCAGTCCAGGATTGAGACAGGATGGGGTTTTTTTTTTTTTGTTTTTTTTTTCTGGGAGCGGGATGGGACGGGAGTGAAAATCCACTCCCGTGTCATGCTCTACTGTTACTACATCTGCATGCCCGCATAGCCCCATTCCACTATATCTATTTGACAGTAAACATCGTTTTGCCCATGTTTATTTGACTCCTTCACTTTTTACAGAAGTATTTTTTCCTTTTCTTTTTATTGTTGTTTATGCACCTATTACTTTCTTTTATTGCTGTTTAGGCACCAATGACATCAAGTAACATGTAACAGCTTTATTCCAGAAAATTTACATCTTGTTCTGTAAAAGGTTTTTATTTTTATTTTTTTTACATTTGTCAAAGGTCAGAGTTCACATGTCATGTCTAATCAACAGACAATGTCCCTGAGACGCCGGGTTCCAGTTCAGAGGCCGAGGTGAAGAAACCGACTCCGGTGATCCCTCCTCGGCCCAGTCAGGAGTTGATCCTGGAACGCTGCACCGACAACACCCGCAAAAAAGTCAGCATGCACAAGACACGGCCCGACTCCAGGAGCTAAACGTGGCCGTGAAATAACAGCATTTGTGCTCTTCTTCATTTATTTGACTTTCACTGTTGAAGCAGGAAAAGGTTCAAGTGAAAGATCAGAGAAGGAATGTGATGAAAGGGAGGAATTGTTCCAAACAAAAGAGGTTTTGTCTGTAGGGATTTTAGTTGGAGAAAAAAAAGCCCCTGAAAATCTGCTGAATCTGTTTACACAAAACCCGGAGATAAAGTTCGATTTGACCCACAACAGAAAACATTACATTTGTAACAGTTCTTTGCTTGAAAATGGGCATTTTAAGTCATAAAGTTCTCGGTTTTACTCTGTAATCAGACAAGATACAAACTTTATCTTGCCTACAAATCCCAGAATGCATCAGTGCAGCACACTGAGTCAGTCTTTATTTTTTATTAAGTTTGAACAGTGATTTTTTTTTTTAAACAAAATAAACTGATTTTAGCTGAATGAAAGCGACAGAATAGATCAGCTGGTTTTTTTTTTTCTTTTTCCTGTTCTCAAAATCTACTCAGAAGAAAGGGATGAAGGTTTTATTTATTTTGTGTTAGGCAGAAGTATAAAAAGTTCTTATTGCAAATTAATTCTTCACTGCAGTTATGGGACTTACTGTTACGCTTTGACTTGATGTTTCTTCATTTGAACCAAGTGTTTGCAAATTACACAAACATTTTGATGTCAAATTGTTTTATGTGCTAGTTGGACTCCTTATACAAGGTTATCATTGATCATACACAACAAAAATATAAACACAACACTTTTGGTTTTGCTCCCATTTTGTATGAGATGAACTCAAAGATCTAAAACTTTTTCCACATACACAATATCACCATTTCCCTCAAATATTGTTCACAAACCAGTCGAAATCTGTGATAGTGAGCACTTCTCCTTTGCTGAGATAATCCATCCCACCTCACAGGTGTGCCATATCAAGATGCTGATTAGACACCATGATTAGTGCACAGGTGTGCCTTAGACTGCCCACAATAAATGTTTTTTTTTTGTTGTTTTTCTTTGTGGGTTTTTTTGTGGTTTTGCTGATCATCAATTGATGAGCAAAAACTGCTGCAGTAGATCTACAGATGTTTGGGAAATGTATTTATTTCTACAAAGATAATCCATTTTGTTGAAAAATCAGTTACAAATAAAAAATAAATATTTTAAAAAAATCTTAATGTAGTTTTTTAGAAACATTTTAAATATTAAAGGTATTATAATAGACAATTGTCTAACTTATATTGAAAACATTTTTCCCCTTCATTTTGAAACATTTTTATTTTGATTTTTTTTAATCAAAAACATCTAGATCAGCTCAGAATTCATGTTTTAATTCAGAACTCATTTCACAACACAAATTACTTTTAAAAGAAAAACTTGCTCTATAGTATTAAACTCTTGAACAAGTGCTTATATATATATATATATATATATATATATATAATACATTTAAAAATTAATAAGTGAACAGTCCATGTTTGTCAGCACTCTGTTTAATAAAGACTTTGACGGTGAATGCCGTTTTCCGGTCATTTAGAAGTGATGTACGCGTGCTGACAGAAAAACCAGAAGGTGACGAGTTCCAGCGTCTTGCCGGATTTAGACAAAATATACTGACCCCGACGTGATTTGAACACGCAACCTTCTGATCTGGAGTCAGACGCGCTACCGTTGCGCCACGAGGCCTTGAATCGAGATTTTTACCAGAGACTCTTTTGTCGGATCTCGAACCCACGGAATTTTGGATTTTTGTTCAGTTTTAGATTTTATTAGTTCTCATATTAACAGCTGGGATGTAAATACGTAAATAACATCAAATAACCCGCTAGTATGTTAAACAGTATCATAAATAAATAGAGTTGACTAACGCATTCATGTCGCTGGTGGTCTAGTGGTTAGTATTCGGCGCTCTCACTGCCGCGGCGTGGGTTCGATTCCTTGGGAGGAAATAAATGTTTTTAAAGACGCGGGCCAGTTTTTTTTTTTCTTTAATACCGTTATTTTACAAACTGCCTGTCAGGGGAAAGCTGTCAAACAGCTCTTTAGGTGGTTACTGATCCGGTGCAACTGTGGGATCCCGACCCGGATCACGACCGCGGTCCCTCCGCAGAGCTGCAGTGCATTCCGCTGCAGAAAGCTGCGGCAAGTTCCGCAGTGTACGCCGGAAGTCGAGTGTTTACGCTTTCATAATAAAAGCAATTCGCACATCGTTCGTAACCAAGCTGCCGGACTCACCTTTGACAATTCCTTAATTTGCAAGAAATCCTTTTTAATCAGTGACATGCCTGAAGTGCTGATCAGATAAATGGAGTGCATTAAGCATTTTCACATTCAGCCATTCACTCTGATGATGCTTTGTGAGATTGTATTGTAAAAAAGGGGGCAGAGTATATAAGACTTGTTCTTCTAAACTGCTCCCTTTCATTCAGTGGTTTGTGGTGTTTTGTTGATTCTGCTTTTCTTTTTTTTATTTTCTGTTAAATGAATGAAATAAATGAAATGAAAATGAAATGAAATGAAATGTCAGCGAACCACCCTGCCAGGCCCTCACGGCACACCAGGACCAGTTCAGGACCTTGCCCAAGGGAACTGAGTCATTTCCCTCAGTTTGAGAAGAATTTAAAACAAGGATCTACTGGTCACAAACCCACCACTTTAACCACACGACCGTCACCTTGTTTGGTGGGTTTGGTTTGGTTTGGTTTTATTAGGCAAATGTACGTCTACATAAGCTGGAGCGCCACAGAAAGTCTCCAGACTTGTGGTCCCTCGACAAATTTAAAAGACCATATTAAGTTATACATAAATACAGTTCAGTAAAAGACAAATACATTTATATAGACTATATAAATGGATTATATAAATGCAGTCTATTTACATAGACAATTTATCTAAAACCTTTTATTAAAAAGATGAGTTATCAGTAAAAAAAAAAAATAAAGCAAACCTGTCAAACCTAACATGGATAAAACTACGGCAACGAACGCCTAGCAGAATCAACAACATCCTGACTTATGAACCTGCAGCTTTAAACTTAACAATGAACAATTCTGACTCAAGAAAATACCAATTTTTTTAAAAAAATGAATAAATAAGCATTTAAAATATTTAATTTAAAACTAGATCAAAGTAGCAGCTATGGAATGAAAATAAACCAAACATGTCTAACACAGCAGTTTGTCTTTATAAATAAATATCTTCGTTTTGTACATGCAACACTTAAAAAAAAAAAAACCTTTTTCCTAGTTTTTAAAAGGCTGTCAGGACTCAACAATCGTACAGATGGTCTACAGGGTAGTAAACTCTTGCAAATGAACAGGATCTCCAGAAGGACCATGAGGATCTCAAAGTTATAGCAGCTTCATTTTGGAAATGCAAGGTGAAAAAGTGAGGACACCTATTACATGTATAAGGACAGGGTCAAGCTAGATCTAGAGAAGACCTTCCTGGAAACGGACCACGGTGTGTATGTTGATTTCCGACTCAGACTTAGAACTCACTGAGGCGAATAAGATTCTTGGCCTTATCAGAAGATCACACGCACACCTAAACATACTGAGGGTTCAAATCACATCTAGAGTACGGAAACATTGTTTTGTGACCCGTGTACTAGAAGGAGAGCGAACTGGTTGAGAACATCCAGAGCTGTCCTGCCAAACTAGTTTCAACAATCAAGAACCTACCATAACCTGAAAGACGAGCCAAACTTGGGTTACCACGTCGATATTATTCATCAAGCAAGAGGAGATGTCACTGAAATTTATGAATACACACAAAGCAAGTACAAGGTAGCTGCAGACTGGATTAGTTGACAAGTTGTGAAGAGGGCTTCAGCTGAGGAAAGAGAAGAACGTTCAAACAATCAGATGACGGTATTTCAACAACAGAGGAACCAGTATTCAGAATATTATAGCTGCAGAGGTCATAGCTGCAGATCGGTGAATGTCTTTAAAGCGAGACTCAACACACTTTGGCAACAGTGCAAATATATCCTGAGTTTGGTACCTGAAGCTTGTAGCCTGAAGGGCTTTATTAGACAGGCCTGGATCTGATATAGGCCACTAGCCTAATCATAAGCAGTAGCGGATAAGTAAGCAAGTAAGTTTAGTGCAGCAGCTAAGAGAATATTTAGAGCAAAATCGTGCAAATGGTGATACAAGCACCAAAGTTGGCACAAATATTCCTTAGACATTACTCTTTTGAAAAAACCAATGGCCACTTGAATTTTCACTAGGCGGCCAAGTAGAGGTCAATTGAAGAATTACACAGGGGTCAAAATTAAAAATGCTCAAATCATTTCAAAAACTACACCACAATATTTATCTGATCATAAAGATTCCAAAAATGTATAGTTTGAACTATCTATGATTGAATGATCAGGAGTTATGGGGTTAAAACAGCAAAAATGGTGACAAAGGTCAGTTTCAGTTTGTACAGGGGTCAAAAGTTAAAGTTGCTCTAATTTTGGGGGGGAAAAAATGCAAATTATTAGTTGAGATAACAGGGCTTTAAAAAGGAATAGTTTGGACCATGTATCATGCTTAGTTATCATGTTATGGGGTAACATATGTCACATGTCATAGAATCCAAAGGACGCTGACCTTGTTTGACCTTTACTTTAGAGACCAAACATTCAACACAATCAAAACTATTCCATTTATTAATCCTATTAGCTCAACCAAGGAGTAACTAAGGAGTATTTGTGCCAGTTGTGGTGCTTGTATCACATTTTGCACGATTGTTTCAGTTATCTGCTGATCAAAATATCAAACAAATAAAGCTGGCAACCTATTTAGTAAAGCCTACGTTTGTTTTTGAAAGCATTTGAATAAATATGACATCTTTATGAATATGTCGGTTTATATCCATCCTGTTAGAAGATACTGCTGGTCCTTTTTCTTCATGCAGATTCGGCGCAGGATAAACAGTGCCGATACCAATTTAAGTAACACAGGATGTGACACAATGATAACTTATTGTCACAGCATAATAATTTTAAAGCCTTTAACAGATTTTAATGTAGTTATCTGTCTTTATTTATTTGTTTCGGTACAGTTGGCAGTGTTCCAGCCGGAAAGTTTTTATTTTGAAATTCTCCTCTCCTATCTTGTTGTCGTAACTTGACGTTTTTGTGCTGCAGACGCAGAAAGAACGGTTCGGTCTCTCTCCCTCCCTCTGTCTCTCTGTGTCGTTCGGATCCGGTTCGAGCTCATCCTCATGCCATCGGATGCCAACAGCAGCCTCGAACCGGACTGACGAACATCAGAACGCAGCCGGAACATGGTGGCTGGACCTGAGTCCGGCTCGGTACCGGAGGGTCCATAAAGCGGAGGGGCGAGGTGGCTGCTGGGAACTCAGCATCGCTTTATACAGGTGGACAAATACCATCACTACACCACCCCTCCATCCATCGATCCGTCCATCTATCCATCTCCGTTTTGTTGTGTTTTCTTGTTTCAGGTCTTTATTTACTTGTAAAAGAGGTTAAAGGTTATTATTTCTTCTAATTTCTTAATTTTAATTTTATTCCACGTTTTACTTGCGTCCCACCTCTTTCTTATCGTTCTGTTATTTTCTGTCATGGTCTGTATTTTTCTGTATTTTTTTTTTATTGTTTTAATTGTTGGAGTCTTGGACTTTTGCTGTCAGATTAATTGTAACGTCATTTTTATCCGTTTTATCGGCTGATAATAGATCCACACACATGCTGGTAAACTGTAAATATCAATAAATGCCCATCAGAGATACTTCAGAAGGCAGAAAATGACAGACAGATCCTTGATGCTGAAAGTCTGTCTGGAACCTTTGAGTGGTTCTGGATGTTGGTCTTAATTTTTGAAAGTCACGTTAATTATATACAGTTTTCCCTGCTAAAGTTTTGATCCAAGTCAACTCTGGAACCATCTGTCTGGTACTGATTTGTTCAAACTGAATTATCGGTTGATTCAAGTTCTCTGTCTGGCTGTTATTGGACCTCAGCACCTTATTTAATACAACAGTTTATTTGTGCGTTTATGTATTTGCAGAAAGTGATTTTGTGTTTGAGGTCTTATTTGTTGTGTTGAACTCAATGTGTTTTTTTTCAGTAATGTGTCATTGGGCTGCTCCTGTTGGGAAAGTGTAGTGACACGGACCCACAACAGGGGGCGTAAATGAACGGACAATGGAAGGAGTCAAATTATGACTGGTGGTGGGCCAGCAGTACCTCCTCTTCTGGCGGCCCACACAACAGGACCCCCCCCCTCAACGGGCGCCTCCTGGCGCCCGACCAGGCTTGTCCGGGTGGCGTTGGTAAAAATCGGCCAGGAGGGCCGGGTCCAGGATGAAGCTCCTCTTCACCCAGGAGCGTTCTTCAGGTCCATACCCCTCCCAGTCCACCAAATACTGAAAGCCCCGGCCCATTCGATGGACGTCCAAGAGCCGGCAAACTGTCCAAGCCAGCTCCCCGTCGATAATACGGGCAGGAGGCGGCGCCGGACCGGGTGCACAGAGGGGTGAGGTGTGATGCGGCTTGATTCTGGAGACATGGAAAACTGGATGGATCCGCAGTGAGGCCGGGAGTTGGAGCCTCACTGCGGTAGGACTGAGAACCTTGAGGATGGGAAAGGGTCCAATGAAGCGGTCTTTCAGTTTGGGAGACTCGACCTGTAATGGAATGTCCCTGGTGGAAAGCCATACCTCCTGCCCGGGCTGGTATGCGGGGGCCGGGGACCGTCGACGGTCTGCATGGGCTTTAGCCCTCGTCCGGGCCCTCAACAAGGCCGAACGGGCGGTGCGCCACACCCAACCGCATCTCCGCAGGTGGGCCTGGACCGAGGGCACACCGACCTCTCCCTCCACCAAAGGAAACAAAGGGGGTTGGTACCCCAGACACACCTCGAACGGGGAGAGGCCGGTGGCAGAGGACACTTGGCTGTTATGAGCGTACTCGATCCAGGCCAGATGTTCACTCCAAGCCGTCGGGTGTGCGGAGGTCGTGCACCTAAGGGCCTGCTCCAACTCCTGGTTGGCCCGTTCGACCTGTCCATTAGTCTGTGGGAGGCTTACAGTGGCCCCCAGTTCCCGGCAGAAACTTCTCCACACCTGCGAGGAGAACTGGGGACCGCGATCCGAAACGATGTCTGTTGGTATCCCATGCAGCCGGATGACATGGTGGACCAGGAGATCCGCCGTCTCCTGGGCTGACGGGAGCTTCGGGAGGGCCACGAAGTGGGCCGCCTTGGAGAATCAGTCCACTATCGTGAGGATGGTGGTGTGTCCCCGGGACGGCGGGAGGCCCGTGACAAAATCCAGACCGATGTGGGACCAGGGGCGGTGAGGCACAGGAAGTGGCTGTAGGAGTCCCTGTGCCTTCTGGTAGTCCGCCTTGCCCCTGGCGCAGGTGGTGCAGGCCTGGATGTAAGCCCGGACATCAGTCTCCAGGGATGCCCACCAGAAGCACTGCCGGACCACTGCCACAGTCCTACGCACCCCTGGGTGGCAGGAGAGCTTGGACCCGTGACAGAAGTCCAGAACGGCAGCTCTGGCCTCTGGTGGGACGTACAATCTGTCTTTCGGTCCTGTTCCGGGATCCGGGCTCCGTGCCAGGGCCTCCCGGACGATCTTCTCCACGTCCCAGGTAGCCACGATAGTGGACTCCGGTAGAATGGGTTCCGGTGGATCCGACAGCTCGGTCTTGACTTCCCGTTCATGCACCCGGGACAGGGCATCCGATCTTTGGTTCTTGGTCCCAGGGCGGTAGGTGATCCGGAAGTCAAAACGGCCGAAAAACAGTGACCAGCGGGCTTGCCTGGGGTTCAGTCGCTTGGCGGTCCTGATATACTCCAGGTTCCGGTGGTCCGTGAAAACCATGAAAGGCACTGACGCTCCCTCCAGCAGGTGTCTCCACTCCTCAAGAGCCTCTTTCACCGCAAGGAGCTCTCGATTGCCCACGTCATAGTTCCGCTCTGCTGGGGTCAACCTGCGGGAAAAATAGGCACACGGGTGAAGAACCTTATCGGTTTCTCCGCTCTGGGATGGCACGGCTCCTATCCCTGAGTCAGAGGCGTCCACTTCAACCACAAACTGGCGACTAGGATCGGGCTGCACCAAGACCGGTGCAGTCGAGAACCGGCGTTTCAACTCCCTAAACGCGGCTTCGCACCGATCCAACCAGGTGAAGGGAACTTTTGGTGAGGTCAGGGCCGTCAGGGGGCTAACTACCTGACTATACCCCTTAATGAACCTCCTGTAAAAATTTGCGAAGCCGAGGAACTGTTGCAGCTTCCTACGGCTCGTAGGTTGGGGCCAGTCTCTCACCGCTGCGACCTTGGCCGGATCCGGGGCGACGGAGTTGGAGGAGATGATAAACCCCAGGAAGGACAAAGAAGTGCGGTGAAACTCGCACTTCTCGCCCTTCACAAACAGCCGGTTCTCCAACAACCGCTGCAGGACCTGACGTACATGCCGTACATGGGTCTCAGGGTCCGGAGAAAAGATGAGTATATCATCCAGGTATACGAAGACGAATCGGTGCAGGAAGTCCCGCAAGACGTCATTAACCAAAGCTTGGAACGTCCCGGGGGCGTTAGTGAGGCCGAACGGCATGACCAGGTACTCAAAATGACCTAACGGGGTGTTGAATGCCGTCTTCCATTCGTCTCCCTTCCGGATCCGAACTAGGTGGTATGCGTTCCTAAGATCCAACTTTGTGAAGATTTTGGCTCCATGCAGGGGGGTGAACACCGAATCTAACAAAGGCAACGGGTATCGGTTGCGAACCGTGATCTCGTTCAGCCCCCGGTAATCAATGCATGGACGAAGACCGCCATCTTTTTTGCCCACAAAAAAGAAACCTGCTCCCATCGGAGAGGTGGAGTTACGGATCAGCCCGGCAGCTAAGGAGTCCCGGATGTAGGTCTCCATTGATTCGCACTCAGGTTGGGAGAGGTTGTACAGCCTGCTGGACGGGAACTCCACACCTGGCAACAAATCGATGGCACAATCGTACGGACGATGCGGGGGGAGAGTGAGTGCCCGATCCTTGCTAAAAACGTCAGCAAGATCGTGGTACTCAACTGGCACCGCCGACAGATTGGGGGGAACTTTGACCTGCTCCTTAGCCTGGGAACCGGGAGGAACCGAGGATCCCAAACACATCCGATGGCAGGTCTCGCTCCACTGTACCACCACCCCGGACGGCCAATCAATCCGGGGATTGTGTTTCAACATCCAGGGGAACCCCAGAATCACACGGGAGGTAGAAGGAGTCACAAAAAACTCAATCTCCTCCCTATGATTCCCTGACACTACCAGAGTTACTGGTGGTGTCCTGTGTGTGATTAAAGGGAGTAGGGTGCCATCTAGTGCTTGCACTTGCAATGGTGTAGGTAGTGCCACCAGAGGGAGCCCTACCTCCCTGGCCCATCTGCTGTCTAGCAGATTCCCTTCTGACCCTATGTCTACCAGTGCTGGGGCCTGAAGGGTTAAATCCCCGCTAAGGATTGTAACTGGGAGCCATGTGGCAATGTGTGTGTGTCCCACGTGAATTTCCTGGCCCACCCTAAGCCCAGTTTCTAGGGGTGGGCGTTGGTGTTTAACCGTTCGGGGCAATTGCTCAATTGATGCTCCATTGAGCCACAAACAAAACACGCCCCGCGTGGAAACCTCCTCTGTCTATTAGGTGGTCTAAATGTGGCCCTGCTCGTGTCCATAGCTTTGTCAGCAGGGGGAGCTGTCGCCCCACGGGACGTAGAGGCCAGGGAGCGTGGGAAGGGCGGACCTTTCTCAAACCCGGAAGGAAGAGGGACGGCGCGCCCGGCCACGTCCTTCGTCTCGTTCCCGACGGCGTTCCTCCAACCGATTGTCTAACCGTATAACGAGATCAATAAGCCCATCTAGTTCCCGCGGTTCATCCTTGGCCACTAGGTGCTCCTTTAGGACTGACGACAGTCCGTTTACAAAGGCGGCGCGGAGCGCAGCGTTATTCCAGCCGGTCCTCGCAGCCGCGATGCGGAAGTCGACTGCATAAGCAGCTGCGCTTCGGCGTCCCTGTCTCATCGACAGCAGCACAGTTGAAGCGGTCTCTCCCCTGTTAGGGTGATCAAACACAGTTCTGAACTCCCTCACAAACCCAGTGTACGTGTGAAGGAGCCGTGAATTTTGTTCCCAAAGCGCCGTAGCCCAAGCGCGTGCCTCTCCCCGAAGCAGAGTGATCACATAAGCTATTTTGCTTGCGTCTGACGCATACATGACGGGACGTTGTGCGAAGACGAGCGAACACTGCATAAGAAAGTCCGCGCACGTCTCCACACAACCTCCGTACGGCTCAGGAGGGCTTATGTATGCTTCAGGGGATGGTGGGAGGGGTTGTTGAACCACCACTGGAACATTTATATCCAGCACAGGGTCGGCAGGAGGAGGAGCTGCAGCAGCGCCCTGAGCGCTCGCCGCCACTTGCGCGGAGAGAGCCTCCACCCTGCGGTTCAGGAGGATGTTTTGCTCGGCTATTTGATCCATCCGAGCCGTAAAGGCGGTGAGAATATGCTGTAGTTCACCAATCACGCCTCCTGCAGACGCCTGCGCTCCCTGCTCTCCCATTGGTTGTTCAACAGCCTGGTGACGCCCCTCGGAGTCCATGACGCTGGCCGAGATATCCTGTTGGGAAAGTGTAGTGACACGGACCCACAACAGGGGGCGTAAATGAACGGACAATGGAAGGAGTCAAATTATAACACTTTACTGTTGTGAATGACACAACTAAACACAGCAGATTACAGAATGTGCAAAAGTCAATCAATAAGGTGTCGTGTGGGCAGGCTCGACGATAGGAGACGCCCGTCTGGAAACAAACCGGAACCACACGATTCCCACTGCCACCGAACCCGAGGAATACTGGAGCTGCCAAGTCCCTAAGTCCCCAGGTGGCCACCTTCACGGCGTGTCGGATCTGGTACTGCTGGCAGAAAGCAAAGACAGTCAAGGGTGGGTGTGTGAACACCCAGTAACAATCCTGGTGGGAATTCCACCTCCACCTCTCACTCAATACTTGCAGCGATCCCTCAGAGGAAAAAGAGTGCCGTCTTGCACAGCCTCCACAAAAAGGACCGGTACTCCTGCAAACACTCACAATAAACTGATTTACAAAATATCACAAAAAGGCTGAGGATATTACCTCTGGTAGAAGATGATATCTCGGCAGTGTGGTGGAGGTGTCTTCCTGCTTTTATTCCAGATGTGGATTGGATGATTAGTGACAGCTGTCACGGATGATGGGTGACAGCTGTCACCACGGTTTGTTCCTGAGGCGGCAGCGCCCTCTCGTGCCTGAAGCCCGCACTTCAGGCAGGGCGCCCTCTGGTGGTGGGCCAGCAGTACCTCCTCTTCTGGCGGCCCACACAACAGCTCCATTGTGAAGCATGGTGTCCCTCAAGGGTTGATTCTTGGCCCACTGTTATTTACTCTTCATTTGGTGCTGTTGTAGAAATGACTTTCATGGTTATGCAGATGATTTACAGTTGTTTGTGCCAGCGCTCGCCATAGATGTGTCTAATGCTGCTAATCAGAAGTAGGATGAAGTCACTGTCAAGTCATCAATCTGCAAGTCCCAAGTCAAGATCTTTGAGTTCAGCTCATGAAAAATGTGAGCAGATACAAAAGCTTTGCATTTATGTTTTTGTTCAGTGTAGATGTTGTCAAACCTACTTATTTCCAATAAAACTGAGACCAGGGACACTCTTTTTCTGGGGTGATTGAACAGAACCTTGGGGTGATTTTGGTTGGTCTTGTTCTTCTGATCCTGTCTATTGGTAATACTCAGAATTTGATTCAAGCCTTCATGTCGTCCACTATTGATTGTTGTAAAACTCCCTGTCCCCTGTCAACTTTAAGTTCTACGTCTTTTGTACCCCAGCTTTAGTTTGGGGATTCATTGTCTTGCCCAAGGACACTGCATGACTCAATAGCAATCAACCTCACAGCTCTGCAGAAAATGGACATCCCATCATAAACTGAACCGTCGTCACCCTGTAGTATTCATCCCATTTATGTTATGAAAATATGTCCTTCTGAAAGATGTAAATCCTTGAGACAAGATGTCAATCTGAGATGTTTCCTGTCTGGAAAGTGCTGTTTGTTATGGTAGCTATACGTCTGTGTGTTCACAGACACGATGGCAGAAACCCTGGAGGCAGTTTGTCACTAAACATCAACAGAAGATGGGCTACAAGGTAACATGAATCTAGACTTGTAGTGGACCAAACATAAGCATGGACAACAAAGGAGTAAAAGAAGATTTTCCCAATTTAATGAGGCCAACATAAGTTAACAAATCATTGTAAAAATCAAACAAAGATTTGGGCCCAAGTGAACAGTACAGAAACTCAATAAAGCTGACCTCATGATTACAACCCCTGGCAAAAATGATGGAATCACCGGCCACGGAGGATGTTCATTCAGTTATTTAATTTTGTAGAAAAAAAAGCAGATCACAGACATGACACAAAACTAAAGTCCTTTCAAATGGCAACTTTCTGGCTTTAAGAAACACTAAGAAATCAAGAAAGAAAATTGTGGCAGTCAGTAACGGTTACTTTTTTAGACCAAGCAGAGGGGAAAAAAACATGGACTCACTCAATTCTGAGGAATAAATTATGGAATCACCCTGCAAATTTTCATCCCCAAAACTAACACCTGCATCAAATCACATCTGCTCGTTAGTCTGCATCTAAAAAGGAGTGATCATACCTTGGAGAGCTGTTGCACCAAGTGGACTGACATGAATCATGGCTCCAACATGAGAGATGTCAATTGAAACAAAGGAGAGGATTATCAAACTCTTAAAAGAGGGTAAATCATCACGCAATGTTGCAAAAGATGTTGGTTGTTCATAGTTGTGTCTGAACTCGGGACCAAATACAAACAACATGGGAAGGTTGTTAAAGGCAAACATACTGGTAGACCAAGGAAGATATCAAAGCGTCAAGACAGAAAATTTAAAGCAATATGTCTCAAAAATCGAAAATGCACAACAAAACAAATGAGGAACGAATGGGAGGAAACTGGAGTCAACGTCTGTGACCGAACTGTAAGAAACCGCCTAAAGGAAATGGGATTTACATACAGAAAAGCTAAACGAAAGCCATCATTAACACCTAAACAGAAAAAAAAACAAGGTTACAATGGGCTAAGGAAAAGCAATTGTGGACTGTGGATGACTGGATGAAAGTCATATTCAGTGATGAATCTCGAATCTGCATTGGGCAAGGTGATGATGCTGTAATTTTTGTTTGGTGCCGTTCCAATGAGATTTATAAAGATGACTGCCTGAAGAGAACATGTAAATTTCCACAGTCATTGATGATATGGGGCTGCATGTCAGGTAAAGGCACTGGGGAGATGGCTGTCATTACATCATCAATAAATGCACAAGTTTATGTTGATATTTTGGACACTTTTTTTTTTAACATATTTTATTTCAAAATGTGCTAATTACAATGTACATGTATAGAAACAGAACAATTGGCTTCTCAGCAGTCAGTCTAAAAAAAAAAAAAATTACAGTATAGAATATAAATTGTTAATGTAATTAAATTGGTATAAATCTAAATACAATTTACAAAATGTATCCCAAAAGAGGATCTCTATACAGAGAGAGAGAGAGAGAGAGAGAGAGGTCGTTCAGGTCGTTGGCCAGCTTCAGGTCGTCAATAGAACGAGGTGCTTTGGGCTTGTAGTTGGTGATCTCTTTCAACCCCCTCCACACAGAGGCCGAGTCGTTGGCAGAGAACCTTTGCTGCAGACGTGAACTGTACATGGATCTAGCCTTTGCCACCTCCTTGCTAAATCTGTACTTTGCACCTCTATAGCTGTCTCTGTCTCCTTCTCTGAAAGCCACCTCTTTCTGCTGACGGAGCTGCTGGAGTTTAGGTGTGAACCAGGGCTTGTCATTGTTATATCTCACCCTGGTACGCTGTGGGATGATGCTGTCTTCACAGAAATGAATATATGACGTCACAGTGTCCGTGTAGTCATCTAGACTGTCTGTTGAAGCCTCAAACATATCCCAATCCGTGGTGGCCAAGCACGCGCGTAGCTCCTCTACAGCTTCATTGCTCCACACTTTAGACGTCCTCACAACAGGTTTAGAGAGTTTAAGTCTCTGTTTGTGGGGATCAAGTGGACCATCACGTGATCTGAGAGTCCCAAAGCTGCACGGGCCACCGTGCGGTAGGTGCCGCTCACTGTCGTGTAACAACGATCTAACGTGCTCCCTTCTCTGGTTGGGCATTTAACAAACTGTATTTTGGTAATTCCTGACTGAGATTCCCTTTGTTAAAATCACCGAGAATTATAACAAGAGTGTCCGGAAAGTCTCTCTCCATGCTCATAATCTGATCCGCGAGCGCGCGCTCGGCCTCGTGCACGTCCGCGCTCGGTGGAATATACACAGAGCAAAGTATGAAAGTATGAAAGAGTTAAACTCACGTGGAGAGTAATTATTATTTATTAATTAATTTATTATTTGTTTGACCACCCAAAATGTCCCACTACAGGAGCCCTTTGGCCTTGCTTGCCTCTACTGGTGGTTGGCTCTCACTGCGGTATTGTATCACTTCCTGTTCCGGAGCACAGCGGTGTTTTTCTGTATCTGTTAGCTGTTTAATCTGCGCAGTTAGATTGATCTAGTTATCTAGATTACGATTTGTTTCCCAGTGTAATCTTTACGTGCCTTAACTAAAGCACTCATTCTGCTGAATCACCTCTAAATTATTTACACATTATTCACTTTGCGTGTTTTTAGGAATCCGCTAGCTTAGCGTAGCTACTAGCTCTTAGCCGATTTACCATGGCGGCTTCTCCTGTCTCTCCCGCACTTTTCTGCTCTGGGTGTGAAATGTTTAGTTATTCCTCGGCCTCCTTTAGCAGTAATGGTACTTGTAATAAGTGTAGCTTATTCGTAGCTTTGGAGGCCAGGCTGGGCGAATTGGAGACTCGGCTCCGCACCGTGGAAAATTCTACAGCTAGCCAGGCCCCTGTAGTCGGTGCGGACCAAGGTAGCTTAGCCGCCGTTAGTTCCCCCCTGGCAGATCCCGAGCAGCCGGGAAAGCAGGCTGACTGGGTGACTGTGAGGAGGAAGCGTAGCCCTAAACAGAAGCCCCGTGTACACCGCCAACCCGTTCACATTTCTAACCGTTTTTCCCCACTCGACGACACACCCGCCGAGGATCAAACTCTGGTTATTGGCGACTCTGTTTTGAGAAATGTGAAGTTAGCGACACCAGCAACCATAGTCAGTTGTCTTCCAGGGGCCAGAGCAGGCGACATTGAAGGAAATTTGAAACTGCTGGTTAAGGCTAAGCGTAAATTTGGTAAGATTGTAATTCACGTCGGCAGTAATGACACCCGGTTACGCCAATCGGAGGTCACTAAAATTAACATTAAATCGGTGTGTAACTTTGCAAAAACAATGTCGGACTCTGTAGTTTTCTCTGGGCCCCTCCCCAATCAGACCGGGAGTGACATGTTTAGCCGCATGTTCTCCTTGAATTGCTGGCTGTCTGAGTGGTGTCCAAAAAATGAGGTGGGCTTCATAGATAATTGGCAAAGCTTCTGGGGAAAACCTGGTCTTGTTAGGAGAGACGGCATCCATCCCACTTTGGATGGAGCAGCTCTCATTTCTAGAAATCTGGCTAATTTTCTTAAATCCTCCAAACCGTGACTATCCAGGGTTGGGACCAGGAAGCAGAGTTGTAGTCTTACACACCTCTCTGCAGCTTCTCTCCCCCTGCCATCCCCTCATTACCCCATCCCCGTAGAGACGGTGCCTGCTCCCAGACTACCAATAACCAGCAAAAATCTATTTAAGCATAAAAATTCAAAAAGAAAAAATAATATAGCACCTTCTACTGCACCACAGACTAAAACAGTTAAATGTGGTCTATTAAACATTAGGTCTCTCTCTTCTAAGTCCCTGTTGGTAAATGATATAATAATTGATCAACATATTGATTTATTCTGCCTTACAGAAACCTGGTTACAGCAGGATGAATATGTTAGTTTAAATGAGTCAACACCCCCGAGTCACACTAACTGTCAGAATGCTCGTAGCACGGGCCGGGGCGGTGGATTAGCAGCAATCTTCCATTCCAGCTTATTAATTAATCAAAAACCCAGACAGAGCTTTAATTCATTTGAAAGCTTGTCTCTTAGTCTTGTCCATCCAAATTGGAAGTCCCAAAAACCAGTTTTATTTGTTATTATCTATCGTCCACCTGGTCGTTACTGTGAGTTTCTCTGTGAATTTTCAGACCTTTTGTCTGACTTAGTGCTTAGCTCAGATAAGATAATTATAGTGGGCGATTTTAACATCCACACAGATGCTGAGAATGACAGCCTCAACACTGCATTTAATCTATTATTAGACTCTATTGGCTTTGCTCAAAAAGTAAATGAGTCCACCCACCACTTTAATCATATCTTAGATCTTGTTCTGACTTATGGTATGGAAATAGAAGACTTAACAGTATTCCCTGAAAACTCCCTTCTGTCTGATCATTTTTTAATAACATTTACATTTACTCTGATGGACTACCCAGCAGTAGGGAATAAGTTTCATTACACTAGAAGTCTTTCAGAAAGCGCTGTAACTAGGTTTAAGGATATGATTCCTTCTTTATGTTCTCTAATGCCATATAACAACACAGTGCAGAGTAGCTACCTAAACTCTGTAAGGGAGATAGAGTATCTCGTCAATAGTTTTACATCCTCATTGAAGACAACTTTGGATGCTGTAGCTCCTCTGAAAAAGAGAGCTTTAAATCAGAAGTGTCTGACTCCATGGTATAACTCTCAAACTCGTAGCTTAAAGCAGATAACCCGTAAGTTGGAGAGGAAATGGCGTCTCACTAATTTAGAAGATCTTCACTTAGCCTGGAAAAAGAGTCTGTTGCTCTATAAAAAAGCCCTCCGTAAAGCTAGGACATCTTTCTACTCATCACTAATTGAAGAAAATAAGAACAACCCCAGGTTTCTTTTCAGCACTGTAGCCAGGCTGACAAAGAGTCAGAGCTCTATTGAGCTGAGTATTCCATTATCTTTAACTAGTAATGAGTTCATGACTTTCTTTGCTAACAAAATTTTAACTATTAGAGAAAAAATTACTCATAACCATCCCAAAGACGTATCGTTATCTTTGGCTGCTTTCAGTGATGCCGGTATTTGGTTAGACTCTTTCTCTCCAATTGTTCTGTCTGAGTTATTTTCATTAGTTACTTCATCCAAACCATCAACATGTTTATTAGACCCCATTCCTACCAGGCTGCTCAAGGAAGCCCTACCATTATTTAATGCTTCGATCTTAAATATGATCAATCTATCTTTGTTAGTTGGCTATGTACCACAGGCTTTTAAGGTGGCAGTAATTAAACCATTACTTAAAAAGCCATCACTTGACCCAGCTATCTTAGCTAATTATAGGCCAATCTCCAACCTTCCTTTTCTCTCAAAAATTCTTGAAAGGGTAGTTGTAAAACAGCTAACTGATCATCTGCAGAGGAATGGTCTATTTGAAGAGTTTCAGTCAGGTTTTAGAATTCATCATAGTACAGAAACAGCATTAGTGAAGGTTACAAATGATCTTCTTATGGCCTCGGACAGTGGACTCATCTCTGTGCTTGTTCTGTTAGACCTCAGTGCTGCTTTTGATACTGTTGACCATAAAATTTTATTACAGAGATTAGAGCATGCCATAGGTATTAAAGGCACTGCGCTGCGGTGGTTTGAATCATATTTGTCTAATAGATTACAATTTGTTCATGTAAATGGGGAATCTTCTTCACAGACTAAAGTTAATTATGGAGTTCCACAAGGTTCTGTGCTAGGACCAATTTTATTCACTTTATATATGCTTCCCTTAGGCAGTATTATTAGACGGTATTGCTTAAATTTTCATTGTTACGCAGATGATACCCAGCTTTATCTATCCATGAAGCCAGAGGACACACACCAATTAGCTAAACTGCAGGATTGTCTTACAGACATAAAGACATGGATGACCTCTAATTTCCTGCTTTTAAACTCAGATAAAACTGAAGTTATTGTTCTTGGCCCCACAAATCTTAGAAACATGGTGTCTAACCAGATCCTTACTCTGGATGGCATTACCCTGACCTCTAGTAATACTGTGAGAAATCTTGGAGTCATTTTTGATCAGGATATGTCATTCAAAGCGCATATTAAACAAATATGTAGGACTGCTTTTTTGCATTTACGCAATATCTCTAAAATCAGAAAGGTCTTGTCTCAGAGTGATGCTGAAAAACTAATTCATGCATTTATTTCCTCTAGGCTGGACTATTGTAATTCATTATTATCAGGTTGTCCTAAAAGTTCCCTAAAAAGCCTTCAGTTAATTCAAAATGCTGCAGCTAGAGTGCTGACGGGGACTAGAAGGAGAGAGCATATCTCACCCATATTGGCCTCTCTTCATTGGCTTCCTGTTAATTCTAGAATAGAATTTAAAATTCTTCTTCTTACTTATAAGGTTTTGAATAATCAGGTCCCATCTTATCTTAGGGACCTCGTAGTACCATATCACCCCAATAGAGCGCTTCGCTCTCAGACTGCAGGCTTACTTGTAGTTCCTAGGGTTTGTAAGAGTAGAATGGGAGGCAGAGCCTTCAGCTTTCAGGCTCCTCTCCTGTGGAACCAGCTCCCAATTCAGATCAGGGAGACAGACACCCTCTCTACTTTTAAGATTAGGCTTAAAACTTTCCTTTTTGCTAAAGCTTATAGTTAGGGCTGGATCAGGTGACCCTGAACCATCCCTTAGTTATGCTGCTATAGACGTAGACTGCTGGGGGGTTCCCATGATGCACTGTTTCTTTCTCTTTTTGCTCTGTATGCACCACTCTGCATTTAATCATTAGTGATCGATCTCTGCTCCCCTCCACAGCATGTCTTTTTCCTGGTTCTCTCCCTCAGCCCCAACCAGTCCCAGCAGAAGACTGCCCCTCCCTGAGCCTGGTTCTGCTGGAGGTTTCTTCCTGTTAAAAGGGAGTTTTTCCTTCCCACTGTAGCCAAGTGCTTGCTCACAGGGGGTCGTTTTGACCGTTGGGGTTTTACATCATTATTGTATGGCCTTGCCTTACAATATAAAGCGCCTTGGGGCAACTGTTTGTTGTGATTTGGCGCTATATAAAAAAAAAATTGATTGATTGATTGATATATCATTAAATTTATCTAACGTAAGATGGAGCTGTGCTGTGATTTTCTCCATTAAGTAAACTTTTTTCAGGTTTTCTTGCCATTGAATTATAGTAGGAGGTGCAACTTTTAACCAGGACTTCGTAATTGTTTTCCTTGCTACAAGTAGGAGTATCTGAGTAAGCTTGATCTCATATTTCTCCAGTCCATGCCCAAAAATATTGACAGGAAGCCGTATGTGGGGTCCCTGTGGATAGTTTTCCCTATTATGGTTCCGATCTCCGATAAAATGCCTTTCCAATATACATTTAAGACAGGGCAATCCCAAAGAATATGTGTATGGTCTCCGATGTGATTACAGTTCCTCCAACATAAATTTGACTTGGTTCCATCAAATTTAAATATCACTGAGGGAGTTCTAAAAAAACAAATCATGGCTTTCCAATTAAATTCTTTCCAAACTGGGCTATTTGTTGTTTTATGTACATTTTCACATGCCCGGGTCCAATCTTTATCTTCAATAATTATATTTGCTTCTAGTTCCCATTTTCCCTTTATATCAAATGAGTTCTCTGACAAATCAGATTGTAACAGATTATACAATTTAGATACAAGTTTGTTTTTACTTTTTTCTTCAATGGTTTTGATTAAAAATAATTCTATCGGAGATGGCAACCTTTTTAAGTCCTCCCATCGTTCTCCTGACTGTATATAATTCCTTAATTGTAAATAACGATAAAAGTCCTTTGAAGACAAACCAAACTTATCTTGTAGTTGTTTAAATGATTGTAAAATGTCCCCATCAAACAATTGGTGTAAAGTTATTAAACCTTTTTCTGCCCAATCTGAGAAACCTGCATCCATTTTATTCGGTTCAAAGTCAATAAGTTTTGTGATCCGTGACACGTGAATTTGCAAGTGGTAAGTCTAATTTTTTTCTCACAATTACCCAGACATGGTGTGTACACTGAATCCACTGATTTTTAATATGGAGGGCCCTCCATTTTTTTTGTTCCAAAAAAGGAGCCACTTCTAAGGGGACTGGTTGGGAAGCAAAACTCTGTAGTCCGATCCAATTGGTTTCCACATCTTGAACAACCCAGTCCACAAGCGCTCGCATTTCTGCTGCCCAATAATAGAACTTAAAATTTGGTAGCCCCAAACCTCCATTTGCTTTTAAGCTAGTCAAAAGTTTCCTGTGAATTCTAGGCTTTTTTCCTTTCCATATAAATTTAGAGATCATTTTATCCATGGATTTGAATACAGATGCAGGTATCCAAACAGGGAGGGCCTGGAAGAAATATAGCAGATGTGGTAAAATGTTCATTTTTACAGATTCAATCCTACCAAAGAGAGACAGTGGAAGAATATCCCATCGTTCCAAATCTAATTTAATATTTGAAAGTAAATTACCATAATTCTCACTGTACAATTGAGAGAAACTTGGTGTGATCATGACCCATAAATATTTAAGACCCCGTGTAGGCCAATTAAATGCGACTATTTTGTCCAGCTCTTTTAGTCTCTCCCCAACCATCATCATAGCCTGTGATTTTGACTCATTAACTTTGTACCCAGAGACTTGCCCAAACTCCCTCAGACAGTTCAAAAGCTCTGGACATGTGGTCAATGGTTGGGTGATATACAAAATGATATCATCTGCATACAGTGACAATTTATATTCTGTTCCCCCTACTGTTACTCCTCCTATTTTAGGATTTTTTCTAATTATTTCAGCTAAAGGTTCTATACTCAGAGCAAACAGCAGGGGGCTCAACGGGCAGCCTTGCCTAGTCCCGCGCTCTAATTCAAATTCTTCTGATGCACATCCATTTACTCTCACTTTTGAAGTGGGATTCAGGTACAGCACTTTAATCCACTTAACAAAATTGGAATTAAATCCCATTTTTTCCAGCGAGTCCATTTTTTCCAGCGAGTGTTCCAAATATATCCAATCTACCCTATCAAATGCTTTCTCAGCGTCTAGGCTAAGAAGCATTGATGATTCATGGTTTAGTTTGGCAACTGTCATAATATTTAATGTCCTTCTGATATTGTTTGTCCCTAATCGACCTGGGATAAATCCAGTTTGGTCTGTTCCTATCAGAAAATTTATATGAGTTTGAATTCTTTTAGCCAGTATTGAAGATAGTATTTTTAAATCACTACATAATAAACTTATTGGTCTATACGATGAGCAGTTAGTAGGGTCTTTCCCTTCTTTGTGAATCACTGATATTGTTGCTTGGGACCAGGACTTGGGTGGATCATTTTTTATTAATGCATAATTGAACACTCACTGCAGTATTGGAATAAGTTCACCCCTAAAACGTTTATAAAATTCCCCAGGATATCCGTCGACGCCCGGGGATTTATTCGCTTTTAAATTTTTTATCACATCTTCAATTTCTTTTCTGGAGATTGGTTTGGTTAATGCATCGGATTGGGAATTTGTAAGTCTTGGTAGATTAATTTTTTCAAAAAACTTTTTTATCAAGCCTTCTTTATCAGGAATATTAGAAGAGCTATAAAGCATTTTATAATACACAGAAAAGGCGTCTGCTATCTCTTTAGGATGGGATAGTACTTTTTTGGAGGCAGGATTTATGATCTTTGCTACCGTACGATTGGCTTGGGCTTTCCGTAATTGGAATGCCAACAATCTACTAGCTCTGTTTCCTGATTCATAATACCTTTGATTAGCAAATCGTAATGAGCCTTCAACTTTATATGTTAACAGGTCATTAAGTAGTTGTCTCTGTTGTTTTAAAGAATTTAATGTGCCCTCATCGTTAGTTCTTTTATGTTCTTTTTCTAAATCTAGAATGTTTTTCTCCAATCTTGCCTGTTCTTTTCCTCTTTCCTTTTTTATTTTAGATGAAAGTGCAGTGAGTTTGCCTCTCAGTACGGCCTTCGCTGAGTCCCAGAGAGTGGATGTTGATACGTCGCCATTATCATTATTTTCCATATATTCTTTCAATTCCTGTTTTATGTATTGTAGCACTTTGGTGTCATTCAGGAGGGATACATTCAATCTCCATTGTTTCAGGCCAGTGTTGTCATCTAACTTTAATTGAAGAATTATTGGGGCATGGTCTGAAATGGTTATTGATTCTATGTGACATTTAATGACTTTATATACATCTCTCTTTGGTACACAAAACATGTCTGTCCTGGAATAACTCTTATGGACTTTGGAGAAAAAAGTGTAGTCACGTTTGTTGGGGTGTGTATGGCGCTATATATCCACCAAGCCCATCTGATCCATTATGTTTTGTAGTACTTTTGATTTTCTTGTCATTTGTCCTTGTTCAAAAGGCTGTCGGTCTAATTTCTGGTTCAGAATACAGTTGCAATCTCCGCCCACAATCAAAAAGCCTTCTGCAAAAGAAGATAAAACTTCTTATATTTCTCTAAAAAAAAGAGGGGTCATCAGTGTTTGGTGCATATATGTTAAGAATTGATATTTTGATATTTCCTATCATGCCCGCCAGTTGAATGTAAAGCCCCATCCTATCGCTATGAGTTTTTTCGACAATGAAATCTAGAGCCCTATGTAACAAAATGGCTACTCCTCTTTTTTTTACCTTCTTTACATGCTGAACTAAATATTTGTCCCACCCACTCTCTTCTTAGCTTTAAATGTTCTCTCTCATCAAGGTGGGTCTCTTGGAGCAATGAAATTGAGCAATTTAGTTTTTTTTCCTCTTTATGGGATGATTAATACCATTTATATTGTAACTAATGACATTGAGTTTGTTCATTTGTAAAATCAAAAAATAACAACATGACATTATACAAACTTGTTGCTTGAGAGCCAAAGAACGGAATAACATCTGGTTGTGTTGGAACAAGTATTTTTCAGAACATGAAACATCAAAACAGACCTCCAGAACTCCAGTGACACATCTCCCCAAAAAAACCCTAATGAAAATAAGTGCGAAATGAACGTGCCACTCCCGTTGTCCTTTGGGCAGAGAGTAACAACTGTCTGGGTGAACTGCACTCAGTGCAGCAGCGACGATCTCCCAGGAAATCCTGTGATTATGTTGAGATCGCCATAACGGCCAAGCTCTCATTGTTGTAAATTGCTTACCCCCCAACCCCCCGCAGACCTGATTCAAATTTTATTTACTTATTGAACTGAAACCCCCTTTCTTATTCAACATTACTACTTGTCTTTCTTTTTTTTGTTGTTTATTTAGTGCTATTTTTTCAGTCATTATTATACTTTTTTTTTTGTCTTTTATCTATTTTATGAAATTATATTTATTTTTCCCCATTCATGTTATACTTCTTTTAAGATCTAACAGTTCGACCAAGTGATGATTATGTGTATGTCTTCTTCAGTCATCTGCAAATTATTATATTTCCCTACATTCAGTCCCATTGAATAAAACTTCTTATCTCCGATGTTTTCGGTTGGCATTGGCTCCTCCTCCTGCCGGATTGTGTTGTCCAGGCGTTTTGGGCCAGTTCCATTTCCAGAGCTTCTCTGTCATCTATCTCCACTTTCACACCCAGCTCTTCCAATGTAGAGCGTGCCTCCAGCAGCGAGGGGAAAACTTTAGTGCCTGATGCAAGAAAGATTCTCAGCTGAGCAGAATACGGCGACTGCGCTTTGATGTTGCACTCTTTAAGCTTCTTTATCACTTCTCGGACTCTCTTTCTCTTTATCTGCACATCAGACGAGTAATCCTGGTCAAAGTAGACTCTGTGGCCCAAGTATTGAATGTTACGTTGTTTCCATGCCTGTTGTAGCACTGCTTGTTTCACTCGAAAGTCCAGAAAGCGTACAATAATTGACCGCGGTGGCGCCGTGTCTTTGGGTCTCTGTGCACACTTTCCAGTCTAATATCAGTCCCATCCTCTAGCTCCAATGTACTTTTCAGGAAGTCTGTCACAAAAGTCATCATATTGTCTTTCTCGGCTAACTCTGGTATCCCGTAGATTCTTATATTATTGCGGCGGATGCGGTTTTCGATGTCATCACATTTGTTTACTAGCTCAGCCTCTCAGCGGAGCAAGTAGCTTAGCATCCGCTCATGTTTTGTGTGCCCGTCTTCCACGTCACTCACTCTTTTCTCCGCTTCCGTCACTCTTCCCTCGAGACTATCCGTTTTTTGCTTAAGTTCCTCCAATTTAGTCTCCAGCCTGTTAGAGGAGTCCTTTAACTCTTGAAAGGACTCCTTTCAAGAGTTAAAGTTTGTCTAAGTTTCCGCAATAAGTTTCCGCAATTCGCTTAGCACTGCATGTTCCGGGTTAGCTTCTTCCATAGGTTTCAATGGGACTTGTGTAGCATCGGTAGCCATACCCTCGGTTAGCGTTAGCTGCTTTTGGCCTACCTTCACTTCATTTTTACCTCCTTTCGGGTCTTTTCTTTGCACCTTCTGGTTGGACATGTTCACTACTGTTTCTTTATCACGTAGTCGAGTGTTCATCTGTCAGTTATATGTCAGGTTTCGGGTATACTTGACAGGATCTGTCAGAGCCGAGGGAAAGCGTGTCGCTCTAGGCCATGACGTAGGCGGAAGTCCGGACACTTTTCTTATCCCATCAATTGAAAGGATGTTTGGGGATGATTAAATCATTTTTCAAGATGATAATGCATCTTGCCATAGAGCAAAAACTGTGAAAACATTCCTTGCAAAAAGACACATAGGGTCAATATCATGCCCTGCAAATAGTCCGGATCTTAATCCAATTGAAAATCTTTGGTGGAAGTTGAAGAAAATGGTCCATGACAAGGCTCCAACCTGCAAAGCTGATCTGGCAACAGCAATCAGAGAAAGTTGGAGCCAGATTGATGAAGAGTACTGTTTGTCACTCATTAAGTCCATGCCTCAGAGACTGCAAGCTGTTATAAAAGCCAGAGGTGGTGCAACAAAATACAAGTGATGTGTTGGAGCGTTCTTTTGTTTTTCATGATTCCATAATTTTTTCCTCAATTGAGTCATTCCATATTTTTTTCCCTCTGCTTGGTCTAAAAAAGTAACCATTACTGACTGCCACAATTTATTTCCTGATTTCTTATAGTGTTTCTTAAAGCCAGAAAGTTGTCATTTGAAATGACTTTAGTTTTGTGTCATGTCTGTGATCTGCTTTTTTTCTACAAAATTAAACAACTGAATGAACATCCTCCGAGGCCGGTGATTCCATAATTTTTGCCAAGGGTTGTATTAACAGAGGCTGCTTGAAAAGGGGTGGAGTAACCAAACCTTAACAAGAGGGGAGACATCAAAACAAAACTACTAATTTAGCAACAAAGCTAAAAACCCAAAATAACTTTAACACAAGCTCAAGTGATGGCAAAAGTGGGGTAAAGCAAATTAAATATCTAAATTAACCAAAATTAAACTGAAGTTTCACCCCTCAGTCCATTTTGACTTGGTAGGCCTCTGAAGTTATAAAATGGCTGCCAGCCCCTTCAGCCATCCTTTTTTTTTTCCTCAAGCAGCTCCTGAAACAGAGAAAACAAGAGTAAGTAACATTCAGACAAATATTAACTAAAGTGTGCACCCAATAGAAAATGTGTCCAAAATAAATATACATTATGTAATAATGAAAAAAGACTAACACTGTATAGTGGTGGCAGTGGTGTCCACCACACACTCCCCCTCTTCTGGAGCCTGGCTGGCACAGAGGGACAAGTAGTCAGCAGTGGCATTCTGCTTGCCAGGGATATAGTGAACCTCAAACTTGTACGGTTGCATTGCCAGGTACCAGCGGGTTATTCTACTGTTTATATCCTTCATCCTCTCCAACCATTTGAGTGCCTTGTGGTCTGTTTATAGCACAAACTGTCTTCCCAGGAGGTAGTAGAGTAACTCGAGGGCCCATTTGATTGCCAACCATTCCTTCTCTATGGTGGAATAGTGAGTTTCTCTTGGAAAGAGTTTGCAACTAATGAAGGCAGTTGGGTGGCGGTCATTTGGGGGCCCCTGAAGCAACACAGCACCAAGATCTTTATCTGAAGCGTCAGTTTGCAGGGCAAACTCCTGGTGGAAGTCAGGGCAGTCAAGCACAGGATCTCTACTTGGGGGCTGCTGAACATCCCTGAATGCTTCCTTGGCTTCCTCTGACCACAGCAGTAGGTTTGGGCCCCAAAGGCTAGTCATGTCTGTAAGCAGAGAGGCTCTGGCAGAGTAACTGGGGATGAATCTGTGGTACCAACCTGACATGCCTAAAAAGGATTTGAGCTGTTTTCTTGTCTGTGGGAGGGGGCAAGACTGGATTGCCTCAACTTTTTGGACTTGTGGCTTCACCAAACCTCCAATGACAAACTGCAGGTACTCAGGCTCCCTCTTTGCCATGGCTTTGCATTGGCTGGATTCACCATCAGATACCATCTTTAGATGTTACAGGTGTTCATCCCAGCAGTTACTGTAAACAATGATATCATCCAGATATGCAGAGGCAAAATGTGAGAGACCATTGAGTACCTTATCCATTAGGTGCTGGAACATGGCAGGAGCCCCATGAAATCCAAACAACACTCTAAAGGGGTAGAGGCCCCATGGGTTCTGAAGGCCGTCAGCTCTCTGGACCTGGCGGAGAGAGGCACCTGCCGATAGCCTTTGGAAAGGTCAGTAGTGGTGAGGTACTCCGATTTACCCACTTTCTTGATCAGATCATCAGTTGGATATGAATCAAACTTTGAAATTGAATTGAGATAGCTGAAGTCAATGCAAAACCTAATTGTGCCATCTTTTTTGTAAGGACAAGTACTATTTGATTGCACCACTCGTTCTGTGACACCTCAATGATGCCAAGTGGAAGCATGAGCTCAGTTTCCTTTTTAAGTGGTTCCAGAAGTCTTTCAGGTATACAAAGCTCATTCGCTTTGGAACAGCCTCTTCTTTTAAGACAATGTCATGGGTTATTTCACTGGTATAACCTGGATTCTCCTGGAATATTCCCATTGAACACATATCCCTCACCTCCGCCTGCTGTTTTCTAGACTTATGGTCCAACCAGGGTGCCGAGGCTGAGGGCACGAGGAGATACTGCTCTTCAAGCTCCTCACCTTCTATACGCCAGATGCAGAAGGAGACGGGCATCTTTGTCCCGGGAGACCCACTCCAGCAGATTTACATGAAGAACTCGTGGGGAGCGGCTTTGACCTCATCTCATCTGGAGCACATAGGACATAACATTCACAGGCTCTTTGTTATTTTGTCCCCCCTCCCACAGCTCCTTTAGAACTGTCAGGGGCCCCCTCACTTCATGACCAAATAAGAGCTCAAAAGGAGAAAACCCAGTAGAGGCTTGGGGAACTTCTCTGTAAGCAAACAGAATATTTGGGAGCCATTGGTCCCAGTCAGAGCCGGTTTCATTCACAAATTTCCATAACATCTGTTTAAGTGTTTGATTGAATCGTTTACAGAGTCCATCTGTGTGAGGATGGTAAGGTGTGGTTCTTAGTCCTTTAATTCCAATCGATACACATCTTTGAGCAGTTTGGACATAAAATTTGTGCCCTGGTCTGCGAGTATCTCTTGAGGAAAACTGACTCTGGGGAAAAAAACTGCACTAAGCAGAAGGCAACATTCTTTGCTTTTACCGCTTTCAAGGGGAAAAACCTCTGGATATGTGGTTGCGTAGTCTGTAATTACCAGCATGAACCGGTTACCTGCCTTACTTCTCTCCGCAGGTCCCACTATGTCCATGCCAAGGTGCTGGAATGGTGTACTCACAACTGGGAGAGGCTGGAGGGGAACTTTGTTGGGGAGTCTGGCTGATGTAATCTGGCACTCTGGACAGCTCCTGCAAAACTGGGCAATATCTTTATGTAAGCCGGGCCAGTAGAAACAGCATGTTATGCAAGCCATGGTCTTGTGCTTCCCCAGGTGGCTAGCCCAGGGAATAGAATGGGCCAACTTCAAAACAGTTGGTCTTACTGATTTAGGAAATACATTCTGTTGGTACAGAATGTCATTTTGCAGACAAATCATTGCTTTTAGCCTCTCCGAAGTACTTTGATAGAATTGGATCCTGATGCTGCAGCTCTAATATATTACCAGGGATTTTGAAATCTTTAAGTACCTCAGGCTCCGGAGAAACAGGAGGCATTACCACTGTCCCTTGGAATTTCTCTCTCCTCTGCTGCCATTTCTCTCTCCTCTGCTGCCATTTGGATTAATTGGGCAGGCTTGAGGATAGGAGACATCCGTCCTGAGCCGAGCCGGATCCCACACGGCCTTCACCGCCAACGGATCTGAAGAACACCGGAGCCGCCAAGTCCTGGGTCCCCAAGTGGTCACCGTCTCCAGCTGTCAGACCTGGTACTGCTGGCAGAGAACAGAAAAACTATTGATGCGTGTGAGTTCGCACACTCAGTAATTCCACAGTCTGTATTCTTTTGGGAGGGAGCACCTCCACCTCCAGTCACACACTCGTGCAGCTCCTGTCTAATCACTTATCTGGTTGGGGTGTGAAGCGAAGCCGTCGCTGTTCACACCAAACGCCAATCCCACGGATAAGGCAACACCACAGGAAAACGGCTGCAAAAAGGTATCAGACTATAAGTCAGAGTTAAGTTTAGCAGAGAAATTACCTCTTCTGATAGCTGATTTCTCGGCGGGGAGGTGGAGTTGCAGTCCGGCCTTTATGGTGGTGGTGATGTGGATGAGTGACAGCTGGTGCTGATAACGAGTGACAGCTGTCACTCCCGGTTGCTATGACGCCCTCTCATGCTTGAAGCCCGCACTTCAAGCAGGGCGCCATCTGGTGGTGGTGGGCCAGCAGTACCTCCTCTTCAGCGGCCCACACAACAGAGGAGACACATAACTGCGCTGAACCAATGTCCATATAGTCCCTGGCTTTTTCCCTTGAAGTTTTGAAGCCTGTGGGTTATTAAGTTTCCCTTTACAGGGGGCTTAATCCACACATGAAACTTGTTGGGCTGAAGGTTGATTGCGACCGTCCTTTTTCCAGCTTTGGTGAGCCCACGATGAGTTTTTCCTCCAAGCAGCCACAAACACGTCAGCCAAAGAAGTAGCCTCCTCTCCTCTGCTCTCCTCGTCAATTAAATGGAAAGCCCAGTCTGTTTTTGGCCATCTGCAGGCATAAGCAGTACGTTCAGAAGTAGCAAGGAAATGTTAAATATCATCCTCTTCACTCAATTTCTGTAATTTAGGTGCATGGGAAACTTGTGAATGTGCAAAGAAAGGGTCACCTGCTTGGCTGTGAAGTGGTGAAGCTGTTTCATCAGGCTCTGGTGGTGGTGTAGGCCACACTGTGGGAGTGGTTTGAATTTGAACCTCCATCTTGAACAAGCTGAACTGTTTTTGTAGTTCTTCAAGTTCCTGTTCCTGCCTAGCCACTTCTCTATTCCAGTGGTCATCTTTGGCCCTCTGTTGTCCAATATGGGTTCTAAGCAGGTATGCTTGGCAGGTTAGCTCTTTGCTCCTCACACCCCTGGTCATCTTGGTCTGCACTGGGTCCTTCTTTTAAGCATCCTCTCCCTCTTCCAGGCATTTTTTTTTTAAATATCAGAAGTAGGTAGTGCAAAAAGTTAAAAATGGGGGGGAGATACACCCGTGTCCTTAACTGAATGATTCCCCCCCCCCGCCGCCACCAACTGTAGTGGACCAAACATAAGCATGGACAACAAAGGTGAAGATTTTCCCAGTTTAATGAGGCCAACATAATTTAACAAATCATTGTAAAAAAAAATCAAAGTAAAGATTTGGACCCAAGTGAACAGTACAGAAACTCAAGAAAACTGACCTCATGATTATTAACAGAGGCTGCTTAAAAAGGGGTGGAGTAACCAAACCTTAACTGAAGAGGGGAGACATCAAAACAAAAAGAAACAAAACTTGTAATTTAACAACAAAGGTAAAAACCCAAAATAAAACAAAATAACTTTAACTTAACACAAGCTCAAAAGTGATGACAAAAGTTAGGTAAAGTAAATTAACTATTTAAATTAACCAAAATTAAACTGAACTTCCCCCTCAGTCCATTTTGACTTGGTAGGCCTCCGAAGTTATAAAATGACTGCCAGCCCCTTCAGCCGTCCTTTTTTCCCCAAGCAGCTACTCAAACAGAGAAAACAAGAGTAAGTAACATTCAGACAAATATTAACTAGTGTGCACCTAATAGAAAATGTGTCCAAAATAAATATATATTATGTAATAATGAAATTAATGAAAAAAGACTAACACTGTATGGTGGTGGCAGGGTGTCCACCACAAAACTCTAGACCAGGAGTTATTTTTTAATCTAAAATGTTCACTGCAGCTCCTTGTAGAAACATAATAAGTCTGCTGATGACCAAATAATTGTTACGGTTTAAGGATGCACTGAGTCAAGGAGGACTTCAGGTGCAGGACAGCCAGGACACAAAGGGTTAAGTCCAAAAATGCAAGGTGCTTTAATAGTCTAAGGTGACAGTCATACAGCAAAAGACTAGAATGAGGCATAACCAAAAACTGGCTGAGAAAAACACGGGGTGCAAACACTTACTGACAGGATGCGTGACTGACATAATGGACCGGCAACTGACAAACGTGCAGGTGCAGCTGAAATACAAACTCAGCTAATGAACAACAGGTGTAACAAAAGTGAGAATGGAAAAGTTGGACACGAGGGGAAGACAAAGGACTACGCAGAGATGCAAAATAAAGCAGAAAACATGAAGTGAGTTGAAAATAAAACCAAATCATGAAATACAAAACAAAAACTGAAGTGCACAAACTGCAATATCACACATGGAACAAAATAACAGATAATTAAGTCAAACCAAGATTACCAACAAACTGTGACAAAATGCAAACATTGTATAACAACCTCAAACAAGAACAGAATGAAATCCCGAAATCAATATAAAGAACTGATTAACAAACAGAGAGACACAGACAGATGACAAGAATCAGACTCAACAAGTACACAGGTGATGGGGAGGCGGGGGTACACGCAACGCACACACATACACACCAGCCACAGGGCACACACACACACAGAAACACAGGGCACATGCAACGCACACACAGAAGTGTGGTAGAAGTGCTTATTTCTTGCTAATTTGTATAAACTGTAAGGGCAACAGATTTACACAGCTGCCTTTCTTTACTTTGATTGGTTGTCACTACCCACTGTAGGTCATGGCATCTGATCGCTTGAAATTTTTCCCCATCAGGGGTCGAAATTGTAAATTGTTCCCTGACAACGTGCATTTTGATCATATTGGTAAAATCATATTTTGAATCCCTTATTTAAATTCTAATAAATAAAATTACAGTGGCGCCACAGAAAATTGCTTTTATGAGTTAAATCTTTAAAAAAAAATCCCAAAGGCCGTACAGCTTTAAAACTGTTTAACTCTAATCAACACACACAGTGTTAAGTGGACCCCAGGGGTACTTTTTTTTTTTTTTACATATTTTCTGAACTGTTTTACTTATTCAGCTAAAGTTTTATGTCATTGCCACCTACATAGTACAGTTGCCTTCAGTTTCACTTTATTTGCTTAAATTCTCTATAATAATCTTTGTACCCCAGTTTGATATGATGGTATCTGGTTGGACTCTATTGCAAAACTTTAGAGCTTTGTGTCAGTTTTTTTAATGACTGCGCTGTCAGTAACGTTAGGTATTGAATGCTTGTATTGAAAAGTCATATTTGAAAAAGATTTTTTTTAATTCTCAAAGGTTTTTCAAATTGAAATGTAGTTTATAAGCCAGATATTCAGTCGTAATTTTTCAAAATCATTGCATAGAGACCCTGTCTCGTTATATTATAGATATCTGGAAGAATGACCTAAATAAAAAAGGTAACAGGATTAAAGAACAAGTTCTGCTGGGTTCCACTTGGACCCGGGGTGTAGAGATCAGTACATTTCATAACATTAAATCTGAGGGTTGAATCTGTAAAACGTCAGCCTGTTGTTTTTAAAACCTGTAATAAAGTTTGATAGATATAATTATGTGGCAGGTACAGTGTCTGCTTGATATAATTATGTGGCAGGTACAGCGTCTGCTTGATATAATTATGTGGCAGGTACAGCGTCTGCTTGATAGATATAATTATGTGGCAGGTACAGTGTCTGCTTGATAGATATAATTGTGTGGCAGGTACAGTGTCTGCCTGGGCAGAATCTTCTTGCCAGATATGGGCACTAAATATCCATAAAATAAATGTGGTCTAACTGGTCTGCCAGAATCTCTGGGCCCGTCCTACACAAGGGGGGGGAAGCCTCAATCACACGGCACTAACGAAGGACACTGAAGCCAAAATTAAACAATAAATCTGGACTTAGGTTGATCATTTGTACAATGTTCGTCCAAGATGTTGGACTTGGGAGGTTGGACGAAGTTGGACAACTGTCAAACAGAACTCTGACAGTACAGGAATTACGCAAACGATAAGGAACCATCAAGACAGAAAGCAAAACGAAATACAGAAGACTTGAAGTTGTCGGGATTCGTACAGGAACAAAGCTGGACAATGGTTAAATGATGTCTCTGAAAGTCAATGTAAGTCCAGATTTATTGTTTCGTTTTGGCTTCAGTGTATTTTGTTAGTGCCGTGTGACCGGGACTTCATTGCTAGGAAAGTTCAACGAACAAAATACCAACATTCTGGGCGCGATGAACATTTTTTTCACTATTATTTGATTTCTTTGTGTGACTGACATCGTTATTCAAGCATTCAAAAGGCGATTCCTATGGCCACGCTACTGCACCCACACACGAGAGTTTCTTGACAGTTCTTGTTATTGAAAGAAAACGCGTCTCCCTAACTGGATAGAGTTGTGATGTCACCACACGTGCGTAGGCGCTGTCTAGCGGGATCTTGAAAAGCCCCCATTCAGGGTCAAACTGCAAACAGATACACTTCTGACAGCTCAGTTTGTTTGTTTGTTTATTCATTTCGAGCAGGTTAATACAAAAGAAAAATATGTTTAAAATACAGCTGTATATCTGTTAATTTATTTTTGTAAATTTTATATCTTTGTTCCGCATCTTTAGTTCTAAGCTTAATAAACATTTTGTACAGGTTTTGCTTTTTTTTTTACATGCATTCAGTATGCCTTTTGTAAGCCAAGGACTATTTATAATTTTTTTTTTCTTTATACAATATTTTTTAACTGGACAATAATTATTATACAGGGAGACAAACGTATGCAGGAAATTGTCATATGCTTTATCAACATCTGTTTCAGAAATGAGCTCCAATCCTGTTCTTTCAATCTGTTGATAAAAGCATTAATGGTTTCATCAGTTCTTATTCGTTTCTAAGTAATCTTCCTTTCCTCATAGCTTTTCTTTAATTCGCAGTCACACAGAGTAAACACTGGCAAGTGATCTATGATGTCACATTATTAAACCACTTGTTGCTGGAACACCCATATTATTGGTTAAAATATTATCTATTAATGTAGCACTGTGTGAGGTTATCCTGCTTCGTTTGGTTATTATAGGGAAAAGACACAAACTGTACATTGTATCAGAAAAATCATCTATTGCTTTCAGTTTGGTAGGATTCAGCAAGTCAATATTGAAGTCACCGCAAATGAATAACAGTTTTTGGCTAAAAGAAGAAAACCTTTCTTCCATAATTGCAGTGAAAGTTTCAATATTTGAGCCAGGTGATTGATACACACAACTTAGTCATATTTTTCCTTTTCCCATTAAAGATTTCAATGGTAATACATTCCATAATCCCCTGTGAAAGAAAAAATTTGATAAAGTTATAAAATGTACAGATTTTGTGTAAAATAGTTACAGTCAGCAACCAAGGTAGAAAGGCAATTATTATCAGGGTCTATCTCAGGCTGATCAAGTATGCTGCACTCCATGTAATTAAACGTTTCCAGTTCAATTTGTTTGTGTTGGAGAATAGTCTGTAATACACTTAATCCTTGCTGTTTGGGTGATGAAAGCATATTTGAAGTTGTCATATTATTCAAAAAGTCTCAGGATAATGTTAGTTTTGTATTACCTTATCAGCACCATTGTCAGATGTATTTGTCAAAATCCTCCATCTTCCTCACCACCAACACTCTGGCTTCCTCAGGGCTCCCGTTCAGTTTTATGAAGATCTTACAGTTGGAAACCCATGTGTGTTGTATTTTTTTATGTTTTTTGAGTTGTCTAGCCTTTCTAGTAATATCAGCATTCCTTTTTGTTAAATGTTCATTGATGAAGACATTAGTTCCTTTCAGTTTGCGACGTTGTTTTAACAGTGCGACTTTGTTTTTCCGATTGGCAAACCTCAGAATGACAGCTGCCGGTCTCTCGTTATTCCTGGAGGGCAGCAGGTGACAGGCTTCGATGTGTGCCAGGTCCATCTCTATCCCCTTCTGCTGGAGGAACGATGCTGCCTGTTGCTCCACTGACCGCGACTCCTCCTCGCTGGGCAGCCCGCTGATAGCGTCAGCAGCCACCGCTCGTGCATATGAGCGCGGCTTGATTTTAATCCCAGTGATGATCAGGTCATTCATGCGAGTATATTGCTCTAACTCGTCCACATGCCGCTCCAAATCCTCAATGCGCCGATCCTTCTCAGCGCTCTGAATACGTAGCAAGTTCACCTGTTCCAACAGAGACAGAAGCTTGGTTTGTTCTTCTCTGACGGCAGTTATTTCCCCGGTCAAAAAGTCGAGGGAAGCTTTTATGTCCTCAAACTCCTCCGGGGACGGGCCTTTTTTTTTTGGTGGCATTTTGACGTGTAGCCACGACAAAGTAACACAAAGAATAAAGCACCAAAGTCACTTTTGCTCGGTAGGAGCTTGATAGTAGCTAGCTAGCAGCTAGTTGGCAGCTAGGCTGCTAAATCGGCTCCGTGTAGCAAGCACCCAGTCCGTGAAATTATTCTGAAAACCAGACTTTACCAGGCTCAGCATCCACTCAAGTGATGTGAAGGTGGGCATCAGTTGGCAGTGCACACTGATGAGCATACAATGTACAGTCACAGTTCACTTAGAACACTCACCAAACGGAGCGCCCCGTCTGACAGGAAGTGATGAGTTGAGGCAGTCATTGAAAGGCTGGATCATGGTCGTGATCCAGGACCATCGCAGACCCAAACACTCACTGCAATCAGGGATTCTGTTGATGGTTGTTAGTGCCAGACGTGAAAATTTCAAATAGGTCTGTTGGAAAGCAGGAATGACCATTGAAAGCAGGAATGATGCAGGGTGATGCGGGATGACACGGGGCAACGTCTTTATGGTCTGTTGCCATCTGTCTGATGAAGGCAGCCTGCTGCTCTGCGGTGACAGTTGTTGGATATCTGCAGCTCTGCAGGCGTTGAGTGTGAAGGCCTGACAGTGCTGCAGTGGTCTAACGGTCGGTGGCATGGTCACCTGGTGATCCAGATTCCACAGTTGTTTTTTTTTTTTTAATCAGGGACTGAGGGCACTTGCTCTTTGGCTGAATAAAGGGACTTATAGAGTATTAGAGTTACAAAAATTAACAGATTCATTGATTATTAATCAACTGTTAACTTAATTGACAACTATTGTGATGATCGATTAATCATTTTGAGTCTTTTTCTACAACTATAAATTGTTCTTCAAGAATTTCTGCCCTCCCATCACACTTTATCTGAAAACTCAAGAACCGTAAAACTCTCAGAATCTAATTTTTTTATTCATTAATACTTGGAGATCAATGCTCTTCATGTCATTTCTGACATTTATTAATACTTTTTTAATTGAATATTCACTTTCAGGTAGGAAATGTACAGAAGCCTTGAAATGCTCACATCACCCACTAGATAGCAACAAAAGCTGCTCAAATGTGGAGCCAGACAACAGCCTGAATTAGGTCAGATACTGGCCACCATTTAGGAAATGGAATTCCCACTCCTAAATGACCAATGGGAGAGCAGCACCCGTGCCACACCAAAGTGACGTTGATGTCAGCATCTCGGCCGCCAACCAATCACAGGCTAGGATAGAGAGGCCAGTCTTTTTCTTCTTTGTCTTTCGGCTGTTCCCGTTAGGGGTCGCCACAGCAGATCAGTCGTTTCTATCTCACCCTGTCCTCTGTGTCTTCCTCTGTCACACCAACCACCTGCATGTCCTCCCTCAGCACATCCATAAACCTCCTCTCTGGCCTCCCTCTTCTCCTCCTGCCTGGTGGCTCCATCCTCAGCATCCTTTCCTCTATATACCCTGGGTCCCTCCTCTGCACATGTCCAAACCATCTCAATCTCGCCTCTCTGACTTTGTCTCCAAACTGTCCCACCTGAGCTGTCCCTCTATGTTCATTCCTAACCTTGTCCATTCTTGTCACTCCCAAAGAGAATCTCAACATCTTCAGCTCTGCCACCTCCAGCTCTGCCTCTTGTCTTTTTGTTAGTGCCACCGTCTCTAAGCTGTACAACATAGCTGGTCTCACTATTGTCTTGTAAACTTTCGCCTTCACTCTTGCTGATATTCATTGGTCACAAATCACTCCTGCCACCTTTCTCCACCCACTCCACCCTGCCTGCACTCTCTTCTTCACCTCTTTACCACACTCTCCATTACTTTGAACAGTTGACCCCAAATATTTAAAATCATCTACTTTCACCACTTCTACTCCTTGTAACTGCACTATTCCACTGGGCTCCCTCTCATTCACACACGTACTCAGTCTTGCTTCTACTGACTTTCATTCCCCTTCTCTCCAAAGCATATCTCAACCTCTCCAGACTAGACTCAACTTGCTCTCTACTCTCACTACAGATCACAATGTCATCTGCAAACATCATAGTCCATGGGGACTCCTGTCTGATCTCATCCGTCAACCTGTCCATCACCACTGCAAACAAGAAGGACTCAGAGCTGATCCTTGGTGTAATCCCACCTCCACCTTGAATGAGTCTGTCATTCCGACTGCCACATCTCACCGCTGTCACACTATTCTTGTACATGTCCTGCACTACCCTAACATACTTCTCTGCCACTCCAGACTTCCTCATACAATACCACAGCTCTTCTCTTGGCACCCTATCATAAGCTTTTCTAAGTCCACAAACACACAGTGTAACTCTTTCTGGCCTTCTCTGTACTTCAACAATATTTTCAGAGCAAACATTGCATCTGTAGTGCTCTTTCTCGGCATGAAACCATATTGCTGCTCACAGATCTTCACCTGTTTTCTAAGCCTAGCTTCTACTACTCTTTCCCATAACTTTATGCTGTGGCTGATCAACTTTATCCCTCTGTAGTTACTGCAGCTCTGCACATCACCCTTGTTCTTGAAAATAGGAACCAGCACACTTCATCTCCACTCCTCAGGCATCCTCTCACTTTCCAAGATTTTATTAAACAATCTGGTTAGAAACTCCACTGCCATCTCTCCTAGACGTTTCCATGCCTCCACTGGAATGTCATCTGGACCAACTGCCTTTCCCCTCTTCATCCTCTTCATAGCAGCCCTCACTTCTTCCTTACTAATCTCTTGTACTTCCTGATTTACTGTCACCACATCATCCAGCCTTTTCTCTCTCATTTTCTTTATTCATCAGCTCTTCAAACTATTCCCTCCACCTTCTCTGCACACACTCCTTACTTGTCAGCACATTAGCATGTGCATCTTTTACCACTCTGACCTGCTGCACATCCTTTCCAGCTCTGTCCCTTTGTCTGGCCAATCTGTACAAGTCTTTTTCTCCTTCCTTACTATTCAACTTCTTGTACAGCTCGCAATATGTCTTTTTCTTCGCTTTTGCCACTTCTCTTTTCACCTTACGCCACATCTCCTTGTACTCCTGTCCACTTTCTTCATCTCTCCGACTATCCCAAAACTATTTCGCCAACCTCTTTCTCCTTATGCTTTCCTGGACCTCTTCATTCCACCACCAAGTCTCCTTGTCTTCCTTCCACTGTCCAAATGTCATACCCAGTGCTGTCCTAGCTGTCTCCCTCACCACATCTGCAGTACATTTCCAGTTGTCCAAAATTGCTTCCCCTCCAACCAGTGCTTCTCTCACCTGCTCGCTAAATTTCACACAACAGTCTTCCTCCTTCAGCTTCCACCATCTGATCCTTTGTTGAACTCTCACTCTTCTTCTTCTTTACCTCTAAAGTCATCCTACAAACAACCATCCTATGCTGTCTAGCGACACTCTCTCCTGCCACCACCTTACAGTCTCTGATTTCTTTTGGCTTGCATCTCCTATAAAGAATGTAGTCCACCTGTGTGCACCTTCCTCCACTCTTATATGTTACCCTGTGCTCCTCCCTTTTCTTAGAGTAGGTATTCACCACAGCCATTTCCATCCTTTTTGCAAAATCAACTACCATCTGTCCTTCCCCATTCCTATCCTTGATACCATATCTACCTATTACTTCCTCATCACCTCTGTTCCCTTCACCAACATGCCCATTGAAGTCCGCTCCTATCACCACTCTTTCATGCTTGGGCACACTCTCCACCACCTCATCTAACACACTCTAGAAAGCTTCTTTCTCCTTCATCTCACAACCTACCTGTAGGGCATATGCACTGATGATATTCATCATCACCCCTTCAATTTCCAACTTCACACTCATCACCCTGTCACACTCGCTTAACCTCCAACACACTTTTAACATACTCTTCCTTTAAAATGACCCCAACACCATTTCTCTTCCTGTCCTCACCATGGTACAACAACTTGTACCCACCGCCAATGCTCCTGCTCTTACTTCCCTTCCACTTGGTCTCTTGCACACACAATATGTCTACCTTTCTCCTCTCCATCATATCAGCCAGCTCTCTCCCTTTACCAGTCATACTACCAACATTCAAAGTCCCCACTCTCATTTCCACCCTTCTAGTTTTCTTCTTCTCTCGCTGTTTGTGGAAACATTCTCCTCCTCTTCTTCATCATCTTTGTCCAGCAGTAGCCCAATTTCCACAGGCACCCTGTTGGGCAACAGCACCGGTGGCGGACGTTGTTAACCCGGGCCACGAACGATCCGGTATGGAAATTTCATTCTTAGTCTGCATAGTTGGGTTGGCTTGTTTTATGCCGGATGCCCTTCCTGATGCAACCCTCCTCATTTATCCATGCTTGGGACCGGCACTCAGAATGTACTGGCTGCAGACCCCATGTGGCTGACTTAGGATAGAGAGGCCAGTATCCGGCCTAATTCAGACCGGATGTCGGGCTACTCAAATGTGAAGCAAAGTCTTGACCGTTTATTATTTTTTTTAAATATGCAGTTTTTTTTAAATTTTAGCTTCTTAAATGTGAATATTTTCCCGGTTTATTCTTATGAGCTACCTTGTCTGGCACCAAACTGAATAGCTTCAGGTTATGAACAAAACAAGGTATTTGAAGGTGAAATTTTAAGCTCTGGAAAACATGATTTCATATTCCACCATTTGTTTTTTTTTTTTGTTTTTTTTTTTTACATTTTATGGACCTAACATAACAGCGCAAATGAGGTTCCTCCGTCGGGTATCTGGGCTTACACTCCTCGACAGGGTGAGAAGCTCGATTATGTGGGATGGAAAGGACCCAACTGAGGTGTTTCAGGCATCTGGTGAGATCCCCTGGTGGTCTTCCGAGGGAGGTCCTTCCAGGCATGTCCAACAGGAGGAGTAGACGTGGAATGCCCAGGACACACTAGAGGGATTATTATCTAGGAACACACGGAACCACCAGGAAGAGTTAGAGGACTTGGGCGAGGATAGGGAAGTGTGGAATGAGCTGTTTGGTCTGCTGCCACCACGACCCGGACAAACAGCATAAAATGAAAGAATGAATGGATGCAACAACTAATTGAGAAAATAATCAGTTAATTGATTATGAAACTAATTGTTGGTTGTTGGGACTGTTTCGTGACATGCTGTGTTGGTCGCTGGAGGGACCAAAACCAAAACAACGTGGCTTCAGGGGGCTAAACAATGATCAGGATGCAGCCACTGAAGTGGAAGCAGTTGTTCCTCTGAAAGCCGATAAATTTCTTCTTGAATTCGTTGAGATCTCGCGTTGCTTTCACACACTCGTAAGATCCTCCGGAATCTATTTTCTGAGTGTTTTATCTTGTGAATTCCACACAGGTTCTACTTCCTGGGACTAAACAAAGCGGTTCCAACCTTTGGAACGTTTCCACCTCCCGTTAGTGAGGCTGAACACACATTCAAACATCAAACGCAGCTAAACGAGATCGTGCTCTCATGTCTTTGTTGTGATGTTTGTGGGTTTATCTCGCTGTTTTACCAAACCTAACAATCTGAGGAGAAAATAATCAAACTGATGATGAATGCAAAGCATTATGGGGGAAGAAAAGGCAAACGCCGAGGCTTTCTTGGCTCCTGATAAAGTTCTCACCGTCTCCTTCTCGCTCTCTGTCTCTGTCCTCATTCACTTCATCTGTCCTGCTTTTCCATCTGGCCTATGCTCTAAAGACTCAAGTCCTCCTCCTCCTCCTTTCCTTCCTCTCTCATTTCCTACATCACCCCGGGCAGTGAAGGCATCATTCCAAGACTTTCTTCTCCATTCTTTCACTCGCTCTAAACAGGGACATGGAACAAGAAAACATCAAACTGATGTATCTTTGATATTTGTGGTGTTTTTTTTTTCTTCCTTTCTGACAAGAAAACACTTGTGAATAAATCTGGTCTGGTGAACACTTCGGTTCAGTCCAGGGTCGGACTGGGAACAAATTTCGGCCCTGGCATTTTTCCTCTGGACGAGCCCACTATTGGCCCAATGAATCCACCCCCAAACACGCACACCTACCTGTCCATACCAAACCCCAATGAACAAATACTATACACCTAAACACCATGAACACACACCTAAACACACACTTTCACTGTCATTTCACCTGGATCATAGTACAAAACGCGGACCCGGCGCCACGAGGGGGCGTCCTGATAACATTAAAGGCAATTACATATTTTGATGAAATTACAAGTTTAAATGACTATATATATATATATATATATATATATATATATATATAAACATCATGAGGTTTATGTCACAGAAATCCTACTTTACAATCATACTGCAGTCATTGTTAAATTATTTCCTTTTGCATTTATAATAAACATTTGTATTTATTTAGTGTTTGTTTTTCTGGTTGAAATAAGATATAAATAATCTACCAGACTTCAAAAAATATACAAGTTTCCATGTTATTTTATTTGTCTAAAAATAAATGTCTGAGGTTCCTTATGTTAAACAAGAAATTATCTAATCTGAAGTAACAGGTGGTTTTAATACAGATGAAAGGTTTCTAAAGACCCATTTATTGATTTATTTACCTATTTTAATTACAAGTGTTCTAAACTTTTTTTAACAGTAATCAGAAATTTTGAGGTAACAACAACAAAAAAAACATTTCCAATGATTTTTCTTCAGAAAACTGCTCTCTAAATGAGCAGTCCTGTCACACGTTAATGTTTTGTACAGATCAGTGGTTTCTGTTGTGAAAGTGTAGTAACACGGACCCACAACAGGGGGCGTAAATGAATGGACAAATGAATGAGCCAAAATACAACACTTTACTGTTGTGAATGTGCACAACGAAATACAGACGAATATGGAATTAATATGTAGTCAATCCACAGAGGTGACGTGTGGGCAGGCTCGAGGATAGAAGACGTCTGTCCAGACAGGAACCGAATCCCACACGATTTCCACTGCCACCAAACCCGGAAGATACTGGAGCCGCCAAGTCCCGAGTCCCCAGGTGGCCACCGTCTCCGGCTGTCGGATCTGGTACTGCTGGCAGGAAACAGAAACAGTGAGGTGTGGGTGTGTGCACACCCAGTAACAGTCAGCAATCCAGGTGGGAATTACTCCTCCACCTCCGCAATTACGAAACACAGTTCTTTTACAGAACCTGAAACAGACACTTGTCTCACTGATCGTGAAGGGTGCGATCCGTCACCCTGCCGTCACCGACCAGCTCAGCCTCCAGCTGACACAAGTAATCAGGTACTCCTCCAATGGTAGGTGATATCTCGGCAGTGGGGTGGAGATGTCGTCCGGCCTTTATGGAGTGGTTGATGAGATGGTAATAGGTGACAGCTGTTAGGAGTTGATGAATGACAGCTGTCACCCCCGGCTGTTCCTGTGAGGTGGTAACGCCCTCTCCTGCCTGAAGCCCGCACTTCAGGCAGGGCGCCCTCTGGTGGTGAGCCAGCAGTACCTCCTCTTCAGCGGTCCACACAACAGGACCCCCCCTCAATGGGCCAGGCTTGTCGGGGTGTCGGGTGTAGAAGTCGGCCAGGAGGGCCGGGTCCAGGATGAAGCTCCTCTTCACCCAGGAGCGTTCTTCGGATCCATACCCCTCCCAGTCCACCAGATACTGGAACCCCCGACCCTTTCGACGGACGTCCAGGAGCCGGCGTACTGTCCACGCGGGCTCCCCGTCGATGATCCGGGCAGGAGGCGTGCCGGTCCGGGAGCACAGAGGGGTGAGGTGTGGTGTGGTTTAACCCTGGGGACATGAAAAACAGGGTGGATCCGCAGTGAAGCCGGGAGCTGGAGCTTCACTGCGGCAGGGCTGAGGATCTTGAGGATTTTAAATGGTCCAATGTACCTGTCCTTCAACTTAGGGGAGTCCACTTGGAGGGGGATGTCCTTAGTTGAAAGCCACACCTCCTGCCCAGGCCGGTATGCAGGGGCTGGGGAACGCCGGCGGTCTGCAAGGGCCTTAGCCCTCGTCTGGGCCTTCAACAAGGCAGAACGGGCGGTACGCCACACCCGACGGCACCTCCGCAGGTGGGCCTGGACCGAGGGCACACCGACCTCTCCCTCCACCACGGGAAACAATGGGGGCTGGTACACCAAACACACCTCAAATGGGGAGAGGCCGGTGGCAGAGGACACCTGGCTGTTATGTGCGTACTCGATCCAGGCCAGATGGTCACTCCAGGCCGTCGGGTGCGCGGATGTCACACAGCGCAGGGCTTGTTCTAGTTCTTGGTTGGCCCGCTCTGCCTGTCCTTTGGTCTGCGGGTGATACCCGGACAAGAGGCTCACGGTGGCCCCCAGTTCTCTGCAGAAGCTCCTCCAGACCTGTGAGGAGAACTGAGGACCACGATCCGAGACAATGTCAGTTGGTATCCCATGCAGACGCACGACGTGGTGGACCAGGAGGTCGGCTGTCTCCTGGGCCGTTGGGAGCTTCAGGAGGGCCATGAAGTGGGCCGCCTTGGAGAAACGGTCCACTACCGTGAGGATGGTTGTCATGCCCTGGGATGGCGGGAGGCCCGTGACAAAGTCCAGGCCAATGTGGGACCAGGGGCGACGAGGCACCGGGAGCGGTTGCAGAAGTCCTTGAGTTTTGGAGTGGTCTGCCTTGCCCCTGGCACAGGTGGTACAGGCCTGAACGTATTCCCGGACGTCGGCTTCCATGGACGCCCACCAGAAGCGCTGCCGGACCACTGTCACGGTTCTTCGCATCCCTGGGTGACAGGAGAGCTTGGAACCATGACAGAAGTCCAGGACTGCAGCTCTGGCCTCTGGTGGGATGTAGAGGCGGTTCTTCGGGCCTGTGCCTGGGTCCGGGCTCCGTGCCAGGGCCTCCCGGACGGTCTTCTCCACGTCTCAGGTGAGGGTGGCCACGATAGTGGACTCAGGAATGATGGATACCGGCGGATCCGACAGCTCTGTTTTGACTTCATCTTCATGTACCTGGGACAGGGCATCCGACTTTTGGCTCTTGGTCCCGGGATGATAGGTGATCCGGAAGTCAAAACGCCCGAAGAACAATGACCAGCGGGCTTGCCTGGGGTTCAGCCGCTTGGCGGTCCTGATATACTCCAGGTTCTGATGGTCCGTGAAAACCGTGAACGGCTCCGAAGCTCCCTCCAACAGGTGTCTCCACTCCTCAAGAGCCTCCTTCACCGCAAGAAGTTCCTGATTGCTGACGTCATAGTTCCGCTCTGCCGGGGTCAACCTGCGAGAAAAGTAGGCACAAGGGTGAAGAACCTTGTCGGACTCCCCGCTCTGGGATAACACGGCTCCTATCCCTGAGTCAGAGGCGTCCACTTCAACCACAAACTGGCGGCAAGGATTGGGCTGCACCAGAACTGGCGCAGTCGAAAACTGACGTTTCAACTCCCTAAACGCGGCTTTGCACCGATCCGACCAGGTGAAGGGGACTTTTGGGGAGGTCAGGGCTGTCAGGCGGCTAACTACCTGACTGTAGCCCTTAATGAACCTCCTGTAGAAATTCGCAAAGCCGAGGAACTGTTGCAGCTTCCTACGGCTTGTTGGTTGGGGCCAGTCTCTCACCGCCGCAACCTTGGCCGGATCAGGGGCGACGGAGTTGGAGATTATGAACCCCAGGAAAGACAAAGAAGTGCGGTGGAACTCGCACTTCTCGCCCTTCACAAACAGCCGGTTCTCCAACAACCGCTGTAGGACCTGACGTACATGCTGGGCATGAGTCTCAGGGTCCGGGGAAAAGATGAGTATATCGTCCAGATATACGAAGACAAATTGGTGCAGGAAGTCCCGCGTTAGTGAGGCAGAACGGCATGACCAGGTACTCAAAGTGACCTAACGGGGTGTTAAATGCCGTCTTCCACTCGTCTCCCTTCCGGATCCGAACCAGGTGATACGCATTCCTAAGATCTAATTTGGTGAATATTTTGGCTCCATGCAGGGGCGTGAACACTGAATCCAACAGAGGTAACGGGTATCGGTTGCGAACCGTGATCTCGTTCAGCCCTCTGTAGTCAATGCATGGACGGAGTCCGCCGTCTTTCTTGCCCACAAAAAAGAAACCAGCAGTAACTGGGAGACGTGTGGAAATGTGTATGTCCCACGTGAATGTCTTGGCCCACCCTTAACCCAGTTTCTAAGGGCGGGCGTTCGTGTTTAACCGCTTGGGGCAGTCTCTCTGCTGATGCTCACTTGAGCCGCAGAAAAAGCACTTCCCGCGGGCCAGTCTCCTCTCTCTGTTAGATTATCTTAATTTGGCCCTGCTCGTGTCCATAGCATCGTCAGCAGGGGGAGCTGTTGCCACATGGAGCGCCGGGGCTGTGGAGCGTGGGGAGGGCGGAACCTTTTCGGACCCGGAAGGGAGAGGGACGGCGCGTGCCCGGCCACGTCCTTCGTCTCGCTTCCGACGGCGTTCTTCTAATCGATTGTCTAAACGTATAACTAGATCGATAAGTCCGTCCAAATCCCGCGTTTCCTCCTTGGCCACCAGGTGCTCCTTCAGGGCCGACGACAGTCCATTTATGAAGGCGGCGCGGAGCGCAGTCGTATTCCAGCTGGACCTCGCTGCCGCGATACGGAAGTCGACTGCATATTCAGCTGCGCTCCGACGCCCCTGTCTCATAGTGAGCAGCACGGTAGGGTGATCAAAAACCGTTCTGAACTACCTCACAAATCCAGTATAAGTGCTAAGGAGCCATGAATTCTGCTCCCAAAGCGCTGTAGCCCAAGCGCGTGCCTCACCTCGAAGCAAATTAATTACATAAGCCACCCTACTGGCGTCTGACGCGTACATCACGGGCTGTGTAAAGACGAGCAAACACTGCATTAAAAAGTCAGCGCACGTCTCCACACAACCTCCGTACGGCTCTGGGGACTTATGTATGCTTCAGGGGATGGTGGGGGGGGGGGGGGGTCGTTGAATGACCATTGGAACGTCTATATTTGGCACCGGGTCAGCAGGAGGAGAAGCTGCAGCAGCACCCTGAGCGCGCGCTTCCACCTGCGCGGTGAGAGCCTCCATCCTGCGGTTGAGGATGACGTTCTGCTCGGTCATTAGATCCAACCGAGCAGTAAAGGCGGTGAGGATTTGCTGCAACTCACCAATCACGCCTCCTGCTGACGCCTGTGCACCCTGCTCTTCCATTGGTTGTCCAACAGATGGTTGACGCCCCTCGTGATCCATGACGTTGGCCAAGATATCTTGTTGCGAAAGTGTAGTAACACGGACCCACAACAGGGGGCGTAAATGAATGGATAAATGAATGAGCCAAAATACAACACTTTACTGTTGTGAATGTGCACAACGAAATACAGACGAATACGGAATTAATATGTAGTGAGTCCACAGAGGTGACGTGTGGGCAGGCTCGAGGATAGAAGACGTCTGTCCAGACAGGAACCGAATCCCACACGATTTCCACTGCCACCGAACCCGGAAGATACTGGAGCCGCCAAGTCCCGAGTCCCCAGGTGGCCACTGTCTCCGGCTGTCGGATCTGGTACTGCTGGCAGGAAACAGAAACAGTGAGGTGTGGGTGTGTGCACACCCAGTAACAGTCAGCAATCCAGGTGGGAATTACTCCTCCACCTCCGCAATTACGAAACACAGTTCTTTTACAGAACCTGAAACAGACACTTGTCTCACTGATCGTGAAGGGTGCGATCCGTCACCCTGCCGTCACCGACCAGCTCAGCCTCCAGCTGACACAAGTAATCAGGTACTCCTCCAATGGTAGGTGATATCTCGGCAGCGGGGTGGAGATGTCGTCCGGCCTTTATGGAGTGGTTGATGAGATGGTAATAGGTGACAGCTGTCAGGAGTTGATGAATGACAGCTGTCACCCCCGGCTGTTCCTGTGAGGTGGTATCGCTCTCTCGTGCCTGAAGCCCGCACTTCAGGCAGGGCGCCCTCTGGTGGGCCAGCAGTACCTCCTCTTCAGCGGCCCACACAACAGTTTCTGCACCAATCGGATTGGTCCAATCCATTTTGTAGAGATCAGTGGTTTCTGCCATGAGTCTTCCGTGTTTTGGCCCGACGTGTCATTCCTGTTGGACAATGCAAAGGTACGTCACAGCTCAGTGTGTCGAAAGTTGGCGCACCTCATCTCGACAGAACACCGGCTCTGTGTGGAATGCAGGAGATCACTTGACCGAGCGTCTATACGTTCAAATATTAATTTTAAAAAATAGTCATCACTCTTCACTCTTAGTCAGTCTCTTACAACGGTGCAGCGTAAATACACGAGCTTTCCAGGAGCGCACGTCTCCTCCGGTGCGCACTATTTTTTTGGGGGGGGGGGTGACCCCGCCCCCTGTGATAAACTCATCGCCCCCTTAATATTTTTTTTTTTTTCTGGTGCCGGGTCTGACAAAACGGAAGCAAATGCACACAAGCGGAAAAAAGTTTTTGTGTCTCCAAAGTGTGTGTGTGTGAGAGAGAGAGAGAGAGAGAGGTAATGTGTAACCACTGCTAGGATTCACACAGCAGCAAATTAAGGAGCTGAAGTCCGTAGCTGTTGCATTTAAAGATTAACAAAAGTAAAGCACAGTTAATTAAGATAAAAGAAACGATTCCAACCTTGTATCAGTAGAAGAGCGGAGAGAAGTCCAGGCGCAGAGGACTCAATCCATTCACAGGGGCGGGAGCGGCCGCCTGCTCTTCCTGCAATCTGATTGGCCACCCTGTATGCTTCTCCATTGTCATTGGCTGTTGGTCATGTCAGTCATTGTGCTCAATGTAAGTCTCCATTGTGTGATCAAATGGAAACAAAACTGAAACCTAGAATAAGACTGCGCCGTGTATGAAACACTACAGAACTTTTATTTTGACACAAATGCAGGAAGTGGCTCTGCAGCTGCGCCGATTAAATGCTGTAGCTTCACCAATCATGGACTTTCTTCGTGTTGACACCAGCGAGCGGTTCGAGAACGCTGTATATTTCCATAATCTCTATAAATATGGGAGGGCTGGCCCATGCACGTCTAAACGTGCAGCGGCCCACCAGGCAAATGCCCAAAATCACAGATTATCAGTCCGAGCCTGGTTCAGTCTCTGCACTTAAAGCAGAAATGCTTCAACGTCATTGTGCAGTGTGCAGGAAAACCGTTTTTTTTTATGACTGCTCCGCTGGGGGAGTTTTTGTAAAATTTAAAGACGGTTAATGATGTGACACAAACTGTTTGCACTAAACATTATCTTTACTTACTTTTGACTGTTTGCACATTTTAATTGGCTTCATTTATTGAGCCTTTGGACGAGGTCCATCTGATGGTGAAAAACCGTTGGATTAATTTTTCTGAAATTTGGTACAAACAGTTCTTGGGGGGGGTGGGCATCATGGTGGCTTAGTGGTTATCATTGTTGCATCACAGCAAGAAGGTCATGGGATCGATTCCCACCTGTGGCCTTTCTATGTGGAGTTTGTGTGTTCTTGCCATGACTGCGTGGGTTCTCTGCGGGTGCTTCGGCTTCCTCCCACATCCAAAAACATGCAGGATGAATTGTAAACTTTAAATTGTCCATAGGTGTGCGTGCATGTGTGAATGTGTGTCTTTGTCTATATGTGACCCTTCGACGGACTGCTGTCCTGTCCAGGATGTACCCCACCTCACACCCTATGGCTGCTGGCATAGACTCCAGCGCCCTCATAACCCTTAATTGGAGTAAGCAGTTGAAGATGGTGGCATCAGTCATACGTTACGCTGTGGTCTGCTAGGGCTGTGGAAGTTCTGATAGGGACAGGAAGAGACTTAACAGATTAGTCATAAGGGTCAGCTCTGTCCTGGAATGCACTCTGGACCACGTAGAGGTGGTGGGTGAGAGGAGGATGTAAGCTGACCTCAGTTATGGACAACCCCTCTCACCCATAACATGAGACAGTGGGAGCCTTAAGCAGCTCCTTCAGTAACAGACTGCTGCACCCTCGGTGCAAAGCAGAGCGCCACCACAGGTCATTCACTCTAACTGCAGTCAGACTGTATAGTATCTCAAAATAGCACCATAGCCACCTGCTTATTTTGCACTATTAACTACGTCTTCCACCACCTTTTCTGCTTCATTACATGTACAACTGTGCAATTTATCCTGTGCAATAGTTTTACCATACCTATACATACTTATACTCACTTATATTCTATTTTTCACATAATCTGTTCACATCAGTATTTATGCAAAAACCAGCAAACATTGCAGTAGTCACCTTTCTTTAATGTAAATATTTTTCTTTGTCTTTAATATTGTGCAATTCTTGCTGCTGCAACAAGTGATTTTCCTCACTGTGTGATCAGTAAAGTTCTTGAGGGACTCTCTTATCATTGTAAATTGGACTTTCTGATTAAATCCCTATGGGCCCCCAAGAAGGGCAAAATAGCCATTCTTCACACTGTTCAGTTTATTGCAACGAAAAAAGAAATCTCTATTTTTGCATAAAGATTTTGGAGAAAAATGTCATTGCCCTTGAGTCATACTGAGGTCCTCCCAGAGACCCCAAAACTGCTCAAATGATATTTTACACAGTGCTCAATTTGCAGCTGGAAAAACTGGTCAGTACACTTAAAAAAAAAATCAGTGCTAAAAATAAGAAACATTCTTAATTTTAGTCAATTGTTTTAAGAAAAAGAAATCAGCCAATTGAGTTATCAAATAGAAAACACTTAAAACTAGCTTTGAAATTGGACCACTTTTTTGACAGCTGTGTGCCTTAAAACTAAAAACAAAAAACAGACTAAAATTTAAGCAAGTTGTGCTTATTTCAAGCAAAGAAACTGTTTTGCTCAAATGTTTGCTTAAAGTAAGCATTCTGCTTTCTCAATTGCAGTTTTTGTTGAGTTCAGATTTCGCTGTCGATCGGTTCTGTTCATAATGTGAAACGTGAAGCCGCTGACAGTGAATTTTGAATTTGAATTGAATTTATTAGACACCCATGCATAACAGAAATTCACTCGTATACAAACAAAAAAACTCATAACAGAAAAGTCAAAGGCGAAAAGAAATGTAAGAAAATAAACAAAATACATGGTGCCTAAAGGAGTAGGCAGAAGCAACACTTATCAATGCCTACACAACCGTATAAAGTCAAATCAAACCAGGCATATGTGCCTGATCATAGATGTTCATATCCAAACAATGTGAATAGCAGCACATAGCTACAGATAAAAGAAGTCAAATATTTCTCCAGACAGCACCCAAAATAAACTAAAAAAAACACACAAAAAACAAAGGTTCCAGTATAACAACATCTACATATAAGACAACTCAACTACATTCATATCTAGAACATACCATTTCTTGTATAAATATTTGAACCGGTTGATATCTGGACTTCGCTTAAGTTTCTCTGCTAAATTAACACGTTTTTGGGCCACAAATGGAGACACAAAAGCACCTCCTAGTCATCTGAGCGCCAGCCATTTTAAAATGAAATGAACCCCTTAAATTTATACATTGCTTCTCTCGGTATAAAATATTCTTGAATTCTGAAAGGTAATTGTTTATTTTTCGCTTTATGCATCAACGGAACAGTCTTAAATGAAATCATATCATAAAGTTTTAATATCTTTGATTTAATACAGTGGATTGTTATGATCCCGAAACCCTTAATTGTGAATTATTTTTAATGCTCTTTTTTGACGGATGAATAATGATTGTAATGTAGTTTTATAGTTATTACCCCAGACTTCAGCACAGTAAGTCAAGTAAGGTGCAATCAATGCACAATACAGAGTGTGTAGTGATTTACCATCTAGAATGTACTTTGCCTTATTTAATATTGCAATACTTTTAGAAACTTTCTTTTGGATATGTTGAATAGGCACCTTCCAGTTAATCCTATCATCAATAATCACACCGAACAACTTATTCTCCTTGACACAATCTATATTTACCCCAGGTATATTTATCTGTATTTGTGCATCCTGTTTAGAATTTCCAGATAACATCATTTTAGTTTTAGACCAATTTAATGACGATTTGTTCATGTCAAACTGTCAGGTCCGTTGCCTTAACTGGACCTGGCACTTAAACTGTGCCTGAGATCGTATCCTGCAAAACACAGTTTCTCAAAGCACAATCACATAAAAAGAGACAACATTAGACAGAGATTTCTTTTGTGAGCTTTGCGCAAAGGGGAGAAGCTTCGGAGAGAGCGTACAAACCTAAGACCAACCTTGCTTTTTCCTGCTCCTCTCCGCCGCCCCTCCAGCGCTCTGCTCTTTTATTAGAAAAGAAAAAATCATAAACAATACAACGTAGCATCAGGGTACATTGTGTTTGGGGAAGGGAGAGGTGAACGGTTGCTTGTGAGTTACGGTTTCCTGTGCTCATTTCTTTCACCGAAAGAAGGGAGTAAGCTGTTAAGTTTCGATGTCAACAGAGTCCTGAAGCAACCTATAGTTCATCACTGTGGCTGAGCAATCATTTAGCTTAAGTGCAGCATATATGAATGGGTACATAATTATTATGATTAAATGAGTAAATGAAGTATAAAAGAATATAATTCAGACAGTAATAAATGTAGAATCCTTTAACAAGTCAGCTAAGACACATATTCTTTCAGTCTTGTGGCTGGTTTCACTCCCACATCACACAGATACCAGTTGATACAGTTCGAAGCAGAAACTTAACTCAGACTACTTTTGATTACATTGAATATGTAAGCAGGTGTAAGCAGGCAATGATTAATTAAATAAATGATAACTCATAAAATCTCCATCACAAACCAACTCTTCAACTTTATCATTTCAGTTCTCAAACAATAATTGCTGCAAATTCTCTCCAGAACGAAACAGGTTTGTGTCATCAGCAAAGAAAACTGCTTTAAACACATTGGAAACTTTACATAAATCATTAATATATAAAATAAATAATTTTGGTCCCAGCACAGAGCCCTGGGGAACCCCGAAAACAATGTGCAGATATGCAGAACAGCAGTCCCCGATTTTAAGAAACTGCTTCCAGTTTTGCAAACAACTTTTTATCCAATTCAGAGCCACTCCTCTAATCCCATAAAGTTCCATCTTTTGAAATATGTTATAATTGATTGTGTTGAAACCCTTTAAGTCAATAAATAGACTTCTTACTAATTCCCTTTGGTCCACATGTTTATTCATCTCTGATTGCATTGCACAAAGCCGAAGCAGTGGCCCTTTTTGTTCTGAACCCATATTGACTGTCATCAAGCAGGTTGTGTACTTCAATAAATCTATCCAGTTTTTTATTGTAAAGTTTTTCAAGTATCTTAGAAAATTGTGACATTAAAGACACAGGCCTGTAGTTAGTAAAAAGATGTTTGTTACCAGATTTAAATAAAGGTATCACCTTTGCCACTTTCATACCATTTGAGAGAGAAAACTGACCCACCTTTCGTCAAAAAAGTGACAGCTGCCAATCAAAATCGACTACGTCACTAAGCCCCGCCCCCTCTATGACATCATAGCCAATCAGAATTGATGGCGTCACTATGTCCCGCCCCTAAGCCCCTCCCCTAGTCCCGCCCCTTATTACGTCACAGCCAATCATAATCAATGACGTCACTATGCCCCGCCCCTAAGCCCCGCCCCTGGTCCCACATCCAAGCCCCCGCCCCTTATGACGTCACATCCAATCAGAGTCGATGACGTCAGTATGTCCCGCCCCTAAGCCCCGCCCCCGGCTCCTCCCCTAGTTCCGCCCCTGGCTCCTCCCCTAGCCCCACCCCCAAGCTCCTCCCCTAACCCCGGCCAAGCACCGCCTCCAAGCCATACCTCCCCTCCCACCCAGGGTCTAATATTTTAATGTCATTTTATTTCATGAATTAAAGAATGATTAAAAATACCTAGATCTTTTTAATGTATTAAAGAATTAACTAATTCTGAAATAATTAAACATAAATCAGTGTCTATTATTTAATGCCCCTTTAATATTTTTAATTCTTAAATTATTACGTTTCCTTTTCTGTTTTTTAATTCGTAAATTAAAGAAGGGAAACAAATAGCCGTCTCTCGGCTGTAAGTCTTTGCAGCAAGACGGTCAAATACCCACGCATAGAGCCGCTCGTGGAAACATGACCCCACGGCTCTAATACCTGTTGCAGACGCTAACTGTGTCTGTGTGTGTGTGTGTGTGTGTGTGTGTGTGTGTGGTGTGTGTGTGTGTGTGTGTGGTGTGTGTGTGTGTGTGTGTGTGTGTGGCGGGACACCCGCTGAGCGGAGATGCTGCCCCGAGGTGATGAACCCGAAGAACAATAAACAATGCTCCTTATCACTCACGCCAGATGATGTTTTCTTTTAAGATATTAGCCGATCGATCATGGGGCGCGGGACACCCGCTGAGCGGAGATGCTGCCCCGAGCCCGAACAATCAACAATGCTCCTTATCACTTACGCCAAACGGTGTTTTTAGAGCAAAAGGTGAGGAATTACGCCCCGCGGACGAAGAAGGGTTTAAAAATCCCCTTTCCGACGACAGAGTGACATACAGCATTCACCATGGCGAGACGAACTCCGATCCTCCGCTACATCTGCGAGACCCCGGTTAACATCACCATGACAACAGAAGGCTCGCTCGCTCCAAAAAAAGCGAGAATGTACGTCAGCCGTCTGAGCCAGCCGATACCGGAGGAAGATCTGACGTACAGCCTGGAGGGGCACGAGCGTTTAACTTACACGTTCGACCCGTATTATGCCCAAGTAAGTTTCTTCACTCTGGCCGAGGGTGAGACCGCCACTCGAGGAACCCCACGGCTGGCGCTTACTTCCGCCGATTGGGGTGTCTTCTCCGCGGCGGCGGGCTCGATGATTCGCGACACGGTCAACCCTGAACCTCCAGGAGATCGGACGCCGGAAAAGAAGAAAACACGCTTCCAACTCACCTGGCTCAGCACCCAGGGGCCGCGCTATAGGGTGATATTCCAGCGTGGACCTCCTGACACTGTCTCTGAGGGTGAAATTAAGTTGGAGCGGCTTAGTGCCAGCGGCCACGTCAGAAGCATCACAGCTGCGGCTGAGAGCTGGCATGAGATGTTCAACACCTGCAACGACAGGATTACGGGCCTCTTTACAAGGTGCCTGGCCTGGAGGGACGTTATCGAAGTCCGAAAAAACTTGGCCCCTCTTTTTACTTAAAAAAATAAATAAAAAAATAAAATAAAAAAAAATTTAAAAACTCTGACGTAGCTCCTCCCCGCATGCACGGGGATTTCTATAAAAACCAGGGGACCACATCTCATTCAAGCATCGGACGACGAACCAGCATGAGCTCCTCAACCTCTCCCATTGCAGCGGCCGACGACATCGCTTGTGACTGCGCGCCCGACTGTGGAAGAGACCAGCCCTCCCTGAGCCAGGCTTCACGGACCCGCGGCGGGTACGAGAGCCCGTGGGGAGTTCAGCTCGAGGCGGTCTGGGGCGAGATCCATCCTTCTCACGCGCTTTCCAGCCCGGGAGGCGTGGGGTCTCTTCCCGCTGTCACGGAGGCCGCGAGTCCGCGGGAGGTACAAGACCTCGAACCGGCTGAGAAATACGCCACATCTTTCGCATCTGACCGGCCTGACGGGTTCCTGTCAGAGGAATTCCTGAAAACGGTGAAAGTCGGCGTGGCACACTTACTTTTGGCTGTGATCAAAAGTTAGACAAAAACTTTGTTACGGGTGTGAGATCGATCACCCCAGCCAGCGCCAGCACGAATGCCTGGACCCGTTAAATGAATATTTCTTTACCGGACATTTTGAGAGATTAATGGTGAGACTCTGGAGACCGACCTTCATCCCGGCTGTGGTAAAGCTCCTAGCCCAGCGCTTCCTCAACCCATCGGCTGCGAGGGTTCAGGGGGTGGTAGAAAACATCCTCACTGAGCTGAAATACACTGATAATTTTGAAGCAAAGATCAACGAACTGTACACATGTTTCGGTGAAGACGCAGATCTCGACCTGGAGGGGATGGTAGCCGTCTATAACCCAGACGACTGAAGAAAAACCTGCTTTTTTTGTTTGTTTTTTTAAATATCATTATATTGTTTTACAGTCATGGGTAATTGTGTGATGATTCTCTTTCAAAGCTTGCGGGAAGTTTATATTATACGTGGACTCTCGTATAAGCTGGAGCGGGTAGTCATTCGCAGGCTGGAGATCCCAGACGCCCCGCCTTCATGCGCTTTGGAGAGGGTCTTCGACGTTATCAGACGTCGCCCCGGGCCCGGAGTCTGGACAGATCATATCTACAGCGCGGCTCTCCATTCATCTCTGTTTTGACCACTGACGATTTTACACGGTGTAATACGATGCATCTGCTTACATTATACACTCTGTTTGTGGATGTGATAGCGTGCCGGGTGAAACAGATGGGGGTGTCCAGAGGGGAGATTGTTCCTACACTTTTACAGCTGAATACTGAAATAAACCGTAAATGCGGGGGAGATGTATTACTGAGAGTTTTCCAGTTTTGTACGTGAACGTATGCTTTTTTCCTTCATGTATGCTGTGTTTAATAAACATGAACAATTGCTTTTTTCTCTGTGTGTGACTTTAATGAATGTAATAAAGCACATATTCTAAACCTTATACGGCCTGTGTTCTTTCCTATAATATTGTTGAAAAAGGGTGAAATGTTTTACAAATCAAATTTATATAGCGCCAAAAACCACAACAAAACAGTTGCCCCAAGGCGCTTTATATTGCAAGACAGAGTCATACAAACGAGGTTTTGGTGGAAAAGGTGCTCGTATGAATTAATGAGGGGTTTTAACACGGTCTCATTAAAAGCTCGAGGCTGCTCTGTGAGCGCTCTCCGCGGTGCTGAATCAGAGTTCAATTTAACGTTTCCAAGAGCTCCTACTTTAAAACAAAAGACTAATATTTATGGTCGCTAAAACATATAAAAATGCAAAAGGACTATCCGGTTCATCATTCTGAAGAGATCCGTCTTAAAAGATGGGTGATGAGGGTTTAATGAAGGATGTATATTATAGTCCGGTAAATCCGGGGAGTTTTGGAGGGCCGGAGCGTTTACGCAGGGCTATGACCGATCAACACGGCTCTAAAATTCGTATGAAGCATATCAGAGATTTCCTGTCGGGGGAAGATGCATACACATTACACAAACCTGCCAGGACGCATTTTCCAAGAAATAGAGTATTTGTCACAAACCCGCTTAACCAATTTCAGGCGGATTTATGCGACATGCAAGGGTTATCAGATTTTAACGACGGGTACAAGTACCTGCTGACCGTTATCGATATCTTCTCAAAAAAAGCGTATGCCAGACCTCTGAAGTCAAAGCAAGGGCGCGAAGTCTCACAGGCCTTTGCCTCACTCTTAAAGCAGAGCGGGGTGCCTCTGAAGATGCAGACTGATGCCGGGAAAGAGTTTTTTAACAAACCGTTCAAGGATTTAATGAAAAAACACCGGATTCTACATTTTGCCACCGCAAGTGATCTGAAAGCCTCGGTTGTCGAGAGGTTTAATCGCACGCTAAAGACGAGAATGTGGAGATATTTTACTGCTAAAAACACGAGAAGATACATCGACGTCCTACCGTCTTTACTCACGGCTTATAACGAGAGTTATCATAAAAGCATTAAGATGAGGCCGAATGAGGTTAATGATCGAAATGTCGATCAAGTGTTTCAAAATTTGTACGGGGCATCCACCCTACGCAGGAGGCCTGTGAAGTGTAAATATAAGGTCGGAGATATAGTCAGGGTCTCCAAGCTCAGGGGAGTTTTTGATAAAAAAATATGAACAAAGTTTTATGGATGAAATAAATATATATTATATTAAATTATAAATTATAAATTGAAAGATTATGACGGCGAGATCATTGAAGGTTCATTCTATGAACCGGAATTGCAGAAGGTTAAAATAGCAAAAGACAGACCGTATCAGGTTCAAGAAATTATTCGTGAACGTTTTACCAAGGGAAAGAAATTTGTATTTGTCAGATGGAAAAATTGGCCCGAGAAATTTAACTCCTGGGTTCCCGCGGACCAGCTGATGGCCGTATAAATATGAGAACTTCCATCTTCAACCGACACATGAGAAATGGATCGGGATCTGAAACACGGGTTTTATATGACTCTGCCTTCAAACGCCAGCCTAAAAGTATTCCCGGACAACAAAATTTCATGCTACCAGGTGGACTTGGCTCGACACCTGGATCTAGAGGGTGACTGGGATGTGGCGCTGACGGAAATTTCTTATCCGCACACCTGGTTAAATATCCCGGAAAAGCCTTCCTGTACGTTCCAGGTGATGAAAATTACGGGCAAGAACAAACTCGCCGTTCACTCGCGATATTTTGACACGGGATATTATGATAACTTTGAGGTTATTGCAGGGCTGATAAACCCTCGTTTGAAGACTATAGATCCGAATCTGACTTTAAAATATGACGATATCCAGAAAAAGTTTCTGTGGGAAGGAGACGGTACCAGCCAGGTATATTTTGAAGCCCCGACGGCGTACATGCTGGGGATGCACCCTAATCAATGGCTGAGATGCGGACCCGGGGTCACGAGCTGTCCCCGCTACCCCGATATAAAAGCAGGGATGTATCACCTGTTCTGTTATACAGACGTTGTACAGCCTCAGGCGGTGGGTGACGCTTTTGCTCCTCTCCTCCGAGCGTTCGAAATTGGAGGTCGTTTCGGGGAAATAATTACAAAGAAATTCAGCCCCGCTTATTACATCCCGGTCTCCAAAAGACATATTGAGACAATACGCATCGAAATCAAAAGCGATCAAGAACAAACGGTGGATTTCAGATACGGTAAAGTGGTTGTCACATTACATTTTAAAACCGGCGGGATAAAAAAAAAATGGCTGGGGCAGCGCACAAAGCCGACATTTATAGATTTGTGCCTTACTATGAAAATCAAGTCGGGAACGGCCTTCACGGCTTCCACGGCGCTCCTGTTATGTACGGGCGCGGGCTCGGGAACATATTTTCGAAACTGTTTAAATTTGTGTCGCCGCTGATTAAACAAGGATACACGATCGCCAAACCTCACCTGAAAAACGCAGCCCGAAGCATCGCTTCCGACGTAGTGAGCCGCGTTGTTGAGAGGGCCGGACGGAGTCAGGAGCCCGAGCAGCAGCGGGGGTCCGGGATCATGGTGCTCTCAAGAAGGCCCCGGAAACGCCCCCCGGGGAAACGGGTCAAAACGGTTAAAAAGCGAAAGACCCCCGGAAAAAGCAGAACAGTTCGAAGGAAGCATAAGAAGAGGAGGTTGTCCGGGGATATTTTCTCTTAAACAATGTCTCTTTTGCGAAATAATTCCCCCGAATGCACCATGAGCGAATTGGATTTATTCGCCGTCCCCGGGACCCAGCTGTCCATCGAGCAAAGCCAATACGTTGAAGTCAGCCCGTTATCAGCCCTGACGGACATGGGCCCTATCGAGTTTTTTATCCCCGGAGACGGTGAGAGGTATTTAGACCTCAATAATACGCTGCTTTATCTGCGAATGAAAATTACAAACGCCGACGGGACTGACCTGGCTAATGACGCCAGGTCAGTAAATTATCCTCTCAATACGATTTTCTCACAAGTCGACGTGACTCTGGGTGACCGGCTGATTTCCCAGTCCAGCGCGACGCACCCGTACAGGGCAATGATTGAGACGCTGCTGAACTTTTCCCCCGCTTCATTGAAATCGCAGTTCACGGGCGGTTTATTTTACAAGGACACCCCGGGTCAGCACAATTCAACCGCTGTGGATGATGCGGGCCCGAATAAAGGCCTCGTGAGCAGAGCGCGCTTTAGCGCCGAATCGCATGAATTTCAAGTTCAGGGTCCGCTGCACGCGGACATATTTTTCTGCGAGAGGCTTCTTCTGAATAACATTGATCTAAGAGTTAAATTAATTCGAGCCAGCGATGCTTTCTGCCTGATGGGGCTGGCGGCCTCCACTTTCAAGCTGAAAATTCTGGGCGCGTCCCTATTCGTTAAGAAAGTCACCGTATCCCCTGCAGTGAGATTGGGCCACTCCGCGGCTCTCATGAAAGGGAACGCCGTGTACCCGTTATCACGAATCAACGTTAAGACTTACGTGATCCCCAGCCATTCCAGGATATGCAACCAGGAGAACCTGTTTTTAGGAACCATGCCCAAATATGTGGTTCTGGGTATGGTGAATCACAATGCATTCAGTGGGAGAAGAGATCTGTCCCCGTTTGAATTTGCACACTATGACCTGGAGTACCTTGCACTCAGTCAAAACGGGAGACAGCTGCCGGCTAAAGCTTTCCAGCCTGAATTTAACAACGAACTCTCTGTCAGGGAGTTTTACAATCTCTACACGGCGACCGGACGACACCTCAAAGACCAGCCTCTCTGTATAGACCGGGAGGATTTTGCGCACGGCTACGCGCTGTACATCTTCAATTTAAACCCGGAGGAGGACAGCGGCGCTCTGAGCCCCGTCTCCACAGGCACCCTGCGACTTGAAATGAGATTCAGAGTCGCGACTCCGCATACCACCACGCTGATAGTGTACGCGTGTTATGATTCTCTCCTGGAGATTAATTCCAAGCGACAGGTCCTTGTGGATTTTTACTGATGAACACCCTGGAATTGGACGCTGTTATGAGGGGCTTAATAGGAGACCTGTTTGCCGGTGTTTTTTGCGTCTGACGAGTTATTCCGGATCAAGCCGGGCCCTCCCGTATATTTCATTGTAAACACCCACCCTAGACATTTACCGGGGGAACACTGGTTAGCGCTCACCGTTGAAAAAAATGGTCGAGCCACATTTTTTGACTCGTTCGGCCTCAGCCCTGACTTTGATTACTACCCTAAAAGCATCCTGCGATATCTGGAGAATCTCCCAGATGTTAAAAACATTCTGTATCACAACAAGCAGCTTCAGCACGAGTTATCCGACGTATGCGGACAACACTGCGTGTATTATCTGTATAACAGAGCCAGTGGGAAGTTGTACCGGGACGTGGTGTCTTTATACTCCGAAAATACTATCGCGAACGATGATTTGGTTTCTGATTTTGTGAAAAGATATCGTTATTGCCTTAAGAAAAGCTGCAATACCTCCTGTAACCAGCTAGCAGGGCCTCTGCATGAGTTTAAATATTGTCACGGCTTGTGTTAACCGGCGTTCCTATTTTTTTATGTTTTTCCGTGTGAAAATGTAACCCCCGTCTTAGAACGCTCTCCCGATCATACCTTTAAAGTTTTATCGCGTTTGGATAATTTAAACCCCCGTTTTTTAAACGTAGAAAGAAGCTTTGACCTTTGACCTTTAATTTTTGGATGTGTTTTTTTTTCGCCTGAAAACGGGGTGGATGTGTGAGAGCGGCCTTCCGATCATACCTTTAAAGTTTTATCGCGTTTGCATGATGTAAACCCCCGTTTTTAAACGTAGAAAGAAGCTTTGACCTTTGACCTTTGATTTTTTTTATGTGTTTTTTTTCGCCTGAAAACGGGGTGGATGTGTGAGAGTGGCCTTCCGATCATACCTTTAAAGTTTTAACGCGTTTGCATGATGTAAACCCCCGTTTTTAAACGTAGAAAGAAGCTTTGACCTTTGACCTTTGATTTTTTTTGTGTTTTTTTTCGCCTGAAAACGGGGTGGATGTGTGAGAGCGGCCTTCCGAACATACCTTTAAAGTTTTATCGCGTTTGCACGCTTTAAAACATTGTTATTAAGTACAGAAAGAAGTGTTAATCTTTGATCCTAAATTTTTTTTTCGCCTGAAAACGGGGTGGATGTGTGAGAGCGGCCTTCCGATCATACCTTTAAAGTTTTATCACGTTTGCATGATGTAAACCCCCGTTTTTAAACGTAGAAAGAAGCTTTGACCTTTGACCTTTGATTTTTTTTGTGTTTTTTGTGAAAAATGTTCCGAATGTGTAGAAAATGCACCCCCGATCATACCTTTAATGTTTTTGCATCGTTGTTATTAAGTAGAGAAGTGTTGAAAGTTGTTTTTTAAACGTATACCGAATAAAAGTGATGAAGGCCGGAGATGAGTTTCAGTCGGTGTTTTATTAGTAACAATATACAAAAACGTGACTGACTGCGATGTATTTTAAAGAATCTTGATCATAATATCCAGTCAGTTTTTAATTCGATACCCTCCTTTTATGGTGAGAAACCTTCCCAGCGTTGGAAGTCTTTTTTTTTCTTAAGTTTCTTCCTGACCGGCGAATCGGTTAAAAGAAGGGATTCATCCGGCGAGCTGCTCCGGCCTTTTTTAAGCTTCTGAAGCTGCTCGCGGGCTTGCGGGTTTGATACGCACGCCACCGGAATGTTCCGCTCCTGTAAAATATTGAGGAACTTCACCCAGCCTGTAGGGGGGCTCGATTTCTTGAACGAGGATCCGAGATGTTTCATAAGATCTATGGCGTGAGACCCCCTCACGACTTTCCCCTTGTAAATAAATTCCCCCGACGGACTCCAGCGCGTATCACCCTTCGATAATTTCCTCATAATATATTCAGCATTTCTACGCTCTCTGGAGGGGATATTCTTCAGGACCTCTGTGACAGTCTCATCCAGCTCCTCCTCCTCCTCCTCCACCCCCTCCTCCTCAGGTTGCTTAGCGACGCGAGTCTCTTGCGGGGGTGAAACGCGTGATTCGAGTTCCCCCTGCTTGATCAGGGTTAAATAGCGCTGCAGCAGAGCCTCATACTTTTTAATTTTTTCATAAGGAGAGTGAGTACGTTCTTCCAGTATACCTCGCATTCGCGAGTCTAAATCATTTCCGCCGTTTGTCTGATGTTATTTCCGCTCGGCGGAACGGAATGACCGAGTTGAAGCATCTGCTGTGGAGTGAGTAAAAACATCTTTTGCGCCGCTTTGAAGGCCATTATCCTCTGGGTACTATTAGACTCGTTATAACGGGCAGGGCCGCGGCGAGCAGTGGCAGGAGAAAGCCGCCCGTCTGAATCAACGCTCCCCGCTTCTTTTTATAACTGGTTTTTCTGTCGGCCAGAAGACGTAAAACTTTTTCGTTTTTTCAAGGCCCGGAATTGAGTCGCTCAAGGCAATATTCCCCTTTAATATATTCAAAGCGATCTCGGATAAAGTTTTCAGAAGCTCCGGCCTGCAGGTCTTCAGGCTGTAGTGACGCTCCCTCGCCCCGGCTCTGATTAGCGCTTTAAGAGCGGGGGCGTTCCTTTTTAAAAGAGAGCTCATATCCGTTTATCTTTCTGTATATAAACTGTGGGCCACTCGTGCGGGAGTAATCCCGATCTCAGTCTGAACTGATCTGGACACTCCTGCGTGCAATCCAGTAATAAATACCCGTAAGGTACGCTCGTAGCATCATCAAGTGCCTCCAAAAAAAATTGTTTTCTGCCGGGAAACATTTGCTGAGCCAGAATGTTCATCTGTAACTTGTCTCTGGGATTTTTAAACAGCACCATATAATTACAATTCAAACTGATGGTTTGACTGTATTTCCCTTTATGAAACACGTTCTGTGTGATCATGATGACGCTCATATTCCGGTGATGTCTGTACTGGGTGAAAATTCTTACAACTTCAGGATGATCCGTTGCTTGAAAGATGAGATCGTCCAAATAACCAGATGGCTCTGACCTTCAGGGAAAAGGCTGTCGTCCAGAAATGAGTCAGGGAGTCCTCTTACAAATTTAATATTTTTATTCTTCAGTTCAGAATACAGAGGTTGCTCAGATGTATACAGCCATACAATGTTGTCAGGCACATATCTCATAGCGTGGCTACAATTTTCCAGCAATGTTTTCACAAACACAGTCTTTCCCGAACCACTCGGTCCAACGATGAGACAGGAGAATGGGAGCTGAAGTCTGGGGTCAATCTCCACCGTATTTCCAGAGTGAGACATGTTTCAAAATCCGAACGGTTCGGTTTCCCCCTCCTTTAAAAGACGCCGCTTGTCATACACCACCCTGAAGGATTTTTGAAATGACACGTTTGTCAAACTGAAACTGCTTTTATGACGTTTAATTCCCTGCTGCGGCGTTATGATAGATGCAGCGAGGGCGGGATCTTTTATATAACCCTCGACCAGATCTTTGACGCTGTCAAAGTTTATTTTCTGACAGCTTTCGTGGGTTTGAGTGATCCCCTTCACACGCATGACCGTTTTACCTCGTGCGGTTTTATATGCGTAACTTTTAGGCCCCGCCGCTGCAAACTCTGTGATGACGTCGCCGTTCAACTCGTCGGTGAGCTGCCCCAGATAATTACCGGTAGGCAGCGGGGTTTCACCCCGCCTACAAACGTAAATCAGGCTATCGGTATCATAATACAGAATCCTGTCAGGATTTGCCACAGCCTCCATAAAACCGTACAAGGTCAAACGCGCGTACGCCGTTGTAAACGCCGCGATGAAAATATTGACGGTTTTACCCGGTCGGCTGACGTGCCGCGGGCCGTACCTCCATTGAACCATAGCCGCCTGACTGCTGAGGAATGTTAGATATGTGACCTCGTACTCTTCAGAAAACAGATACCTGAACAGATCGTCAGCGTTTTTAACGAGCGCGGTCTGCGTCAGATTTGCCCTCTGGGCGAATTTCCCCCAGAAGGAGTTGAGGCAGATCTTAGCCATCTGTCGTTTTGCCGGATTGTGACTGATTTTTTTCTGGGTCTAAACGAATCTTCTGATTCAGCCAGTAGTCCGTGATATATTTTTCTCTGCTCTCGGGGTCTTTATCAAATTCGGGAGGGAAACCAGAGGCTTCCTGCTTGTGTTTTAAGAAGGTGTTTATGTACCCCTCAAAGATTTTATCACTTTTTTCCTCAAAATGCCAGACTTCAACAATCTTAGCTACAGCATAGCCTGTATCCAGAGCTTTGTGGAATTCCGGGGTTGTCCAAGTCCCAGACAGAGCTCTCTGCTGCTGACTGTGTGTGCACGCTCCAGCTTGATTATTTTCATCAGCGCAGGTGCGACACAGAGTAAACACCAGTTTACCGTGAGGAGTTCTGTGTGGGAGGACGGGGAATTTTAGCCCCCGGGGCGGGTACACGATGGCTTTGATGAGCCCGAAATAAGTCCTGGGGTCACGGAAATTTCTCTCGATAATTTCCGGATGCCCCGTGGGATATGTGAAATTTACGTTAACGTAAGGATACAGCGAGGTCACGTCGACGTAATAGACCGTCTCATCTTGCTCAGCCGTGTACCTCAGACGGGCCGCGCAAGTCCGACCGCCGTATAAAGCGTCGCGAGGTTCGAGGGGCGGCGGTAACCCCCTGCGGGCGAGGAAACACCGAACGCTCTCATCCCTCAGCCTCATTTCAAGCCACTGATGCTCCCAAATTACGCTGAGGGTGACGCCCGGCATAGCCCGCAGAAAGGCTATTTTTTTCTGACACGCTGCGTGGAGCTCTCCAAATGAGGTGTTTGTGAGAGGGTTTATTTCGTGCTGTGTAAAACACCTTGCACACCCGTGGTAAAAACACCCGAGAAACTCCCACACTTTTATCCGGCCGTCAATCCGGGCATACCCATCTACATAATAACCTCCTATTTTTTTCTCGCCCCTGTTTAGAGCATGATTGATGATAATGTTTTGCGTCTCAGCAACCCATTCTAACCATTGCACGGCCACGTCCGAATATTTTTTATGCTTCGTTCTATAATTGTCGGCGGAGGGGATCGCCAGCGTTTTTGGAGCAAGAAAGTTAGTTTGGAAGACTTTCATACACGCCGAGGCGATTGTAACGCAGGTAAAAGGATCCACGAGTGTTTCACCGATGAATTCAGACATAAATTTGGAGCAGGCTGCAGCCAAGATTTTTGTATCGTTATCACAATACATAACGGCCTCGGCTTTAAAATCGAAAATTGTGTTTTTTTTCCGCACGTACCACGCGTTAAATTCCTCTCTTTCTCCCTCTGACATATTTGCGACCCCGTAAGCCGCTGAGTCCGGGTACGGACCGACATAGTTCAGATTTTTTTCTGAACTGAACAGGTGCGGAAAGTAACCTTTGCGGACGATTTCGTCTTTCAGCCGGATTCCCAGGGCTTTAGGCATCTGAGATAAGCGCATTGTAAGGAAAGATAACGAATCTATATATTTCTGTTTAAAGGCGGCGTCTGTCATGAGTAATAGTTTACTCCCGGTCATAATCACAGCGGGGGTTACGCCCTGCTGGACTAAATACTTTAGAAGCAAATAGCCGTCAAAACCTTTTGAGTTGTGAGCGATGAACACGTATTCTTTGAATTTTCTCGTTCTAAAACGTTTAAAGAAGCGGGCTACGCAGTCTGTCCCCCATGCGCTCCAAAAATCACCCGTCTTTGTTACAGCGCTGACGTAAAACGGTACGTGTTCCCCGTTATTATCGACATACATTTCAAAATCATAAAAAACATATTTCTCTGAATGCGTCTCTTCAGCTTTGACCGGCGTCATATAGCAGAGGTGACCCTCGCTCGGCTCCTGGAGAGCCTCGCCGCATATATGACACCTCTTCTGTTTACACACGTGCGGAGCGCTGTTTTTAGAAAACGCTATGTAATACTCACGTTTACATCGAGAGCATTTTTTTCTGTTATCACACACATTAACGAACTTACCGGCGGAAGGACGATACTTTGGCTGTTTATGTAGGCTGTAACAGGTGGAAGACCGACACTCCTTGTTACATTCGCTGCAGAATACAGGGTTATTTTTCTCGTAACACTGCGTGGATTCACAAATTTTACAATATGACGGACAATTATGGGAGGCGGGGTTATTGTACCCCTCAAAGCAAAACTTACATACATATTTCACTCCCAAAAATCTCTTTAAATCGATGATTCCGTAAAAATGATTATTAAACAGAAAAACGAAAAGAGTTTTCTGCTGCGCCGGTATTCCTGTCTGGAATTTTGTCAGCTTTCTCTCCCCTTCGGCTCTGAAAAACACCACAATTTTACAACCCAGAGCGTTTTCAAATTTTCCCACCTGCTCTAAAGATACCGGCGTAGCTTCCGTTAATCCGAGGCTATTTTGTAACGCCAGTCCGCGCTGCTCCGCCTCGTGCGTACTCAAATGAGGATTCAATAACTGAACGAGGTTTATCGCGAAACATAAACTGTTGTCAGGATTATACACGATATTAAGGCATTTGGATTTTTTCCTCAGAACCTCGTGATGGAGGAGGTCATCTATTCTGCGCTTCCCCGCGCCGTTCTGGTTGCGGATGACTTGAACCACTAATTCCAGAGACTCGTCGGATAAAACGGAATTCGATTGTATCAATCGTTCTAACAGATTTTGGAAGCCCGTCACATCACCAGCGTCATTATATGAGCTGATCAAAGCGGCCTCGTTGTAGACTGAGTCCCCACGAATCTCCATTTGGATAAAGTCCCCGGCCCTGGCGTGTGTTAAAGCCTTTTCGACCGAGTTATGAAGAGCCCCTACGACGTTACGGTAAAATTCCGCGTAGTCGGGAATTTCGTCGGCGCGCTGGAAATTTAGAGGCAGCCTGATTTCGATATTGTTAAAAGCAGGTCTCCTGATGACGTTAGCAGCCCCACCACCCGTCATGGGAGAGTGCCGGCTGGACCCCGGTCGTGCATCATCCCCGTCTTCCATCAAAACAGAGATCGCCGCATTTATCGGGGTTAAACGAGCTCTGTTTAAAATCTCTTCTCCGCGCGCATTGCGCGGGGAGGGACTTCTTAAAGGTGAAAAAGCGCGAGCGTCGTTAGGCGTTTGATTTAATTCATCCACCGCAGATTGGACGTGAGGATTAACTTCACACGCGAGGAGGTTTACGGCATTATTTAATGGAGTCAGGCGTACCTGGTTCAACGCCGCGGGACCGGACTCGTCTGGAGGTGAGGTGTGCGGGGGGTCAGGGGGCTCTTCAGTATCAGACTGGACCGTCGAATTTATAGCGTTAATCGCAGAAATGATGTAGGGGTTAATTTCTTCCGATTCTCGTTCACCCGCTAAATTGTTAAGAGCCTCATTTAACGGTGTTAAACGAACACGGCTTAAAAGTCTCTCTCCGGACTCGATGTTATTTCGAGGCGGTGAATTTAACGCCTCAGGTAATGGGCCATCTGCTCCAGGAGCGCTCCCCGCTGAGTCGATTATTGAAGCGTTTAAATCCAATACACGTCCGAAGTTATTTTCCCGATGTGAATTCTCTCCTTCCATCTTTTAAAATCTGTAGCAGGAAGAATCTACCTCAAGAAATTCAGTTAATATACCTCTTCAAATGAATTCTCCCGTTCCATCGGAATAAGAGAAAAAATAAAAACAGACTACACATTTTCAAGAAAGTTGCTTGATGAGGTTAATCCCAGCTCAGAATATCTTCGAGCCTTGCGTGTCGGTGGAAAATAGACGGTCTCCCTCCACCGCGTGCTGAAAAAAGAGAAAATCGTTAGTTATTAAATATTTAAAATAAATAAATAAATACATAAACTCCGACTCCTTACCGTGTACATCCGCGGATCGTTTTACGGGTCTCTCCCGCTGACCCACTTCTCCATGGGCTGTGACAGAAAAAATCGGGTTATTGCAGAGTTTTAACCGTGATTTAATCTCGATCGCTGTACTTACATCTGCGTGGTGAAGTCGGGGGTTCCAGCCTTCGAACTTCTTCAGGGGGCTCTGACTTGATTTCTAGAATTAACATAAATAAATGAATACAAAGCATCACCCTCGCAAGCGGATATTCCGTACTATTTCAAATATATTACCGAGGACGGGTCCGAACGCGCTCTGGACCGTCTGCGTGGTTTTGTCTAAAAAAACAACAAAAAAACAAAACAAAAAAGACGGTTTCAGACGGCGTGCATCATTTAAAAACACTCATTTCTATCAAAACAGATTACTTAAATCACTTACCCTGAAAGCTGATGCGGTTTTCGCACTCTGCTCGAAGACAAGAAAACTTAATTAAACATGGTTTTCCAGGATTTTTTCCGCAAATTTATTCTATTTTATACCCATAGCTGGGGGTCCAGGCATCTTCACTCTTCACCGGTCGTAGTGGAAATGCTCGCTGACTCGTTCCCAGGGACGTAAGTGATAAGGAGCATTGTTGATTGTTCGGGCTCGGGGCAGCATCTCCGCTCAGCGGGTGTCCCGCGCCCCATGATCGATCGGCTAATATCTTAAAAGAAAACATCATCTGGCGTGAGTGATAAGGAGCATTGTTTATTGTTCTTCGGGTTCATCACCTCGGGGCAGCATCTCCGCTCAGCGGGTGTCTCGCCACACACACACACACACGCACTCACACAGACACAGTTAGCGTCTGCAACAGGTTTTACAGCCGTGGGGTCATGTTTCCGCGAGCGGCTCTATGCGTGGGTATTTGACCGTCTTGCTGCAAAGACTTACAGCCGAGAGACGGCTATTTGTTTCCCTTCTTTAATTTACGAATTAAAAAACAGAAAAGGAAACGTAATAATTTAAGAATTAAAAATATTAAAGGGGCATTAAATAATAGACACTGATTTGTTTAATTATTTCAGAATTAGTTAATTCTTTAATACATTAAAAAGATCTAGGTATTTTTAATCGTTCTTTAATTCATGAAATAAAATGACATTAAAATATTAGACCCTGGGTGGGAGGGGAGGTATGGCTTGGAGGCGGTGCTTGGCCGGGGTTAGGGGAGGAGCTTGGGGGGTGGGGCTAGGGGAGGAGCCAGGGGCGGAACTAGGGGAGGAGCCGGGGGCGGGACATACTGACGTCATCGACTCTGATTGGATGTGACGTCATAAGGGGCGGGGGCTTGGATGTGGGAACAGGGGCGGGGCTTAGGGGCGGGGCATAGTGACGTCATTGATTATGATTGGCTGTGGTGTCATAAGGGGCGGGGCTTGGAGGCGGGACTAGGGGCGGGACATAGTGACGCCATCAATTCTGATTGGCTATGATGTCATAGAGGGGGCGGGGCTTAGTGACGTAGTCGATTTTGATTGGCAGCTGTCACTTTTTTGACGAAAGGTGGGTCAGTTTTCTCTCTCATTTGGAACAATTCCCGTTTGAAACGATTTATTAAATATATATGCTAATGGTTTAGCAATTTCTGTAATTATCTGCTTTGCTAAGGTCATATGTACATCATTATGATCAGTTGACTTTTTACTTTTACATGTGCTAACTAACATAATTTCCCTCTCATCAACCGGGCCAAGAAACATTGTACATGGATATCTCACAATTAATTGCTGGTTTACCCACGTAGTGTGTGAAATGTCAGCTGCTAAATCTGGGTAAAAAACCAAATGATCCGCACAGCCACAGCAAGCAAGTGGTAAGCAAACTGTAATGTTTCGGGCAAGCGCGCTTCGTCAGTCTGACGAATGTATTAAAACAGTTCACTACTTGGTTCAGGTCATATTCATCTTTATTATTATAAGTAAAGTAAGCTGAGTAATTCTTTGATGTGAGTTTATTTGTTAAAATGCTATTCAGTATTTTCCATGTTTCCCTTGTTATTTTTATTATCATTTAGGATTTTTCCAAATAAAAACAGATTAATTCAAACAGAAAAGGGGAACATAAGGAGAATGATTCTTGGGGCCCATGACTGACAGGGGCCCAGAGAGGCCCCTCAAACAATTATAATAATGACAAAATAATATGGGGGTGGCCCAGTAACATTTCTTTTCATGTGGCCCAAAATCCCCAGCGTCCCTGAATTCAAACTTAAATTGGTGTCATTCCAAGAATTTATAAATGAAGAAGTTGTGTTAAGTGGTTTTACAATCTTGTTCCTCTGCTGGGATTTTATACAAACCACCACTGGAGCTCAAAACTGCTTCAGTTGAGGTTAGTAGCTGTAATATCATATGTATTTTCTTAAATTTTTCAAGTGTAAAACTTGCTTATCAAGATTATTTTCCTTTAAAGGCAATTAATAAGAACAGTTTCCCAGAAACAAGCCCTTTTTATTTTGTAGTTCAAAATCTGTTTTTTCTTGCCATGTAAGTTTTGCTTTTGATTCTATAACAAAGGTTTTCATTGACCTTCAATCCTTAATGTCACTTTTCAAAATGACTCTTTCTTTTTCCAAAGGACTTCAATGTCTCTTGACTTTTTTTTGTCCTTAAAGTAGATCTGCATTGAAATAAATGTAGTCAGATCTCACAAAGAAATAGCTGATATGTATTTATAAGACCCTTATTAATGCAGTAAAGTAAATCTGTAAGCCCAAATTTGCAATTCAGCGGAGAAATCTGTTTAAAAATGACAAATTTGCAGCTAAAATTTGGCCCTCAGCAAAAACTGTTTGTACATCCGGGTCATTGCAGTGACGTCTGGCAGAAGACGGAGCGCTCCCGCCTTCAGTCCGATCCCGCATTGAAATTGATTTTATCTGTTAGTAATGTTACTGTTATACACATCCTGGTTTCAACATCCAAAAGTAAGCAGCATACAGCTCTGCATGCTCACATCAGCGGCGACATTGACAGCGGGCAATGTTCTTCTCCGACGCCTCGCTCTCTGCCTCTGCTGCACTTACTGAGTCTGCGTACTCGGTAAACGCCGAAGCGGGCCACTCACATCGCCCCCGTGTCTGCTGTGCAGTCGGCACCACGTTCCTGTTTATTGAATGGAGGTGAAGTCAACTTGGCAAAAGTCCAGAGACTGCGCTCGCTGTTTTGATGCGGAGCGGCCGGTGACACCTGTTGCTGCAAGGACAGACTTTCCGCAGTGCTGCACGTCTCGGTAATCAGAGCCGCAGAGCTCCGTGGCCGCTGAGAGAGGTTTATATCTTTTTAATGACTTGGATTCTTTGCGGGTCCCGCCTCAGTACCCCACGACGGTAACACCGGAGGCAAAAGACAGTAGATTTTCAATGCGACGCCACTCAATCAAACGGGCATATGAAAAAGTCCCCCAAAATAATTTTCAAGCACAAATAAAAGAAATGTGTAGTCACCAAACGTGCCGCAAGACAATATGAAGTTTAAAAAAGTAGATCCTTCCGTATAAGACAAGAAAAAGGTGCAGATGCAAACTGACGTAAATCCACAAATTACAGTTGGCGCGCGCAATGCATGCTGGGAGAGGGTCTTTTCCCTGACGTCTCGGCAGCGTCCCGGATGTGATGACAGTTTTGTGGAGGGCTAAATTTTAGCTGTAAATTTGTAATTTTTAAATGAAGATTTCTCCGTTGAATGGCAGATCTGGGCTTGCAGATTTACTTTACTACATTCAGAAGGATCTTATGTGTAAATATGTCATTTTTGGTCCAAAGATCTGACTGCATTTATTTCAATGCAGGTCTACTTTAACAAATGTTAAAAGCAAAAACTGACTTCATTTGCGGAATGTGTTTTTTTTTTTTTTCGTGACATTCCTGTTTTAAAGTAAGTACTCGTGGACGGCAGCACTTCAGTAAACCTGTCTGTGGTTCCTTCACAGATTTCCGGAGCAGCGATGGACAGAGTCAGCCTGATGTGGCGGCTGAGGCGCCGCGCTCGCCGCGGTGCGCTCTGCATGACCTTCTTCTGCATCTCCATGGCTCTGCTCTATGCCCTCTGCGCTGAAAACAGCGTGTCTGTGACAGATGCCATTTTCGGCATACGAGCACGAACTCGGGCTCAGCCTCGGGCTCACTCGGTCATCAAGGTGTGTGACGATGGTTCACGTTCATGTTGTTGGTCACTATCGCTGACCTCGTTCCTCTGGACCCCTGCAGGTTCTGCGAGCTGGAGCCAAGCCCATGTACATCGACCCTCAAAAACTTCCAGGTGTCATCCCTGGAGATCCTCACCGTCCAATCCCTGTGCTGTCCTCTCCAAACCACACCCATGACCACAGGGAGCCTTCGTCAAAGCGGCAGTCCACAGAGCGGCAGCCCTCGGGATTCTTCACACGGATGATGCCGCGCCCCTTCACGCGTGCACTGGAGACCCTGTTTGGAGGCCGTCGAAGGGGGGAGCTGAGCGGCAAAGGGAGAGACGCAGAGTTTTTTGGGCCTCACGGTATTCTGGGAGAAGTGTGGGATGATGAGATGTCCAGTAGCATGCTGGGAAACAGACTGAGGAAAGTGGTGCAGAACTATCAGGTGAGACAGTTTATGCAGTTTTCAGTAACTTTTGTTTTAATTACGGGTCAGGAAAAATAAAAAACATTAATTAATTAATTAATTCTTAAATTGGTGTCATTCACATGAAAAGTCTCCATGTAAACTCTTTGAGCTTTTCCCTTTATGACGTGATGTTATTAGTGTCACTGATGAGAAAAATACTGTTTGAGCAAAGAAACAGAATCCATGTGAATTCATTATTTAGGTACTGCTTCATTGTTTCGTGAATGAGACACAGTGATCAGTCAAAATCAAAGCTGACTGAGAAAGATTGAAGATGGCTTTAATATGTATTTTACACTTTTGACGGCTTTAACCCTCTGAGGACAGTGGACGCACTGGTGCATTCAACTCTGTTTTTGTCATTTTTTTCTCTTAATAAATCAGCGACAGAATGTCACAGAGGCTTCATTGGACCACTTCCTTAAACTACAGAGTGTGACCTCTAGTTTCAGTCCCTGTTTCAGATTATATTTACCTCACAGCCAATGCTAGTGCCCGGAGAAGGTCGCTTGGTTCTGCCTCTCTCCCTCTCTCATGGTCTCGTTCTCTGGCTCTCACTGTGTGCCTTTAACAGGCTCATTCGGAGTGCACCGTCACTCTGTTCAGGAGTCAGATTCATTCACACTGCCAGTAAACCCTCAGAAATGCTATAAAAAAGATACTGTGAGCTTACTTTTTATTTAGTCCTACAGACAAAGCATACGTCATAAAAACCGTCAATGTGCCATTTCCTTTTTCCAGGAACAACAAGCTCTTCCCCCTCCCCAAAAACAGAGAAAATGAGCATTGTTTTACAAGGGGCTTTGCATTTCTCATCCAGTGATAGATATCTGTGGACATTTCTGCATAGAGTGAAAATGGAAAACATCTAAATGGAAATGAGTAATTTTATTTTTGATTTATTTACAGTGATGTACATTCATTAATTCATATATTACACTACTTGTGTGAGCCAAAGATGTTGCTGAACCCATTTCTAGCACCAAACAGTTCATCCACATGAATATAATAATGTATAATAATGTATTTTTAAAAAAGATTTGAATTTTTTTTTAATGCATTTAATTTTTTCAGATTTAGAACCAAAATTTTTCTCCACATAGTGCTCTGGACAAATAGGTGACACACATTCTGAAATCTGAGATTGTTGTGAACATTTTCATATGGAACACATGGACATTATCCTAAAAATAAGTACCTTAAAAGGGGAATTACTGAAGGTATGGAAGAAGTGAGAAAATACCCCAGAGGGCTCTAAGAGTTAATCAAAGACTAGTTAAAGCACTGGTTGACTTTTAGCTAAATTCCTCAAAAACATGTTAATCTACTTTTACAAGGAGAAACTGGTTGTTATCGGAGGACGGACATAGTCTGTTTTGTGATGATCCAGATCATCTCATATTTTGGCTTGTCTCAGTTTTAAAGCTTAATAATCAATGACTGAATCCTGATCAGGAGATCATGTGTCAACATGACTAACCCACCCAAATACAGCGCCAGATTTGGTAAATCTGGATTGTTGATGGTGGAGGTATGCACACCAATGCTTTAAAAAATTATAAAAGTGTATCATGTGATTTTTGTCTCCTCCAGGCAATGAATAAGTACGGCGTTGAGTTCCAGGGTTCCAGGTCTAGCAGGCCAAAGCTGAGTGGCCCTGAGCTTCTCTGTCAACTGAAGGAGAAAGTGCAGGTCACAACTTTGACCCCTGACCTTCAACCCTTCTCCTCTCTTCCTTGGGCCACCCAGCTGCCACCTAAGCCGCTGACCTCTGACCTTGGACCTTATAAGAGCTGTGCTGTGGTTTCTTCAGCGGGGTCACTTCGCCACTCTGGACTTGGCAAAGAAATAGGTGAGTTCTTTAAATAGATAACACCACAAAATTAAAAAATAATTGATTTAATGGATGTAAAGAGTGTGTTGTGATCCCCCCCCCCGTCTGATTCTACATGGGTTCATTTTCCACTAACTACAATCGAACTACAATTATTTTTTTAAAATCAACATTTAGTGTGGTGGAGGAGGAATATATGTCTCATTGGAAACTGCCGTTCCTCAGGGATGTATTCTGGCTTCTACAATTTTCAGTTCTTGCCTGGACGAGGTGTTGGGTTGTGCAGTGAAAACCAGCAACTTAGGTGCTGCTGTTGGTAAGGAAAATCTACTGACGATTGCATGGATGATACTGTGATCTTTGCAGGATCAGTGGATACTCTGATTACAGAGTTTGATTGTGTGATCGTCCTGGATCAAGACTAAGATCCAGGCTTTCAGCGACTTCCTGGACTTGTCTATCAGAAGTGTATCTCTATGTGATGAAAGTGTTGATCTTGTAGAGACACTGATGTTACTGGTGATGTTCATGTCTGTGGGTCCTCCACCTTTGAGACCCAGAGATGCCTGGGAAGACCTTCTGGAGTCACGAGGTCACTGGACAGAGGTGTTTGGTGGTGCTGGTATCTTTGTAAGAGAATGAAGGTCCAAGTCTTCAGGGTCGTGGTGCTTCCTGTCTTACTGTGTGGTTGAGAGTTGGACTCTAACCAGTGACTTTAGGTGACCACTGGCTGACTTTGTCTCAATTGAGCGGTTACTTAGGGAGACTGGGATGAGGAGTCTCACTTGCATTGTGAGGGAGCTTCAGCTTTGACATTTTGTCCATGTGGTGTGTTTCTCCATGTATGATCAGATGCCTGAGGCACCATCGGCTGTAGAAGGTCAAGGACACGCCTACACTTCTCCTGACTGCAGCAGATAGATGGTTATTTTAAAAAGGAGTGAATGGACTGGTTGTCTGCCTTAGTGGTTGTTATCCAGGACCCAAGGCAGTTCTGTGGTATTGTGGATGTGACTAAGCTCATGCACCAGCACATTCCCAGACTTGGGTTGACTTCAGCTTCTCCTCGACCTTTGTGGAGGGGCGTGTGGGCGACGCCCAGCAGAGAGCAGCTCAAAGATCCAACAAGAGTCCAGATATGGATTTCTGTGCCAGACGTCTGAGATGTCTAAAGTCTAAACTGAGCTGTTTCAGGCATCAGTTGTATTTACATTTACAGTCATACAGATGTGAGACTTTAGGAAAGTTGGACACGAAGCTTCACATAGACCTTAGACCCCACCACCTGCAACCATGACATCCAAGCTCTGTATGGTCTTCTGCCGAGGTGCTGTACCTACCAGTCGAGCTTGATGCTGAAAACTTCAACTTTGATCTCCATCATGTTGAGCACAAGTTTAATCTTCTCAAAGATCTTGTACCAGCCTATGTGTTCACCAGTTCTGGAGTAGTTCTTGGTATCTGTTCCACAGTACGATGCCTTTAAATGATTCTGTGCATGATCTTTCTTGTAGTTTTGGTTAACTGGTGTGTGACAAAACCAGCAGATGCTGTTTGTTTCACTGAACCGCGAAGAAACACTCCAGCGAACACAAACGCTCAGTTTGAGACAAAAATAATCAAATGTCCACAATTTCACAACCTTAGTCAAAGCATTGCCTCAACTCCAAATTATAATCACTTCCTTTTTACCCAGACATGAATGAACATTTCCAGTAAGTTCTCTTTTTTTTTTTATCTGTTTTTGAGGTTGGGGTCAAACCTGCTGACAGAACTGGAATCTTCACTGAAAACGTTCTGTTTTAACTTTTGTTTGTGTTCCTGTTTTTATCTGCACTCAAACGTTTCTCACATCAGGAATTACAGTTTTTTCTTTTATCTTTATTTAATTTATTTTTATTTTAGATTTGCATGATGCTGTTCTGCGGTTCAATGCTGCTCCCACAACCGGCTTTGAGAAAGACGTTGGTTCTAAAACCACCGTCCGCCTCATCAACTCACAGGTAAACAACAACAACACAGCTTTAAAAGAAAAGCTTCCACAAAACAATGAAATGATAGTTCTAAAGTAGAAGAGTATTAATGAGTGTCCAAACTTCTGCCAGTGCAGAAATTAAACATCTTAAAATATTCTGTCTCGTTCTGTGCTGTCACGGCTTGAGGTTTTGTTGACAACCCCTCTTACAGTGAACCACATCGATGTACAAACAAAAGACTTTATTCAGATGTGGGACAAAAAACATGAAGCTGTACTTCTTATGCTCAAAGGGGGTGTGGCTTAGGGGTTAGTGCCATTGTGCTTTCTCTGTGGGGTTTTCATGTTCTCCCATGTTTGTGTGGTTTCAAAGACACGCAGCTTCGGTGACCTGGTGACTCTGAAACAGTCAGTGAACGTGCATGACAGACTGGCAGTCGGTCCGCCTCTCACTCCGGCCCCCTGCATTCAGAAAATGAGTAAATTAACCCGTATATTAACATAAAATCAGATGTAAGATCTCAAAACTTTCATTTTTTCCAAAAATCTTCTGCTTTTTTTTTAAACAGTATTTTTGTAAATCAGTTGAGACTTTGCCACACATTCACACACTGTTGCCATCTAGTGGGCGATGTGAGCATTTCTGGGCTTCTGGTGTATTTCCTACTTGAAACGCTAAATTCAGTTTAAAAAAGGCTTTTATAAATCCCAGAAATGCATAATTTTTTTGGCACGCAGGGCTTTGACCTCCCAGTATTAAGGTATATAAATTTCGATTTTGGGAGTTTTTCACTTCTTGAGTTTTAAGAGGCAAAAGTTTGTTGGAAGGATGGAATTTCAGCCAACATGCACAACTTACAGTTGTGAACAAAAGATTTTTAGACCAAATGCCCAAATCCCAGTTTGGTTTTGTAACAGGATTTTCCACATTATTAGTTTGTTACGGTGCAACATGATGTCAGCTGTGAATCTTGCACTTGAGTGTGCTCAACAGATAAAGAACGTTACCCCTGACCCACTTCCCATGGACTGAAAGGAACCAGACTTGGGACAGTTACTCATCTTTGTCTGCATAAGTCCCAACTGAGACGACACACTTCTCTCATTGCTTCTTGTGGCTCTGCAGATCTCAGCTTTAGAGGTCTACAGGTTGTCAGGTTGTCTGACCTGACGTCAGAATAATCATTTTATCATGCCTGCCCCTTCAAAAATGACTTAATGCTTGGAAAGAGGTGGACATCAGATGGTGTGAGTTTGGAAGAGTAATGAGGTGAGGAAGAATTTCATCAACCCAAGGCTGTGTTTCTGTCTGGACAACATGTGAGTTGCGACCTGGGGTATTGTCTTGCATGAGGTGGACACATTTGGTCAGCACGCCTCTTGAGTTTGATGGCCTCCTGCAGTTTCTGCAGCAGTGAGGCATAGTATGTCCTAGTAACTATGGTACCCTTTGCCAGGAATTCCATCATCACTACACTGTGCTGGTCCCTAACGTCTGTGAACATGACTTTGCCCGTAGAGGGTTGGACACCTACCTTCTTCTGAGGTTGTGAGTCATAATGCTTCCATTGCTTCGACTGGACTTTACGTATTCTCTGGATTATAGTGATGGACCCGTGTTTCATCCTGCGTGATTAATCTTTCGAAGAAGTCCACCTGATTGTCTTGGCACATGGCTGACAGGGCCTGGGAGTATGTGACCCCTTCCTGCTTCTGGAATGGTGATAACGACTGGGGAATCCATCGTGCAAACAACGTCCACATCTGAAAATGGTCATGAATGATTTTTTTTTCAATGGACCCCACACTGATCATGACATCTTGAACTAGCTGGCGAATGATTATGCAGCCTTCACTTGCCAGATCGTGTCTTCATCGGTGATGGACTGTGGTCGCCCAGAAATGGGGGCCATTTCCAACAATTTCTGACCACACATGACGACCCCAGTGCTTGACTACATCATATGATGGGGCGTCCTCCTCATGAGTCTGTTTTATCTCATTAAGCATGTACCTTGGTGGACAGCCTCCAAAGTACCTAATGACCACTCTGTATTCAATTGGTTCCACTGTCACCCCTTACTCCAACTTAGCACCTGTAACAGAAACAAATATGAGTTCAGGGCTTCAAATATTACAGATATGTATTATTATACATGTGCAATTTCAGCATCCAACAAACACCAGAACTGGGTCAGGGGAAGTCTACTGAACAACCCTTGTACCACACGGTGCCAACGACTCCTTGCTCATGTACTTGTGAAGTTAGGTCACAGGTGTGTCACAGGTCATTGGCCTTGTATAAATATGTTCTGCTTGCCACAATGCAATGTTCACTTGGAGTTTGTTTTATTTAATCAATCGTTGCAGACGAATTAGAAATGTTTGTACATGTTTTATAGGTGATGGCATCTGAGGACCATCGTTTCCTGTCCAGTTCTCTGTACAGCTCAGGTGTTCTCGTGGCCTGGGACCCCGGCCCATATTCAGCTGACCTCAACCAGGTGACGCTCACAGAAATCATGTTGTACAGTTCAACCAGTGATCCCCAGAGGACATCAGTGGTACCGGTCTCCATCTGGACTGAAGTGCCAGAGACGCTGTGTTAGTGTTGCTGAAAGTGTTGGACTTCATTTCTGGTTATTCTGTGATGTGTGTGTGCTCATGTGACGGGTGGATTTGGATTCAGATGAAGGGGGTCGGGGTGGTTGTGACAGTGTCTTTGACATACACCCCCTACTAGGGCTATTCCAGGACTCACCAAGTTTGTGCCAAGTTTGGTTTAAATTGGCTTGAAAATCTAATTTGTTTACCATTGACCTGGTGACATTGACCCCTGCAGAATTTAACCTTTTAATGTTAATTCCAGGGTCATCCTTCACCCATATATCAGGTTTGATAGAAATCAGTTAAGGGACGTGAGAGGGGTAGACCAACAAAAAACACACAGACAGACAGACATTACCTTCACCCAAGTGGTTGACCAAGTGGTTGCAAATTTGGTCTTGCTTGAACAGTTCACATCTGTATACAGGATTTCCATCTGAAACACCGTAAGAGGTTTTCTGGAAATAAGATCTAGTAAACCCATTGTAGCACAGGTATTTCAGTGGAATAGATGGGTGACCAACATGTAGCCCAGGGTTCGATACCTGAGCACGCTCCCTGTCTGGGTACATGAATGAGACACTTCATCTGCATTGTCTCAGTCCACCCAGCTGTACATGGGTACCAGCCTTGACTGGGAAAGCAAACTTGTGATGGACTGGCCTCACATCCAGGGGGAGTCATAGACACCCAACGGGCCTCAGGGTCTAAATAGCAGTTCGGTCAAGTTTTTTCACTCTGGGTTTCCACAATGTTGAATTGGCACAAGTTTTTTTTTTTTTTTTTTTTTTTTCTGGATGCCGTCCTGACGCAACTTCACATTGCATGGCGAAATGTGGCGGGTGTGGGATTTGAACGAGGAACCCCCTGCACTGAAACCAAGCACACTAACCACTTGTCCACTACCCCCCCACCCTCTCAATAAATGTTGGACTTGTGTGATTCCGGGAATGTTCTAGCAGCTGTCCAAAGTGATGAATGCAGCTTTACACTCAACAGTGTGTGATGTGTTAGAGTGAGCAGCATCTTCATGTGTCTCCTGCAGTGGTACAACAGGACCGACTACCCCATCTTTGTCCACTACCAGCGCTACCGCAGGCTGCATCCCCTGCAGCCTTTCTACATCCTGCATCCTCGCTTTGAGTGGCAGCTCTGGCAACAAATTCAAGACAACATGGCAGAACCCATCCAGAAGAACCCGCCCTCCTCTGGCCTGCTGGGTATGTGAGCCAAAAAAAAAAAAAAAAAACCCTCATTACATCCTGTTTTAACACATTCTGTGCACAAAGAACCTTCAGGTGCTTCAACCCGCAGGATCTCTGTGAGCTTTTGTTGTTGTTTTTTTCTGTGCAGTTTGTCATATTGAAACACCAAGGAACCGTCACACCTGTTGTTTTTTTTTTTTTTTTTTAAGTTCACACCATCTTTAAAATGAGGCAGCAGTACTGTGGTTATAAAGACACTAAAGGCTACATCAAGTAAATAGGCTAAGTAGGGCATCACTGAGGATGTGGTCACCATGTTTAGGATAGAATTTTCTCGTAAACAACACAGGCCATTGCCTGTTGGAAAGCTGACCTTTAAATCCAATGACCTGAACTTTCCTCCAAATGATTGACCTTCAGCTTACCTTGGGTGTCAAAATCCAACCCCTCATCCACGTCATGACACCTGGTTAATGGATCAAGTACAGGATTGCCTGTTGGGGTGAAATACGGTGGGGAGCCTGTGTGCCTCGTGGCTGCTATGGCAACCATGAAGGAACCCTGAACATGAGATGCTAACAAGAAGTTCTCAACAGCAGATCAGGCAGAGGAGGGGATGGCTTGGAACCCAATGGCTGTGAAGGTGGATGAAGGCTGCAGTAGGTCCTCAGACCCCAATTATCTGGAATTTTGTAGCCATCAGACCAGGCTAAGGATCTATCAAGAACCATGTGTTTGTCGGTGTGCAACATTTCCACATTAAACAAACCCACACACAGGCGTCTCTAGATCAACCCTCTATGTAGCGTCAAGGCTGGGCTGGTTCAGTCATCTCCGTGTCCACCATCCCATCCGGGAAACAAACAAGAGACAGTCTTCCGTGCCACAGAGGGATTGCCAGAACAATTCTATAATGCACTTCCATGTGCGCACCAAGTTTGATCCAAATAAGGTTGATACCTTGACCTTGACTGCAATTACTTTGAACTCTGCAAAAATGAACCCTTTTTGGGCAATTCTGGTTTCAGCCTTCAACCACATACCAGGTTTGGTAAAAAAAAAAAATCAGCCAAAGGACATGGGAGGAGTTGGCAAGCAGACAGAGAGTTACGAGATTGATTTTGACACCAATGATTGACCTTTGGCGGATTTGACCTCACGTGAACGGTTCAGGAACCTGCCTACATATGTGTTTGGTGCTAATAACAGTAAAAAATTCAGATTTTGACCTTGGCTCAAGTGACCTAAACCTTTGGAACCAATTGGAACTATTTAAGGGCAGTTTTGAAGTGGATCTCCATCCACATAACAGGTATGGTCCACATGTCCCACGGGACCAAGGAGGAGATGAGTTTTCCTCATATTATACTATGATGATTTCAAGGAGTTCTTGAATATTTATGGTGAAGTTCTGACCCTCCCAAATTAATTAATTAAATTAATTGAGCTAATATAGCTAATACAGCTGATCACAATAATCAGTTATGTCTGTGACATAACCTTTATGCACCCATTTCCACCGGCTTAGCACCATCTTCTGGTGAAATGTTCTTTGTGACTCATAATTTTAAGGTAAGATTTTAAGGAAGGCAATGTTTCGAAAATCTGTTTCCTTGTTTCCTTTCCTCTGATCCTACATTCCCTGCCTAGGCACCGTTCTGATGATGTCACTGTGTGAGGTGGTGCACGTCTACGAGTTCCTGCCGTCCCGGAGAAAGACAGAGCTGTGTCATTACTTCCAGCGCTTCTACGACGCCGCGTGCACGCTGGGTGCCTACCACCCCCTGCTGTATGAGAAGAACCTGGTCAAACGGATGAACCAGGGGCCCAACCGTGACATCTACATGCACGGACGCGTCACACTGCCCGGCTTCAGCAAACTGAACTGCACCCACGCTCCCACATCCGTACCTAACCGCTGACTTCAGACCAAGTACCCGAAAAACAAACGCCAACCCCGCATGAACTGCTTACAAGAAATCAATGAGGACGCATGAACTGTCCGTCAACACTGTCTTACTGCTCGCTGTAAATACTTATTACCAGACGATAAACTCTGGAGTCAAATCATACATGTGCCTGCTTCTAGTTAATCCAACATGTCAGAAATTTGTCCAAACAGACCTCGAAAGTAAAAGTACCTGCCAAACAGACCAACGTTGCCATGTGATAATCAGTGCACCATGAGGCGCTGCAGTTTCACAACGTTCATTTTCACTTTCAAACCCTAAACACGAAGCTTTAGTCCAAGAGCGTTCACTCAGAAATGGCCAAATAATGGAAAATTTCCAGAACAAGCTGAAGTTTTCAGGAGAGGTCCAGAAAAATGTGTAGAATCACGAACTACAAGTCCCTGAAAATCTTATCATGCAGCTTTTTCAAAATCCAAGATAGTGTCTACATTTCACTTGTTTCTTACTTATCTTTGCTTCTGGAAAGGTTAGTTTCTAAATGTGTGTTTTAGTGATGCCCACCTGTGTGCTTTCTTTGTGGAGTTTGCATGTTGTCCCAGTGTTTGTGTTGGTTCCCTACGGGTGCTCTGGCTTCCTCCAACATTTAAAGACATGGAGTTTAGGTGGACTGGAAACTTTATAATTGTCCACGTCTCCCTTGCAAAAGAGATCTTGATCTCAATGGGACTAACCTGGTTAAATGGTAAATGGACTGCATTTATATAGCGCTTTTCCATCTGCATCAGACACTCAAAGCGCTTTACAATTATGCCTCACATTCACCCCAATGTCAAATAAAGGATACATTTGATTAAAAGTTATAGAGATTTGCTTTCAGTTGGAATTTAAGGTAGATAATTGTAGATATTTCTATTTTTTTTTTTTGTATTTAAAATGGCATAAACAAATTAAAATGTGTGAAATACCAAGTGTTCCAATACTTTTAGATAGGTGTGTGTGTGTGTGTGTGTGTGTGTGTGTGTGTGTGTGTGTGTGTGTGTGTGTGTGTGTGTGTGTGTGCAAGTTTTTAACCTTTCCAGAAGCAAAAATAAGTGAAATGGTGGCCATCTTGGATGCCATCTTGGATTTTGAAAAAGCCCACAAGTGGGATTTTCAAGAACATTTAGTTTGTGATTCGCCACATTTTTTCTGGACTTATCCTGAGAATTTTGGCTTGATCTGCAAAAGTTCCTTTTTTTTTTTTATGCTAAAACACTTGGACTGTTTCTTCTTTCTCTTTGCGTTTGTCATTTGATTGTGAAGACTCAGCCAACCAAAAAAGAGCTGAGAATTGTTGCTTTTGTTGTTTGTTTGTTTGTTTCGTGTTGAGGTCAGGTCAGGGGTCACCAGTGAACTATTGTTCAGTCTGGTTAATGCTGAAACTAACAACTATGTTCAATGTTTCATCATCATTATTGTTGTTGTTTGTCATTTTGTGAATGTCAATAAGGTTTTTTTCCATTTGGAAGGTCAAATCAGATCAGATGAGTTTGAAATTAGTTTTTGGAGTCTAATTAGAACAGAACAGATTCAGATGTGTGTGACGTGGCCTCATTGTTAAATGGACTGCATTTATATAGCGCTTTTCCATCTGCATCAGACGCAAGCTCTTTACACATCAATGCCTCATAGTCACGCCGATGTCGGGCTGCTGCCATACAAGGCGCCCACTACACACCGGGAGCAACTAGGGTATTAAAGACCTTGCCCAAGGGCCCTTAGTAATTTTCCCATCAGGCTGGGATTTGAACCGAGAATGCTCTGGTCTCCAGCCCAACACTTAACCACCTGACCAACACCTCCCTCAATCAGTGTATTTAGGTATTTTAACCACTTTATTATTCTGCAGCCTGCAGTCAAATCAGTCACGTGGAAATACAGTTGCGTTACTGCGACACCCTTCAAATTCTCCTGGAATGGCAGAAATGCTACATTAACATTTAAGAAGGAATCTCGTTTTAGAGATATCAAGAATTCAGTTTTTATTTTTAGAAATGTGAATTCATCATATTTCCATTTCAGTTACGGCTCATGGAAATTCTAAATATCTTGACTGTTTTTGTGAGTCGTCACCATACAGCGTTAAGCTGAGTTGTTGCGTCACGTCGCTAACTGCTTAGCTGTTGCTACAATCATGTGTATCAGTGAAAGTGACAAGATTTATTGATCAGTTGATACAATTCAGAATATCTATAAATTTGTTTTGACGAGTCAGACTGATGATAAATCTCCAACGTGAAATGTCGGGAGATGGATTCCAGCCCCGCATGACCCTTAACTGGAGTAATTGGGTTTATAAAATGGATGGACAACCGGAACCATGACGAGTCAGAACTGCAATGACCATAACTTAAGTCAGAATTTGCACATATTGAAAATAATTACTGTGAATATTAAAAAATGATTTGGAAAAATCTCTAATTTTGTTCTCCGAACAAGTCAAGGGAACATTTTTGGGAGTCAGAATGTAATTAGAGACATCTTAACATCAGTTTTAATGAGATGTCTCTGCTCTATAATGTGAATCCTGTTTGTATAAATATTTTGAGCAATGATGGAATTATTGTCGCACAGTTGCGTGGAATCTGAAGTATTAAACCCTTGTAGTTTAGCTGAGCTGCTACACTGGAGCTTGTCATATAAACCACCCGCTACTGACACAAGATACTTAACGAGCCTGTCGATCGTACAAACCCGTGATTGCAACAGACATGACAAACAATATAAACGACAAACCCAACTTTTGTGGTTTTAGCAATGCCGAATGAGCTTCTTCAATCACGCCAACTGCCCTCAGCACATCCATAAACCTCCTCTTTGGTCTCTGTCATCCTACCTTGAGGCTCCATCCTCAGCATCCTTCTCCCTATGTACCCCATCACCCTGCTCTGGACATGTCCAAACCTTCTCAGTCTTTCTGATTTTGTCTTACACAGTGGGCCTCTCATTCCCTTTCACTCTTGTAGATACTCTTCTCCATGTCTCAGCCACTCTCATGATTTTGAGTTATATGTAAATATGGTATTATGTCAGCCTGGATTGTTGACCTGAGGAAGTGGCGATGGTGCCCCTGTTTTTACATCCATTCTACACTGGAGATTGTTGTTATTATGTGTATTATTTGTATGTTTCTTTTCTTTTTCCATTTGTCCTGATTTTCACAACTTCCAGTGTTTTATATCAAACCCATCAGTGCTCCTGCTGTTCAGTAAGATGTAAAATTATAGAAATGAGGTAATAAATGTTTCAAAATTATACATTTGGGTACAGAAGTCCTTCAATTAATAATCAAAAAGGCTTTTGAAGTGATTTGTTCAATTGGAGCTCGTGATTTTATGTCTGTTCGTATCTTAATACAATAAAATGGGAAACTGGCAGTTCTAACACTAATTTGTACTACAGTGGCGTATAGTTGGTCCGATCGCTTCCGATAGATGACACATTCACTGATCTTTTGTGTTCCAATGCTGTATTAAAAAAATAGCCAGCTGTTTCCTGAAACAACACGACGACAGTGACATTTGGCTGTATAGAATAGATCAGCTGATAATTTATAGCTGGATGTTTGTAATTTATGTAGACCAAATAAAGATGTGGCTTCTAATAACAAGTAAGCTGTCCATAAGTTCAGGGACTCAACTGTTGATTTTTGGCTGTCAGTCCATCTTGTTTTCACCAAAAGGTAACTTCTCAAATGAATAAACAGCCGAGACCTTGCCGCACATTTGAGCAGCTTTTGTCTCCATCTAGTGGCTAATGTGAGCATTTCAGGGTTTCTGGTACATTTCATATTTGAAATCCAAAATTCAGCTGAAAAGCATTTATAAATGTCAGAAGTGCAGAATTTTTTTGGCAGGCAGAGCTTTGACCTCCCAGTATTAATGTATAATCATTTTGATTTTAGAAGTTTTATAGTTCCTGAGTTTTAAGATGTGAAAGTTTGCCAGTAAGATAGAAATTCTCCTGAGAAGCACAACTTACAGTTGTGAATAAATTACAACAAAGTAAAGTAGGCAGTCTTATTGAAACACTATAGTCTTCAAACCCAAACTTGTCTGAGACCGGCTGATTTGACAGAAATCCAATAAAATTTGTTGAACCATAGGAACAGTGTTACAAAGGCTACTTTTTAAATGTAATAGATTATAGATTACCAGCTACTCTGTTATGAATATAATAAGTAATTATTTTAATTACTTCATTCTAATATAACACTATTTTTTTATTACTTTTTTGTTACTTTTTATACACGTTTTAAGCTGGACTATGGAGCCCTGGAAGTGTCATCGCAAAATATTTTGCATGTGGAGAGAATGTGCGCATGTTTTATTATATTGTGCGCATGTTTTATTATATTGTATCAAAGAACACCTACTTGGAAACAGGTGAGTGTCATGATTGGGTATAAAAGGAGCATCCCCAAAAGGCTCAGCCATTCACAAGGAAACATGGGGTGAGGATCACCACTTTGTGAACAACTGCATGAAAAAATAGTCCAACAGTTTAAGAACAATGTTTCTCAACGTTCAATTGCAAGGAATTTAGGAATTCCATCATCTACAGTCCATAATATAATCAGAAGATTCAGAGAATCTGGAGAACATTCTACACATAAGCGGCAAGGACGACAACCAATATTGAATGGCCATGACCTTCAATCCCTCAGGCAGCACTACATCAAAAACCAACATTGTGTAAAGGATCTTATCCAGAAACCCTGCCACCTTCTCTGGGCCCCAGCTCATCGGAAATGGACAGACGCAAAGTTGAAAAGTGTGCTGTGGTCTGAGTCCACATTTCAAATTGTTTTTGGAAATCATGGATGTTGTGTCCTCTAGACAAAACAGGAAAAAGACCATCCAGATTGTTACCAGCGCAAAGTTCAAAAGCCAGCATCTGTGATGGTATGGGGATGTGTTAGTGCCCATGACATGGGCAACTTACACATCTGTGATGGCACCATCAATGCTGAAAGGTACATCCAGGTTTTGGAGCAACACATGCTGCCATCCAAGCAACATCTTTTTCAGGGACGTTCCTGTTTATTTCAGCAAGACAATGCCAAGCCACATTCTGCACATGTTACAACAGCATGGCTTCGTAGTAAAAGAGTGTGGGTACTAGACTGGCCTGCCTGCAGTCCAGACCTGTCGGCCATTGAAAATGTGTGGCGCATTATGAAGCGCAAAATACAACAATGGAGACCCCAGACTGTTGAACAACTGAAGTCGTACATCAAACATGAATGGGAAACAATTCCACCTACAAACCAACAATTATTGTCCTCAGTTCCCAAACGCTTATTGAGTGTTGTTAGAAGGAAAGGTGATGTAACACAGTGGTAAACATACCACTGTCCCAGCTTTTTTAAACATGTTGCAGGCATCCATTTTAAAATGAGCAAATATTTGCACAAAAACAAAGTTTATCAGTTTGAACATTAAATATCTTGTATTTTTGGTGTATTCAATTAAATATACTGTAGGTTGAAGAGGATTTGCAAATCATTGTATTCTGTTTTTATTTACATTTTACACAACGTCCCAGCTTCATTGGAATTGGGGTTGTATTTTTTATCTGTTTATTATTTTACTTCTGTTTTTAATTATGTATTTGAATTTTTTAATTTTATTTATTTATTTTAATTTTTTATGTTGAACTAGTCTGTGTGAGGCGCCTTGAGATGGCTTTTGTTGTGATTTGGCGCTTTATAAGCTGATTAAATTGAAATTGAATTGAAATTTCATAGAAACACAAAGTTCTGTTCCCCTAAGTGGGTTTACAACGTCTATTATATCCTTGACTTTACTTATTCTGTTCTGAAATCAAAACGAAATTATATGTAAAAACACTTAAAGCATTGCTCATTGGATTTCCTGCATGTGACCATCAAAAGACCTGCAGTTGATTTCAAATCATTTTTGGTCAAAGAAAGTTGACCCCGACATGACTTGAACACGCAGCCTTCTGATTTGAAATCAGACGCGCTACCGTTGCACCACGAAGTCACATTTGAGAATGAAACCGGAAAATCCATATTACAGAAATGTGTGATTCTGTGGAGTTGGAATAATGGGCATTTATAATTATTATCAAAGCAGCTGTTGACTCTGTTCATTCAGTAAACTGACATGTTTAACACCTTTGCGGTTCCAGAGTGTCCAATGGGGGTCTGAACGCTACACTGCTGCTCCTGGTACGTGAAGGCAACTTGGTCTTGCGTTAACCGACAGTCCGCGAACGCAGCACCAAGCTCGCCCACCCAATAATATGTTTTTTGTTTTGTTCTGTTTTGTTTTTTGTTTTTTTTTGTCAGACCAAGCATATTTTATTTAGCAAATACTTCATGCAGTTTTATCAAAATATGTTGCTGTATTTACAGTTATCAGCTATTAAAAAAAAAAAAAAAAGCTAAATAGCCCTATGCAGTTTTAGGTATTAAATTCTGCTTTAACTCAAGTACAATTATAATACTGTTTCTATTTACTATAAGATATAATTATACATTATATATTTAGAATATATAAGTTATAAAAAAAAACTGTATATTTTGTTTGACAATTTCAACATTTCTTAATCCACTATGTATCACACATGTATGTAGGTGGTTTATATTTCGGTCATTGTAAAAGTTGTAAGCAAAAATTAATTTAAACTTGCAGTGAAAAATACAAGTGTGTACAAAACAGACAGTAGCTCACAACTTTAACTCTTCCTCTGTAGGACTCCGGCACACTGACCACAGAATCCACAGCCTGTTACATGTTTTCAGCTCTCAAACACACACAGCACAAAAAAAACCCAACAACAACAACAACAACAAAAAACAAACAACAAAAACCTAACAGAAGCTGCATTTCTACACGACAGAAAATCCCCACAGAGAGCAGTGAAAAACCTCAGTTGGACTTTGAGACAGAAAGTGACTCCCAGAGGCATAAAAAGATTTTTTTTCTTCAACCTTATTTACATTTCTTATTTTGACAAAAACTGTCGATGGGACACATCTCCGCCCACTACACGTTGTTGTCACGTGATGGCGCACACGGACCCAAACATGGCGCCGCGAAAGTGCGGAGAAACTGCTGCGAGTGTTTAAAAAAACTGCACAAAATGTGATTAAACGTTTAACAGCCGGTAAGCAAACAAACAAAACAGCTCGTGTTTGTTGTTTATTATAGTTAAACACCAGGAATTTACCGTTATGTGAGATTTTCTGAATAGTTAAAGGTTTTTGCTGCGAATGTTTTATAACAACTCGGAGGTTTTAGTTTGGGTTTTAATTGTTGTTTTTATTTGTTTATCTACAGAGCTGCTGACTGAAGCCATACGGACTGACATGAGACGAACAAGAGGCCGACAAACAGGTAGAAATACCGCTTTTAAATAAAACAAACGTTTAATACAAATAATGTGAAGAAGTGATGGAATAATAAAGTCTGAAGAAAAAATGTCTGATTCCTGGCAGCCAGTGTTGCCAGATCCTGTCAGAGAAACAAGCAGCCATCGTTAAACTATAAATAGGCACCTAAAATTACTGTAACACTTATTAAAGTATTTTTTTCATTAGTCAATTGCTGTTCAGTGTTTAGATAGCCAAAATAAATTACATTAAAAAAATCCTTGGTGAGAAACTTTGCTATGGATACAGAACCCGCTCTTATTTAAACTACGGTACTACCCACCCTCATGGTTCATGCACATCCCTAACATTAACCTTAACAATAGGTTTTAAGCTGGCAGTTTGCCACTTGCCTCTTGTACACTTTCGACACATAAGTGTCCCTCTTTATCGCCTGACAACCACTGCGGTTTGTTATTGGAGGCTGTAGTGGTGGAATATGGTGTCATATCAATAGCTACATCAGTTTAAGTCATGTAGTTCAAGTCAGGTGTGGGAGCATACACTGGTGCCACGTTCACCACACCTTGGAACCACCTCGGGTCCTGGATCTGGTCCATCCACACTTCACAAGTGTCCACCTGACTGACACAGCTGGCTGAAATGTGGGCGTGTCCGTGACCTTCTCCAGCTGCTGAGGTTCTTGACACTGAGACACGTGTGTTGGATCATGCCCACAGAAACACACCACATGACCAACATGTTATGGTGGATGACTCAGCGCATGTGGTATTCATCATCTGAGTCTCCCTATGTAACCTCTTCTTTGACACAAAGTCATTCCATTGGGACCTAAGGATCCTCTAAACAGGACTGGTACCAAAGGCATCTAGTCATCGATTTTAGGTTCCAAGTTTCACAACCGTACAGTCAGACAAGAAACACCAGGACCCTAAACACTTGGACCTTCATTCTCCTGTAGAAATGTTAGCATCACCAAACACCTCTCATCTTTGAACTAGTGACTTCAAAAGCTCTTCCCAGGTGTATCTGGATCTCACAGGCTGAAAACGCATAGACATGAATGTCCCTGCTGAGATCAGTGAGTGTCTTTACAAGTTCAACATTTTCACCACATAGACACAGTTTTGATGGATAAGTCAAGGAAGTCATTGAAAGACTTATCTTTGTCTGGATCCAGGACCATCACAAACCCAGCCTGATCCCTCACTCAGTGCTGCAGTCAGGTTATCCAGTGATTCTGGAAAGACTGCAGCTTCATCCATGAAGTCAGGCTCAGTAAACCTTTCCTCACCAAGAAAAGCACCTGAGCTGCTGGTTTCCGCAGTCTGAGTTAACACCCAATCCATGCAGAAACTGAACAGTGTAGGAGCCTGAACACATCCCTGGCAAATGACGGAATTCCCTGAAAAACATCAAGTTCTGCCCCCGCTCCATCCAGCACTGTCATGTCCAGAAAGTAGTGTATTGGGGATCTTGTGAATTTTTTGATTGTCCCAGAGAATATGGAATTTGTTTCTATGACAACAATAAACGTCTGATGACTATCTTATAAAGTACTCACCCTCAGCAGGAACATAGCGTCTGTCCAGATCACATCTATGTGTTTGCATGAGAAATGAGTACCATGTGTTTGGTCCAGACCAGGACTGTGTGTTTCTCACTCACAATCCCCCAAAACACGTTCACGAACCCTTAAAATACATTAGTAAAAATCTCTTTGGACAATGTATTAATTTCTTTTTTGGGTCTCTGTTGGTCTCAGTCACTCTGGAAGGGACCACAAGGGCTCTGAGGCAGCAAGTCGACAAAGATGATGATGGTGTTTCCTCTGGAAGTCAGCCGATTGAAGAAGAAACGCAAGAGGATGATGCTCTCGATGATGAGGTAAAGAGATGCGAGGAGTCTGATGGGATCAGCCAAGGATGAGTTCACATTTTTAGGACTGCATGACTTGATTAAAAAAAGCCAGATTGTGATTATCGCAGCAAATATTCCAGTTGTGTTTTGTCAACACAGATTGGTCTCATAATTCTGTTTCCCTGTTCAAGAAAGCTTAATGAGCAAAATCACTACAGTGTATTCTGAAATATTAATTAGCAATTAAAATAATACATTTGTGGTATTACTGTGCTTCAGGGTCTGTTTGTTTTTAAATAAAGATTTTAGGATAGAACGACCGTTAAGTGGGTGTGTTCTTTTAAATGTAATCATTTTGAGGGTACATACACTCAACAAAAATATAAACGCAACACTTTTGGTTTTGCTCCCATTTTGTATGAGATGAACTCAAAGATCTAAAACTTTTTCCACATACACAATATCACCATTTCCCTCAAATATTGTTCACAAACCAGTCTAAATCTGTGATAGTGAGCACTTCTCCTTTGCTGAGATAATCCATCCCACCTCACAGGTGTGCCATATCAAGATGCTGATTAGACACCATGATTAGTGCACAGGTGTGCCTTAGACTGCCCACAATAAATTCATCTCAAAATGGGAGCAAAACCAAAAGTGTTGCGTTTATATTTTTGTTGAGTGTATGTTGCAGATGTCTAAAACCTGCAGGTTTAGGCCTAAATTCTGTTTTGTGGCAGATGGAAATCTGAATGCACACTCGAACCCTTTACCCTGAAAACTCAAACGTGCTGAAACTGTAAAAAGTAGATTTTTACGCACAGTCATCCCGTTTAATGATGACTTTCTTAGTTCAAGACTTTAATATGAAGTATTTTCAGTTGTAAAAGTTACATCAGAAAAAAGCCAGTTAATCGTTTTAGTGAAGTGATAAACATTATCGAGCTGCAGATCACCAAAAAGAGGCAAGCTGAGAGGATTGAACGGCTCTCAGCTCTGATGGATCTTCATTGAATACTCGTATTTCAACAAACTCAGTGAGGTCTGTGACAACTTTGATTGAATAATTTATTTGTACAGTTTCACACGTGACACACAAGTGGCTGGATGACAGAACTGCAGCACCGTGTGAGGAGCCGCCGTCCTCAGAGCCCCACGCGGCCGTGGCTCGTGTGACACAGTCACAGCGTTTGACCTCTTCAGGACGCCGACGGCTTTTGCTTACACATTGATCCTTAATAAATGGCTTCAGTCATTCCTCAGTAATCAATACGACAGGTTCTCTGTTGATTCTATTTTGCGGGAGTGGGGGGTGTGTGTGTGCATGTGCTACTTGAAGCCCGAATCAGATCTTGTCTTTGTTGTTGCAGAAAACGCTCTCATCTTCACGACTTCAGTCATTAAGAGAAAAACGCAGGAGAGGACGAGAAAAACAATCCAAAGGTACAAAACCTGACTGTGAAGTTACCGAAATAATTTCAGAACATTCACATCTGGACTTATTTCTTAACAACATGCACCAAAAGTGTCAGTAGTAATGTTTTTTAAACTTGTGCTTTGATTCCTTGCTGTTTATGGTTTTGTCTTATTGGTTTATGTCAGAGTTTATTTGCAGTGCATGTCAGGTTTGGTTTCTGCAGTTGAAGACTTCTGTAAATCGACGTTTCCTTTGGCTGTCAGCAGTGTTTTGATTTAGAGCCTGTGTGTTGATTCCAGAGATGACAGAGAAGGAGATGATGGACTTCGCTCTGCGTCTGAGTGAACAGGAAGCCTGCGTGGCTGCCGTCAAATACCAGCAAGAGGAGGAGGCTGTGTTGAAGGCCATCGAAGAAAGTGTAAATACAGGGGAGGGGGCTTCTTTGTTTGTTTTGTTTTCAATCCTTGAGTTTATTAGTTACTCTGGTGTGGTGTCAGAGCAACCGTGGCACTGAGGTGTAGAAGCAGGTCATAATGTTTCTGTGCTGTGCTGGAACAGATTTCACCCTTTTTCTATTTCTATGTCTTTATATTTTTGGTGGTTTTTTTTTTTTTTTTTCCACATAGATGGTTAGTGAGATGCAACCAAGCTCTCAGCCAGAAAGTCAGAGTCTTCATGCTGATGCTGATGCCTCAGTCACACTCGCTTCTCAACGCAGAATCTTCCGCTTGAACAGAAAGAAGGCTTCCATGTACAGGAAGGGAGTGACAGGAAGCAGTGTCACGTCGAAGATGAACCTAAACCGAGGTGAATAACTCAGAACTTCTGTGCCGCTTCTGTACTTCACTCCGTTTAATATGAAGAACTTTGTCATGGAATAAAGATGCCTTTGACTGTTTTACCAAGATAATTCTTAGGACAGACACACTGTCAGGTGCAAAGCACATCTGCTCCTGATAAGGTACCTGTAACGTTTCTAGGATTCAGTGAATATTCAGAATTAGTACTAATATCCGGACAGGTCTATGGTAAATCAAATAAGCAACGCAAACTTGCATAATGTATTGATCTGATGCTTCGAAGTTAACCAAATTTTAATCGGTTTCTCCTCATTACGTGCCCTTAGGTGATAGCATTAATTATTTTGAGTTATTGAGGTAACATCCTGGAGGGGATGAACTCGTTTACCAGGGATGAAACATGTCCGCTTTTTGGCGGATTTCCACTTTTTTCCATCAGGCATCTCATTGGGCAGCAAGGGGCCCTTGAAGCAGAGCTGTTGGTTTTTATTTCATATTCTCTTCACTTTCCCTCAAAGCTAAAGTTTTCATTATCTGATTAGCTTTTCAGATAACTTTGAAAACCATCATCGGACCAATTATCTTCCGATAAGTTTTGGTCCGATAATTTTTAGACCACTAACATATTTTTGGAGACATGGTGAACAAAGCTTTATAGTTACAAACATTTATTAAGTTTAAAATCACTTAAGTACCTACCTGTTAAATGGTTTGTAGTAGATGCACATAGTGCAGCAGATAAGTGAAACAATCATGCAAATGGTGATAAAAGCACCAAATTCGGCAGAAATACTCCTTAGACACGTCTCTTTTGAAAAAAAAAAAGATTGGCCACTTGACTTTTCAATCGGTGGTCAGGTAGGGGTCAATTGAAGAATTACACAGAGGTCAAAATTAAAAGACGCTCCAATCATATTGAAAAATATTCCACATTATTTGCCTGATCATAAAGATTCCAAAAAAGTACAGTTTGGACTATCTGTGACTGAATTCTATGGAGTTACGGGATAAAAACAGTAAGAATGGTGACACAGGTCAGTTTCATTTTGTACAGGGGTCAAAAGTTAAAGTTGCTCCAATTTTGGTAAAAAGTGATGCAAATTATCGGTTGAGCTAATAGTATTAATAAATGGAATAGTTTTGACAGTGTTGAATGCTTGGACTCCAAAGTAAAGGCCAAACAAGGTCTACGTCTGTTGGATTCTATGACGTGTGACATATGTTACCCCGTAACGTGATAAGTAAGGATGATACATGGTCCAAACTATTCCTTTTTAAAACCCTGTTAACTAGTAATTTGCATCACTTTTTACCAAAATTGGAGCAACTTTAACTTTTGACCCCTGTACAAACCGACACTGATCTTTGTCATTCTTGCTGTTTTTATCCCATAACTCCATAGAATTCAGTTACAGACCATCCAAACCATAACTTTTTGGAATCTTTATGATCAGGCAAATAATGTGGCATAGGTTTCAATATGATTGGAGCATCTTTTAATTTTGACTCCTGTGTAATTCTTCAATTGACCTCTCCCTGAACGCCAACTGAAAATTCACATGGCCAATCGGTTTTTTCAAAAGAGGATTATCTGAGGACTATTTCTGCCGAATTTGATGCTTTTATCACCATTTGCAGGATTCCGCTCTAAATATTCTCTTATCTGCTGCACTAACAGCTCTGTCCTCTGTAAAGAGAGGAGAGCTGGTTCCAGAAGGAAGTACTCTATCCTCTGCAGGCAAAGGAGAACTGGTCACAGAAAAGAAAGAAAGAGCTCATTTCTTTTGACCCCATACTGATATGCTGCCAATATCACCCATGTCATCCAGAGGCATGGTTAAAATTTTAACCAACATAATTTCAGACAAGTTATTTAAATTAAAGTCATGTCTGAAGTTTTATAAAGTGAAAATATCAGATATATGTTTTATTTTTAAAGTATTGCACTAATTTTGAAGGTTTTAGTGTGGACATGCTGGCTCCAGGTGCATTACGGGTAATGTCAGTACATTCACGACAGAAGAAATGCATTTGAGATGCTCTCATCAGGTTCCACACGGACAACAGCATTAGACTCTTTGTATATTGTACCTAAAACGCTCGTGAATATATTCTCTGCGTTTATAGACGCTGTTATTGTGTTTGTTTTATGTAAAAATGCCAGATCATTGGTAGATAATCCAGATCTGACAATTGGGGGCGTCGGCCCCGATTTTAAATCATGGCAGGCAGCTGGTGTTAGGAGGCTACTTGATCTCTGGGACAATGGAAAATTTAAGTCATTTCAGGAGTTAAGAGAACAATTTAATATTACGGCCAGGGATTTCTATAAATATCTTCAGCTAAGGCATTATATTAAGGCAAAAATGCAATCGCTGGAGCTCTCTGGGGAGTGCTTCACTCTTGAAAACACAATTTTGGATTGTCATAAGCGCGGGCGCTTTATTTCAAGATTCTACTCGGAACTGCAGACATGCAAAAAAGACAGACTAGAAAAACTACGAACAACATGGAATACCACTCTCAAAATGACAATAGACTCTGAATCATGGGAGGATATTGTGCTGCTACCTTCCAGGATTTCAATAAGTAATCGATTTAGGGAGATGCAATACAATATCTTACAAAATGTTTATATATCGCCCAATATCTATAGCAAATATACTCCTGGGACGTCACCCAAATGCCCAAAATGTAAATTAGTCACGGGGACCAGATTTCATTGTCTTTGGGAGTGCAAACTCATAGAAGCATTCTGGCGGGGGATATGTGGTGAAATTAGCTCTCTTATAGGACAGTCACTCCTCCCCAGCCCACTGCTGTGTCTTCTTGGCTACATTCCAGGGGACTTCAATGCCTGGAATAAAGAGATCACCCAATTTTTATTGATGTTGGCTCGAAAATCGATTATGGTTAAATGGGTGGGGGATGAAGCCCCGTCCATTCAGGTTTGGAAAAAGTTAGTTTCGGAAGTTGTAAACCTAGAAAGAATAAGATTTCGGCTTAAAGGGAAATCTCAGGATTTTAAGACTTGGGAAAAAGTACTGGATACTCTTAAAAATTAGAGGGCTGGCTTGTGAAATTTGTGTATTTTCTTTTTCCTTTTGCTGGTACTACTGTACACACATGCCCTGTTTTATTATCTGTTTTTGCATCTGTGCTGTATTGTTTTTTTTTTTTTTTTATTTCTATTTGTTTTTTGTGTGTGTGTGTGTGTGTGTGTAAATATACTCAACAAAAATATAAATGCAACACTTTTGGTTTTGCTCCCATTTTGTATGAGATGAACTCAAAGATCTAAAACTTTTTCCACATACACAATATCACCATTTCCCTCAAATATTGTCCACAAACCAGTCGAAATCTGTGATAGTGAGCACTTCTCCTTTGCCGAGATAATCCATCCCACCTCACAGGTGTGCCATATCAAGATGCTGATTAGACACCATGATTAGTGCACAGGTGTGCCTTAGACTGTCCACAATAAAAGGCCACTCTGAAAGGTGCAGTTTTGTTTTATTGGGGGGGGGGATACCAGTCAGTATCTGGTGTGACCACCATTTGCCTCATGCAGTGCAACACATCTCCTTCGCATCATCCGTGAAGAGAACACCTCTCCAACGTGCCAAACGCCAGCGAATGTGAGCATTTGCACACTCAAGTCGGTTACGACGACGAACTGGAGTCAGGTCGAGACACCGATGAGGACGACGAGCATGCAGATGAGCTTCCCTGAGATGGTTTCTGACAGTTTGTGCAGAAATTCTTTGGTTATGCAAACCGATTGTTTCAGCAGCTGTCTGAGTGGCTGGTCTCAGACGATCTTGGAGGTGAACATGCTGGATGTGGAGGTCCTGGGCTGGTGTGGTTACACGTGGTCTGCGGTTGTGAGGCTGGTTGGATGTACTGCCAAATTCTCTGAAACGACTTTGGAGACGGCTTATCGTAGAGAAATGAACATTCAATACATGAGCAACAGCTCTGGTTGACATTCCTGCTGTCAGCATGCCAACTGCACGCTCCCTCAAATCTTGCGACATCTGTGGCATTGTGCTGTGTGATAAAACTGCACCTTTCAGAGTGGCCTTTTATTGTGGGCAGTCTAAGGCACACCTGTGCACTAATCATGGTGTCTAATCAGCATCTTGATATGGCACACCTGTGAGGTGGGATGGATTATCTCAGCAAAGGAGAAGTGCTCACTATCACAGATTTAGACTGGTTTGTGAACAATATTTGAGGGAAATGGTGATATTGTGTATGTGGAAAAAGTTTTAGATCTTTGAGTTCATCTCATACAAAATGGGAGCAAAACCAAAAGTGTTGCGTTTATATTTTTGTTGAGTGTAATTAAAATGTTCAATAAACATAATAAAAAAAAAAAAATGCCAGAAGAAGCCCAGGTTGCTTCTCCATTATTTTCAATTGGAATCATTGCAATTGATTCCTGTTTGATATTTAGAGTCCTGTTTATATCAAACACTGTCGTCTTTGTTCCAGTGTAATATATATATATATATATATATATATATATATATATATATATATATATATATATATATATATATATATATATATATATATATATATATATATATATATATATATAAGATGTCTGAAATTCAGTTTGCGTTATTAAATTCCACGCATCTTAAACGTAGCAGACACGGATTATCTGGAATTTTGTTTTGGCAAGTTTTCACGGTCTCTACTGCCATTTACTGGCCAGCAGTGTTCAGTGTTCATGGCAGTATCAGCATCTGGACAGCAGTAGATGGCAGTGTTCTATTTATATCAGATGGTTGTCAAAATAATAACTTGACTTTTTGCCTTTTTTTTTTTTTTTTTTTTTTTTACAAATAAAAAAGGTCTTATTTTACAAAAGCACATTTACGAGGTCTGTCCATAAAGTATCATACCTTTTTTTTTTTTTTTAAACTATATGGATTTGAGTCATATGTTTTCACATCAGACAAGCTTGAACCCTTGTGCGCATGCGTGAGTTTTTCCACGCCTGTTGGTGACGTCATTCACCTGTGAGCACGCCTTGTGGAAGGAGTGGTCGTCGGATTTTCATTGTCTGGAAATGGCGGAATGATTTGGGGTTTTTTTCCATCAGAATTTTTTCAGAAGCTGTTAGAGACTGGTACATGGAAACCATTCGAAAAATTTATCTGGCTTTCGGTGAAAATTTTACGGGCTTCACAGAGAATAAGGACTATTACTACAGCTTTAAGGATGGCCCACAATGGCGCTCGGTGCGCCGCGCTCCGAGCCGCGACGACAGGCACAAACCACCGGATTATTTCTAAACGGATGGATGTGTGGAGCTTGGACCGTCGTGTGCACTTTCACTGGTTATCACAAGAGCTGGACATCAACCATTTTCTGGCAGATTTCACTTTTAACAAGAGATTTTGTCATGGAAAGCCGCGCGTAGGCTTTGTGCGTCACGACCGATTCGCTGTTGAGCGAGACAAAGAACGCCTCTGTTTCGGCATGCCAGAGGACAAGTTCGGACATGTCCAGCTCTCCACAATTTCTCTTATAACTCACTCGACTGGTAAGCGTTGAAAGCCGAGATAGGCATGTCCAACCTTGTCCTCTGGCACGCCGAAACGGAGGTGTTCCTTTGTCTCGCTTCCAAAGCGAATCGGTCGTGACGTGCGAAGCCTCTGCGCGGCTTTCCATGACAAAATCTCTTGTTAAAAGTGAAATCTGCCGGAAAATGGCTGATGTCCAGCTCTTGTGATAACCAGAGAAAGAGCACACGACGGTCTCGTATCCACAGAGCCGTCCGTTTAGAAATGGTCCGGTGGCTTGTGCCACGTCGTCGCAGCTCAGAGCGCGGTGCGCCGAGTGTCCTTAAAGGGGTCCTTAAAGCTGTACTAACAGACCTTATTCTCTGTGACGCCGTAAAATTTTCACCGAAAGCCAGATAAATTTTTCGAATGGTTTCCAGGTGCCAGTCTCTAACAGCTTCTGAAAAAATTCTGATGGAAAAAAACCCCAAATCATTCCGCCATTTCCAGACAATGAAAATCCGATGACAGGGCGGGACCACTCCTTCCACAAGGCGTGCTCACAGGCGAATGACGTCACCGACAGGCGTGGAAAAACTCACGCATGCGCACGAGGGTTCAAGCTTGTCTGACGTGAAAACATATGAATCAAATCCATATAGTTTAAAAAAAAATAATAAGGTACGATACTTTATGGACAGACCTCGTATATGTAAACACACACACACACACCTCACATTAACATGTTGGTTTTTATATAGAATGAATGAGTCAACCAGTCAGTGTTAGTGGAGGCACATTTTACCCGTGATCCCTTTGGCATCTGTCTGTGTTTGTTACAAAACTTCAGAATTAGTGCATTATTTAAAATTAAAAGATATTTATGTTTTAAGTTTGTACAAATGACAGAATTGACATTGAGTTATTTTGTCGGTATTAATTTTATTTCTAAATGAAATCCATAAGTCAGCACTGCTGTATTTTCCAAGACCTCCGCCTCACGGCGACAATGCTGTTGAGTGAAGAGTTGAGCTTCGCTGCTCCTCTCAACTGCTTCACTGCTGAAAGCTATGTAGTAAACAGGAGCTTCCGGCAGGGGGCAGGACGCTCAAAGACAGAAGTGCTGACTCATTGTTTGGGTCTGTGGTTGCCTTTGATGTTACCTGAAGTGATCGTGGTGTTAAAACTCAAAATCAGCTTGTTAGTAGTTGTAAGTGTACCAGAGACCATACTGGAAGTTATCGTTTAGCTGTAGCTTCCGATAAATTTTTGGGTGGTTTATTGGTTTAGCTTTATAAAAGATAAGTTTTTAGTTTGCTGATTATCTGTTATCCAAGCTAACATTTTGGTTAGCTGTGCCCACCACTGGTAATACTTACCTTTTTATGTTAAACTTACCTGTTATGGTCTTCTGAAACAGTTGATAGATGTATTCTATAAATTAAAAAGGGGAGCAATGCTAACACATTAGCATGTCTATGGCATTTTCAATGTTAAAGTTAGCATTAAGCTGTCGCCTGTCAGCACATTTGTTTGTATTTGTGTTCAGTATAATAATTAATAACTCAGCATTTGTTGATGTAAAAGAGTCAAATGCATTACAGAAACTTACCTGGTAACTCCTGGATGTTTACTGTTGAACTATTTATTTGAAGGTTTATTTTGAACATAACAAAAGAAAAGTGCTGAGTGATTTGTGAGCCAGAACTTGTTTTGCTTTTTTTTTAACACTGAAATGCTTCTTGATAATTTGGTTTGTATATATTTGATGTGTGGTTTCCAACTGATTTTCTCATCTGTTATTGCCGCAAGGAATTTTTTTTCATTAACCTTTTCAATTTACACCCCATCTATCTGTATTTGTACTTGCTTATTTGTTCTGCAGTTGACAAATATCATTAGTTTTAGTTTAATTTTAGTTTAAGTTTAATGACAATTTTTTTTCCAGTCAAACCGTATTTTCAATTTGTTCATTTCTTCATTGATTTCCTCCAGAACTATCTGCCAAGCTAGAAAACTGCTGCATCCAAGTAAGAGCAGAATACTACTAGAGTGATTTTGAATTAAGAAAGTTGGGTTTTTTCTCACCAAAATGGATGCTGCACTCACTGCAGTTTGTCTGGGATAGCCCCACATTGCATTTCAGAGCTTCTAGAATTCAAACATTTTCAAGGGGGGTTGGGGTGGGATTTTGGGTTTCAGCTTTTTTTTTTTTTTTTTTTCCTGTTTCACCACTTTTATCCCTGATTTACTCACTACATGTTGCAGGGTACACACCTAGGGTTTTGTCCTCTAGGACAAATGGTATCACTTGGTCAACTTGATCACATATCTCTGGTTATTAACACACACACACACCCCACAAATAAGATTTTTTTGTTTGGGGGGGGTGGTTGTAGGTGTCACTCTTAGCTCTAATTTATTCAACTTCAATAAGTTATTTTGTATTTGTAGCTCCAAAGGGAACAGAAGATGAAAATATGTGCCAGAATAAAAAGCGGAAAAGGGAAGATGGCAGTCGGTTGCTGGAGACGATGGACTTCTGTCAGACCCAGAAACTCTGTAAACAGCCTTCACCCGACAGAACGGAGGCTGCCTCAGTGCCTTTGGACTCTCCGCAGGTGGGTAAAATGATTTTTGCTTTCTTTAAATTAAATTTTTCTACATCATTGTACACTTTTTCCCCCTCATTTGGTCGAATATCAAAATAGGGCCCATTGATATGAAGAAGACTTTTCAGTCAGATGCTGATCATCAAGTCAGTGTTCATTACTTGCAAGATGCCTTTTGATGTGTAGAGGAGATGCTGTGTATTAAGCTGTCCTCCCTTTGCCGATTTGTGGCCCTGATTGCCTTCCTGACTCCGAAAATGAGAAAATTGGGTAAAATTTATTACAATAGAAGTCCAAATTCATGTGTCGTACTGTTGTATACCGACAATAGCTGGTTAGTGCAAACTCCACACGGACACGGCACGACACCAATACTTTTGCACACAGCACTTATGTCCACTAGATGGAGCCAAATACACATGAATGCTCCATGCCTTCTTTGCGTTAACCTGGTGATTATTAGCACAGTATTACACAAAGCTAAAATGTTAACATCTCAAAGCTGTCATCTGTTGAAGAGCTCAGCGTGCATTTCATGGGATTCGTGTTGCAGAGGAGAATCAGAAGCATGCTTTTGGTCAGAGGACAGTAGGTCCTTACAGCTGTATATCCACTGAGCGACGAGCAGAGCTGTGCTAATCTCCCCCCAAACACACCCCCATGCACAGCCAATGTGCACCCTCACTCACCTTCTACAGTCAGTGAAATCACTTAGTGTTCTATTTTGAACATGTTTAAAACCTTCCAGATTGGTCACAGCATTCTTCACATATAGAATTGGGGGGGTTTTGTGCCCAAAAATTGGGTGTCAAAAATCTACAAAGGGAGACCTGCTTAAGATCTAAAGCTAATAATTGTTTTACTGTTTGTTGTGTAAATGTGGTGTAGTGCGACTAGGGGAATGAGTCCGTGGTTACCACCACGCTTCATAAATATAAGTGCAATCCTTCATACGGCAACATTATTTTCGGTATTGTTATCATAATAAAATTGTGTTAAAATGATTTCTGTGTCTGCTGATGGGCTTCCAGAAGTGTCGACTTGGTGTTTTGTGAATGTATATTTATAATTTTCGTGTTCTGTTTTTTTTGTTGTTGTTGTTGTTTCTTTTTTTACCCTCGCTGTTAGAGCTCTAACTCCACCCAGCTTGATGATTCCCAACTACCTAAATCTCTTGTCTTCCAAGAGGAGTCTTGCAGAGCCGAGGTTCATGTACGTCGCCTGACCCCTGATCTGCTGAAGACCTACAGATTCTCAGGATTTGTGTCATGTTCTCAGGACAGTTGGACCTTGATTCAAAAGACTCAACCCAAAAGCCCAACATTTCCCAAAAGCCCTGCACACACCAGTAACCAAGCTTGGTCCAAAAGCACACCATTTCCTGATAGTCCTCTTCTATCGGAGGGTGATCCAGGTGATGATGTTGAGATGGAGCACAGTCCTGAATATATTAAAAGCCCAACATTTGGCAGGAATAGTCCAGACAGAAGGTTTCCAAATACCTGCTTATGTCAACATGGTGTCTGCCACACAGCCTGTGAGAGCTCAGGGTTCACGTTCTGTTCTCTGGACAGTTTGACTTCCTCTGTGGGGTCCACAGCTTGTCGAATCAGAAGCCCGGTATTCCCAAGTAGCCCTGAATTTTCCAAGAACTGCAATCCCCATGACAGCCCAGCTTTTCTTAAAGGTAAGGTTTTCCAAAAACAAGGTCAAACTAGCACTTCTGCAAGCAGAACTGGACAGAAACAGAAGATCGTCAGTGTTCACAATACTGACGTTTCTTCAGATGTAGAAGTTGGAGATCCAGAAAGTGAAGAGGCTTCATCCTGCAGGTCACATCGATGGCCCACCAGGTCTCATGGACCACTTCAGAGCCTGAAGGCGGTAAGTTAAAACGAATGTTGTTTTGTCAAATATCAGGAAAAACGTCCACTGTAGCTTCTTCAGAGCATGCCCTCAGCACCTCGGTGCCTCAAGAACAGTTCTTGTTTTTTTTTGGGGGGGGGGGGCTTCCGGTGCTGGCATCGTTTTTCTTTTTGGACACTGAGATGGACCGAGGGCACTCCACTGTCACTTTTGTCTCATTTCTAGCTGCTCATTATTGCACTGATTTGACACAGACTAAACTCTGGCTGAGGGTGCACGTGTCCAGATGAACGTCTGTTTGGGACTCACCTGCTGCCCTCTTAACCTTTGACCTCGGCTACCCGTTGTCTGAATGTCTCGTTGTCGTTGTTTTGAATGCAGAACCGGAAAACTGATCTCCGTCCAGATGACTCCTGTAACAGGAGATGTGTGCCGGCCACCTCAGGTACAGTGATTTATTTTATTGTTGCCGTTTGTGTTTTTTGAAGGGGGTCTTGTTGTTTTTTTTGAGGGGGGTGTCTTTTTTTTTAAGTATTGCTGATGTTTTGTTTTTTTTGCCAGTGCATTGACTTACACAGTTGTCTGCAAACTCACTGCTGTATGATATTTGCCATTGAACCCTTCAAAATAAATACTTTTACAACACTCACATTAACTGTAAGTCTGTGATATACCACATAAATAAAAGTACTTTATAATGACTAGAGTTCATCATGAAGTACGTTTTGTCAGTTTTGTGCAAAATTGAAAGGGGCTGCACCTTTAAATTAGATGCATTATGTTGTCACAAAAATGAAGAAGAATCTTCGTGCACGTTGGTGTGAAACATTCTGTCCTGTGACCTCTGCCCTCCTTTACATGCTGCTAATGTGAATTTTAGATTTGTGACACTGTGCCTCTTTTTCTTGACATGAGAACAGATGAATTAGAATAAATGAATGGAGGTAACGGATCTGTCAGTCTGGTTTCCATCTTGTGTTCTGTGTGGTGGTTTCTATGCATCTGATGGTCTCACATTCTGACAGAACTGTTTGCTCTCCAACGAGAGAACACGCAGATTCTGTCAGCTTTATTTCAGACCCTTGTTACTCCCACCTCCTGGTCCTAATTCCAGGGTGCTGTCAGAGGAGTCCACATGTTGCTGATTCACACGTGTCTCTTTGTGTTTTCTGCTTTTAGACAATAATGAAGAGGAGGAGATGAATGAAACGGGTAAAGACTGGAATTCAGGCGGGCAGGTGATAACCAGCAACATGACCCTGAACTGGTCCGACGAGGATGATGACGACGAAACGGTAAAAAGACCTCTCTTCTTGAAGGATAAAGTGTCTAAAAACTCTCTACTTTAGATTAAAAAGTGAGGGGTGAAACAATGAATCGCGATACTCATATCGAATCGTCTTTTCTTTTTTCTTGTATTGTGATGCCAAGAAAAGCCAGTTACTGCATCGTAGAACAAACATCTTACAGAAAACTCATAATGGGACATCATCAAGGATTACAACTTGCATTTCAGAATAATTTGTTTCTTTTAAAGTTAAAATATTCACCACAGAGTACTTTCTGTGTAATTAGTGAGAACAGTGATGTCATCATGTATCGTTAAACTCCTGTCAGCTGAATGAATATTCATTTCTGACAGCTCGGAGGAAGTCAGTTGATCTGTTAAAATCTACATATTTACTGTATTCTACGGAGTATAAGTCACACCAGACTATAAATCACATCTTTTTTCTGTATTTTCAGCTCTTTTATTTGGGTTTTTTGTGCAGTTTTAAAGTCTACTTTCTATGATTGGAATTTATTCTTTAATTAATCATTTAATTTAATATTATAAAATATAAAAATTTCATATAATTTAGTGCTTTTCCAGAGTGTAACTTTGTCTTTTGTTCTTTTTACTAGTTTTGGAGGTTGTGCAACTTGTATACTGAAAAATCACAACATTCATTATTAATAATAATAGTTATTACTATTTATATCGGACTTTGCCAGAAACCAAAGCACTAAACAAAATAAACTCTAGTAATAAAAGAATAAATGCCAGTGATTAAAAAAAGTGCACTACAACAACATACAAAAATCCCAAATTAAAGAGCTGAAACTACAGAAAAAAGGTGTGACTTGTACTCTGGAAAATACAGTACTTTGATTCCTGGGGAATTCTGACATAAATATTTTAATTCTTATTATTGATAACAAATGTGTGACTTATTTTCTGTATTTAAATCACAGGACCTTTTAAATTAGTAAGTTAGTCCACATCATGGTCAGTGTGTTTTCCAGAGGAAGTTGATCTGCCCTCTGCATCCATAAATCACTGATTGTCCATGTCTTGCAGGTGGTGGACTCTCCAAGTCCCGTCTTCCCAGAGGAGAAACACTTACATCAGAACAGTCAGGCATCCCCCAAAACAAACTGCAGGTACAAACAACAACAACAGCACCTGTTGTTGGATAGATCAGGCTGGTAAACGAGGCTGCTGAGGTTCTTCAGTGTTCAGGCGAAGTCGAGGATCAGCTCCGTTGTCCCACATCTTTGATGACACACTAACTCCACCCTTGTGTTTCTCTGTCTCTCTCTCTCTCTCTGTCTTTTCAAAATGGCTCATTTCTGGTGTTTTTGTGTGATACCACATGTTGCTGTAATTAAACAGTAACAGTAAACACAAAATGTTACTTAAAATTGGAAACCTGACAGCCTGTTGGATCCCTAAGTTTTTCTGGTGGCTGCAGATCACCTTCACGGGTGATTTTGATAGATGATCAGGACTTTACCTTGAGGGCAGGAGCTCACACACTTACCCACCCCTGGTCTAGACCTTAATCCTCACTATGAACAAGAGTGCTAATCCTGGTGAAGAAAAGCTCCCACATTTTTATTTTACAGGAAGAAACCCGAAGTAGACCAGACTCAGTGAAGGGGTCATCTGCTGTGGTCATTCTAACAAGACAGAAAATAACAGGAAAACAGAAAACTGAGACACACGAACATCATTTATTGGTATCAGTAGACCACAAAGAGGTCCAGATCTGATTCCCAGAGTCCCTCATTGAGGCTGGAGGTATGCAGGAGTCTGATCTAAACCAGCTGGACCTCCAGTTTGATTCCATGGTGTTTTCCTACTTCTTGAAGTGACTTTCTCAGTTCTTAAAAAATGAATTCTATATCTTTAGGCTCCAAGTTATTTTGTGGGAAGTTTGTTTTTGTCTATTGAGTTTGAAGTAGGACTGTTGGGATGGTCCCTTCGCTTACTGTGCCACGTCCTCTGCTTGCAGGTTGAATCCCCACAGCTGTGATCCAGTCATCAGTTCAAAGAATGACTCCATCACTGTGGACCAGAAAGGCTCGGACCAACGCGTCGCACCTCCTTTGCCTTCCACGTCTACCTGCATTCCTGACCCGGAACTGCAACCAGGCAGTAGTTGGGTACCTGTTGGTGCAGCAGGGACATCTGCTGGCCAGACAACCGTACACTACTACTGGGGGGTTCCGTTTTGTCCTCGGGGTCTGGATCCAAATGCCTACACACAGGTGAGACCGAATCCTTTGTTGTGTTTTCTCATTATCATATTTAATGCCTCAGGAGACATTATTTGGAATATGTTACCTGGAACCCAACACGAGAGGTTGATTAAATTTCTCAGTCTGAGCTCAGCTGACATCTGCATTAATTGTATTTTTTTCATAAACCCAATGTGTTTATACAATAACAAGTTCTACACCCGAGCAGTTTCATTTGTAAGCTTGGACACTAATGCTTGTTAGGTTGTCTTGGACAAGTAGAAAAGGTTTTTGGTCAACAGGACTCTGTTCTGTCCCGTTGTCCGAATTGGACTAGCACAAATTTGTCTCCTTTAAGACATTTGCTTCGCCAAATGTTTCATTACTCACTTAACTCACTTAGTCACTTAACAATTCATGAGAAACTGCTGACATCTACTGGACAAATGATTTACACTTACTGTGATATTACAAGATGGAGGCCACATAGTGCAAAGTCAGTGGACACGTAACAGCCAGTAATGCTGTATAATTCATTATTGGGCATTGGTTGATATTAAACACACCAACTGGTAACATTTTCACATTATCTCAGAATTTGATATCAATCAATCAATCAATTTTTTTTTTATATAGCGCCAAATCACAACAAACAGTTGCCCCAAGGCGCTTTATATTGTAAGGCAAGGCCATACAATAATGATGTAAAACCCCAACGGTCAAAACGACCCCCTGTGAGCAAGCACTTGGCTACAGTGGGAAGGAAAAACTCCCTTTTAACAGGAAGAAACCTCCAGCAGAACCAGGCTCAGGGAGGGGCAGTCTTCTGCTGGGACTGGTTGGGGCTGAGGGAGAGAACCAGGAAAAAGACATGCTGTGGAGGGGAGCAGAGATCGATCACTAATGATTAAATGCAGAGTGGTGCATACAGAGCAAAAAGAGAAAGAAACAGTGCATCATGGGAACCCCCCAGCAGTCTACGTCTATAGCAGCATAACTAAGGGATGGTTCAGGGTCACCTGATCCAGCCCTAACTATAAGCTTTAGCAAAAAGGAAAGTTTTAAGCCTAATCTTAAAAGTAGAGAGGGTGTCTGTCTCCCTGATCTGAATTGGGAGCTGGTTCCACAGGAGAGGAGCCTGAAAGCTGAAGGCTCTGCCTCCCATTCTACTCTTACAAACCCTAGGAACTACAAGTAAGCCTGCAGTCTGAGAGCGAAGCGCTCTATTGGGGTGATATGGTACTACGAGGTCCCTAAGATAAGATGGGACCTGATTATTCAAAACCTTATAAGTAAGAAGAAGAATTTTAAATTCTATTCTAGAATTAACAGGAAGCCAATGAAGAGAGGCCAATATGGGTGAGATATGCTCTCTCCTTCTAGTCCCCGTCAGCACTCTAGCTGCAGCATTTTGAATTAACTGAAGGCTTTTTAGGGAACTTTTAGGACATCCTGATAATAATGAATTACAATAGTCCAGCCTAGAGGAAATAAATGCATGAATTAGTTTTTCAGCATCACTCTGAGACAAGACCTTTCTGATTTTAGAGATATTGCGTAAATGCAAAAAAGCAGTCCTACATATTTGTTTAATATGCGCTTTGAATGACATATCCTGATCAAAAATGACTCCAAGATTTCTCACAGTATTACTAGAGGTCAGGGTAATGCCATCCAGAGTAAGGATCTGGTTAGACACCATGTTTCTAAGATTTGTGGGGCCAAGAACAATAACTTCAGTTTTATCTGAGTTTAAAAGCAGGAAATTAGAGGTCATCCATGTCTTTATGTCTGTAAGACAATCCTGCAGTTTAGCTAATTGGTGTGTGTCCTCTGGCTTCATGGATAGATAAAGCTGGGTATCATCTGCGTAACAATGAAAATTTAAGCAATACCGTCTAATAATACTGCCTAAGGGAAGCATATATAAAGTGAATAAAATTGGTCCTAGAACAGAACCTTGTGGAACTCCATAATTAACTTTAGTCTGTGAAGAAGATTCCCCATTTACATGAACAAATTGTAATCTATTAGACAAATATGATTCAAACCACCGCAGCGCAGTGCCTTTAATACCTATGGCATGCTCTAATCTCTGTAATAAAATTTTATGGTCAACAGTATCAAAAGCAGCACTGAGGTCTAACAGAACAAGCACAGAGATGAGTCCACTGTCCGAGGCCATAAGAAGATCATTTGTAACCTTCACTAATGCTGTTTCTGTACTATGATGAATTCTAAAACCTGACTGAAACTCTTCAAATAGACCATTCCTCTGCAGATGATCAGTTAGCTGTTTTACAACTACCCTTTCAAGAATTTTTGAGAGAAAAGGAAGGTTGGAGATTGGCCTATAATTAGCTAAGATAGCTGGGTCAAGTGATGGCTTTTTAAGTAATGGTTTAATTACTGCCACCTTAAAAGCCTGTGGTACATAGCCAACTAACAAAGATAGATTGATCATATTTAAGATCGAAGCATTAAATAATGGTAGGGCTTCCTTGAGCAGCCTGGTAGGAATGGGGTCTAATAAACATGTTGATGGTTTGGATGAAGTAACTAATGAAAATAACTCAGACAGAACAATCGGAGAGAAAGAGTCTAACCAAATACCGGCATCACTGAAAGCAGCCAAAGATAACGATACGTCTTTGGGATGGTTATGAGTAATTTTTTCTCTAATAGTTAAAATTTTGTTAGCAAAGAAAGTCATGAACTCATTACTAGTTAAAGATAATGGAATACTCAGCTCAATAGAGCTCTGACTCTTTGTCAGCCTGGCTACAGTGCTGAAAAGAAACCTGGGGTTGTTCTTATTTTCTTCAATTAGTGATGAGTAGAAAGATGTCCTAGCTTTACGGAGGGCTTTTTTATAGAGCAACAGACTCTTTTTCCAGGCTAAGTGAAGATCTTCTAAATTAGTGAGACGCCATTTCCTCTCCAACTTACGGGTTATCTGCTTTAAGCTACGAGTTTGAGAGTTATACCATGGAGTCAGACACTTCTGATTTAAAGCTGTCTTTTTCAGAGGAGCTACAGCATCCAAAGTTGTCTTCAATGAGGATGTAAAACTATTGACGAGATACTCTATCTCCCTTACAGAGTTTAGGTAGCTACTCTGCACTGTGTTGTTATATGGCATTAGAGAACATAAAGAAGGAATCATATCCTTAAACCTAGTTACAGCGCTTTCTGAAAGACTTCTAGTGTAATGAAACTTATTCCCTACTGCTGGGTAGTCCATCAGAGTAAATGTAAATGTTATTAAAAAATGATCAGACAGAAGGGAGTTTTCAGGGAATACTGTTAAGTCTTCTATTTCCATACCATAAGTCAGAACAAGATCTAAGATATGATTAAAGTGGTGGGTGGACTCATTTACTTTTTGAGCAAAGCCAATAGAGTCTAATAATAGATTAAATGCAGTGTTGAGGCTGTCATTCTCAGCATCTGTGTGGATGTTAAAATCGCCCACTATAATTATCTTATCTGAGCTAAGCACTAAGTCAGACAAAAGGTCTGAAAATTCACAGAGAAACTCACAGTAACGACCAGGTGGACGATAGATAATAACAAATAAAACTGGTTTTTGGGACTTCCAATTTGGATGGACAAGACTAAGAGACAAGCTTTCAAATGAATTAAAGCTCTGTCTGGGTTTTTGATTAATTAATAAGCTGGAATGGAAGATTGCTGCTAATCCACCGCCCCGGCCCGTGCTACGAGCATTCTGACAGTTAGTGTGACTCGGGGGTGTTGACTCATTTAAACTAACATATTCATCCTGCTGTAACCAGGTTTCTGTAAGGCAGAATAAATCAATATGTTGATCAATTATTATATCATTTACCAACAGGGACTTAGAAGAGAGAGACCTAATGTTTAATAGACCACATTTAACTGTTTTAGTCTGTGGTGCAGTAGAAGGTGCTATATTATTTTTTCTTTTTGAATTTTTATGCTTAAATAGATTTTTGCTGGTTATTGGTAGTCTGGGAGCAGGCACCGTCTCTACGGGGATGGGGTAATGAGGGGATGGCAGGGGGAGAGAAGCTGCAGAGAGGTGTGTAAGACTACAACTCTGCTTCCTGGTCCCAACCCTGGATAGTCACGGTTTGGAGGATTTAAGAAAATTAGCCAGATTTCTAGAAATGAGAGCTGCTCCATCCAAAGTGGGATGGATGCCGTCTCTCCTAACAAGACCAGGTTTTCCCCAGAAGCTTTGCCAATTATCTATGAAGCCCACCTCATTTTTTGGACACCACTCAGACAGCCAGCAATTCAAGGAGAACATGCGGCTAAACACGTCACTCCCGGTCTGATTGGGGAGGGGCCCAGAGAAAACTACAGAGTCCGACATTGTTTTTGCAAAGTTACACACCGATTTAATGTTAATTTTAGTGACCTCCGATTGGCGTAACCGGGTGTCATTACTGCCGACGTGAATTACAATCTTACCAAATTTACGCTTAGCCTTAACCAGCAGTTTCAAATTTCCTTCAATGTCGCTTGCTCTGGCCCCCGGAAGACAATTGACTATGGTTGCTGGTGTCGCTAACTTCACATTTCTCAAAACAGAGTCGCCAATAACCAGAGTTTGATCCTCGGCGGGTGTGTCGTCGAGTGGGGAAAAACGGTTAGAAATGTGAACGGGTTGGCGGTGTACACGGGGCTTCTGTTTAGGGCTACGCTTCCTCCTCACAGTCACCCAGTCAGCCTGCTTTCCCGGCTGCTCGGGATCTGCCAGGGGGGAACTAACGGCGGCTAAGCTACCTTGGTCCGCACCGACTACAGGGGCCTGGCTAGCTGTAGAATTTTCCACGGTGCGGAGCCGAGTCTCCAATTCGCCCAGCCTGGCCTCCAAAGCTACGAATAAGCTACACTTATTACAAGTACCATTACTGCTAAAGGAGGCCGAGGAATAACTAAACATTTCACACCCAGAGCAGAAAAGTGCGGGAGAGACAGGAGAAGCCGCCATGCTAAATCGGCTAAGAGCTAGTAGCTACGCTAAGCTAGCGGATTCCTAAAAACACGCAAAGTGAATAATGTGTAAATAATTTAGAGGTGATTCAGCAGAATGAGTGCTTTAGTTAAGGCACGTAAAGATTACACTGGGAAACAAATCGTAATCTAGATAACTAGATCAATCTAACTGCGCAGATTAAACAGCTAACAGATACAGAAAAACACCGCTGTGCTCCGGAACAGGAAGTGATACAATACCGCAGTGAGAGCCAACCACCAGTAGAGACAAGCAGATATACAAGCAAGCTGCCCATAAGAGCAATGGACACAACTAAGTTGATTTTTGTCTGTCAGCCTGTCCTATTTTTGCTAAAATTTAATTTCAAATGAATAAACATTTGAGACCTTGACACACGTTTGACCAGATTTTGCCACCATCTAGTGGGCAGTGTGAGAATTTCAGGGCTTCCGATACAATTCCTACTTGAAACAAAAAATTTCAGTAAAAAAAAAAAAGAAGGAATTTAGAAATGTCAGAAATGTATGATTGGGGGGGGCACACAGATCTTTGGCCTCCCAGTAGTAATGTATAAACATTTTGATTTGAGAGTGTTTCTGTTGTGGGGTTTTAAGATATGAAAATTTGCCGGAAGGACAGAGCTTCTCCTGACAGGCGGAATGTACAGTTGTGAAACATTTAATGTAATGAGTACATCACACCACGGCTGATCGGTGTAGGGCAAGTTCAGGTCCTGGGACCTTTGGTCCCATAGTCTTTGACTCCCTGCACGGGACACCAGTCCATCACTGGTTACTTCCCCAGTGAAGGCTGCTGGTCTCCACTTCCAGCTGGATGGACTGGGACAATGCAGATGGAGGGTCGTCCTTCAGTTGCCCATCTCGCATCCTCCCCCCAGAAAAAGCACACATTTTAACTCCTCCCTCACCCAAACCGCGGCGTGCTGCTGACCTTGTGTCTGTGCATTGGAGGGAATCTAAGAATTTATTTACCTTTGTTTAACTGTATTTTCTTCTCTCCGGTCAGGTGATTGTAGCTCAGTTGGAGGTGTACGAGAAGAGCGTGAAATGGGCTCGGCGCTCTCTGCTGAAGAAGGCTGAGTGGGGGGAGCCCGTCCTCCCCCGGGCTGAGGTACGTATGTCCTCATGCTGTGTGCACATTTAACAATGCTGCAGCCACTTGTCATGTAAGAATCACCTTTTAATTTTTTTTTTTTTTTTTTCTGCAGAAATTCCCGTCACCTCACTCACCTGGTGAATCGCCGCCACAGCAGATTTCTAGAAGGTAAAACAGGAGAAACTGTCACCAGCATAGCTTCATGTCCACCTCTGACAAACATCGCCACTCTGTGACAAACTTTGACTTATGTTCTGTGGAGTAACCGTCATACTTCAGTGACAGAACATTGTTGTTGTTTTGGTGCGTTTGACCTGAGCGGAACGTTTTGTGTGGACCCAGGCAGGGCCTCAGGCTGAGGGGTAAAAAACCGACTGAAGCAGCTGCTGCGCCGCCGCCTGAACCAGAGGAGGAAAAGGACGGATACAAAGAAGAGGAGGAGCAGCGAGGACAGGATACCGATGACTGTGACGTCTGTCCAGGTACTTAAGTAAATGGTAAATGGGCTGCATTTATATAGCGCTTTTCCATCTGCATCACACGCTCAGAGCGCTTTACAAAGTAAACAAGTAAAACACAGGTTCTACCAAATTGGGGGGAGGTGGGGGTTATTTCACTGTATTTCTCTCCTTTTGTTTTTGATTGTTTTTTTTACAACAGAGACACCACAGCTGAGTGAGAAAGATGGCGACAGCACGCCAGAGCTGACTGTGGCCGCCGACGCCGGTGAAGAGGTCTGAGCGTGTTCCTGCATTACAATGTTTCTAAGAATTTATGTCAAATATAATAATGTTGACTCGCAGCACAACAAAATTCATCAACACCGAAGTATATCAGCTAAAAAAAAAACCCAGTATCAGTTAAAAATCAGTTAATGGACAATATCAGTTAAAGGACAGTATCAGTTAAAGCAGGGGTAGGCAACCTGTTCCAGAAAGAGCCGTGAGGGTGCAGGTTTTCTTTGCAGCCACTGACTCCACCAGGTGATTTTACTGATTAATATCACTTTGAGCAGATGGAATCAGTTAATCAGTGAAATCACCTGGTGGAGTCAGTGGCTGCAAAGAAAACCTGCACCCTCATGGCTCTTTCTGGAACAGGTTGCCTACCCCTGAGTTAAAGGATAACGATGCCGTACTACTGTGTTAGGTTTAATTTAGAGCATCATATTGATACATGTATTTCAATAACCATCTGTGTTTCAGGCCTAGTTCAGTAAGCCTTACTTTAGTGCCCCCTGCTGTTCATAAGATTAGAAACGCCTGCAAATAGAGACGGTAAAAAGAACTCACACGTCTTCAGCAGCTTACTCCAGTCAAGGGTCACGGGGAAGGGGGGCTGGAGCCTATCCTAGCAGTCTTAGGGTGAGGAGGGTTCACCCTGGACAGGACACCAGTCTGTCGTAGGGCCACATACAGACAAACAAACACATTCACACCTACGGACAATTTAAAGCTTCCAGTCCACCTAAACTGCATGTCTTTGGATGTAGGAGGAAGCCAGAGCACCCGGGGGGAACCCACACAAACACGGGGAGAACAGGCAAACTATACACAGAAAGGACATAGATGGAATCAAACCCATGACCTTCTTGCTGTGAGGCAACAGTAGTAACCACTAAACCACTGTGCTGCCCGAGTAAAAAGAAGTAATTCTTAAAAATCCAGTAGGTAAAAAAAAAAAATGAAGCGGTTATCTGAGATCTCCTCCCATCTGTGTTTGATCACACGCTGAGTCAGGTCTCTCAGGACCAGAACTCTCCTCAGGTCCACCCACCACCAGCCCGAACACAGCCGCGATAATTGACTTAATTGCTTGTACACTGAGCCATCGTCTCTCCATCAACAGAGCAAAGCCACGCCCCCTTCACGTCAACATTATGTACATTTGTAGGTCAAAACAGAACTTTAAAGTTGTGAAGTGCTGCATCACCTGTGAGAAACAGCTGTGGCTGATTTCTCCACAGATCCAACCTGAGAGCCCAGAACTGCCTCAGATCCTCAGCGGAGACTCTGCAGGCCACAAGGAGGCGCCACAGGAGGACATGGAGGTGGACGGTAGGTAACCTTAACGAAGACAACAGAAAGTCCCGCTAATGTGAAGACGATTTGGAAATATGAAGTTTTATTGAAGCATTTATGAAGCATTATTGGACTTAAAGCTACAGTGTGTAGGATTCAGTGACATCTAGTGGTGAGGTTGCAGTTTGCATTGCTGTGAGAATGTTTAAAGTGTTGATTTCCAGCAGGTGTGGCAGGCAGAGAGCCAGAGGAAAATGTTGCTGTGGACAGCTCTGTGAGAGGGGAGGAGGCAAAGGAGGAAGGAAGGGATCTAGGGGTACAAGAGCTGAAGGACGGTGGAGGTCAAAGGTCGGCATCTCCGGAGGTCGAAATAACTGCTGCCCCTCAGAGTCCAGAACCTGTTGTAGACTGCCCCATCTGTCAGAAGTCCTTCCGCTTCACACAGATTGAGCTGCACGCCGCCTACTGCGATGGGGAGGCGGCCTCCACCACCACCGAGACCAGGCCAGGGCCCGACTGTTTCCAAGGTGACCAAAACTGTATTATTTCTATATGTAAAATTCTTATTTAAAGAAATAGATGGATAAATGAGTCTATTAAATCTAGTTTAACAACAAAACAGTGAATGCTAGCACCACATAAAAATAAATACGTTTTGCAAATATAACAGTCTGCCGCCAAGGCCAGGGTGTGGCAGACGCCAAGGCCTGGAGGCCAAGAAGGCCACTGCTGCTTGTTAAGAAGAAAAACATGAAAATACGAGGTCTGTTAGAAAAGTATCGGACCTTTTTATTTTTTTCAAAAACCTGATGGATTTGAATCACGTGTGGTTGCATGAGCCAACCTTGAACCTTCGTGCGCATGCGTGAATTTTTTCACGCCTGTCGATTGCGTCAGTTCCTTGTAAGCAGCCTTCCTGTCATATCCAAACTTGCCTCTACTGGTGGTTGGCTCTCACTGCGGTATTGTATCACTTCCTGTTCCGGAGCACAGCGGTGTTTGCTGTATCTGTTAGCTGTTTAATCTGCGCAGTTAGATTGATCTAGTTATCTAGATTACGATTTGTTTCCCAGTGTAATCTTCACGTGCCTTAACTAAAGCACTCCTTCTGCTGAATCACCTCTAAATTATTTACACATTATTCACTTTGCGTGTTTTTAGGAATCCGCTAGCTTAGCGCAGCTACTAACTCTTAGCCGATTTAGCATGGCGGCTTCTCCTGTCTCTCCCGCACTTTTCTGCTCTGGGTGTGAAATGTTTAGTTATTCCTCGGCCTCCTTTAGCAGTAACGGTACTTGTAATAAGTGTAGCTTATTCATAGCTTTGGAGGCCAGGCTGGGCGAATTGGAGACTCGGCTCCGCACCGTGGAAAATTCTACAGCTAGCCAGGCCCCTGTAGTCGGTGCGGACCAAGGTAGCTTAGCCGCCGTTAGTTCCCCTCTGGCAGATCCCGAGCAGCCGGGAAAGCAGGCCGACTGGGTGACTGTGAGGAGGAAGCGTAGTTCTAAACAGAAGCCCCGTGTACACCGCCAACCCGTTCACATTTCTAACCGTTTTTCCCCACTCGACGACACACCCGCCGAGGATCAAACTCTGGTTATTGGCGACTCTGTTTTGAGAAATGTGAAGTTAGCGACACCAGCAACCATAGTCAATAGTCTTCCGGGGGCCAGAGCAGGCGACATTGAAGGAAATTTGAAACTGCTGGCTAAGGCTAAGCGTAAATTTGGTAAGATTGTAATTCACGTCGGCAGTAATGACACCCGGTTACGCCAATCGGAGGTCACTAAAATTAACATTAAATCGGTGTGTAACTTTGCAAAAACAATGTCGGACTCTGTAGTTTTCTCTGGGCCCCTCCCCAATCGGACCGGGAGTGACATGTTTAGCCGCATGTTCTCCTTGAATTGCTGGCTGTCTGAGTGGTGTCCAAAAAATGAGGTGGGCTTCATAGATAATTGGCAAAGCTTCTGGGGAAAACCTGGTCTTGTTAGGAGAGACGGCATCCATCCCACTTTGGATGGAGCAGCTCTCATTTCTAGAAATCTGGCCAATTTTCTTAAATCCTCCAAACCGTGACTATCCAGGGTTGGGACCAGGAAGCAGAGTTGTAGTCTTACACACCTCTCTGCAGCTTCTCTCCCCCTGCCATCCCCTCATTACCCCATCCCCGTAGAGATGGTGTCTGCTCCCAGACCACCAATAACCAGCAAAAATCTATTTAAGCATAAAAATTCAAAAAGAAAAAATAATATAGCACCTTCAACTGCACCACAGACTAAAACAGTTAAATGTGGTCTATTAAACATTAGGTCTCTCTTTTCTAAGTCCCTGTTGGTAAATGATATAATAATTGATCAACATATTGATTTATTCTGCCTTACAGAAACCTGGTTACAGCAGGATGAATATGTTAGTTTAAATGAGTCAACACCCCCGAGTCACACTAACTGTCAGAATGCTTGTAGCACGGGCCGGGGTGGAGGATTAGCAGCAATCTTCCATTCCAGCTTATTAATTAATCAAAAACCCAGACAGAGCTTTATTTCATTTGAAAGCTTGACTCTTAGTCTTGTCCATCCAAATTGGAAGTCCCAAAAACCAGTTTTATTTGTTATTATCTATCGTCCACCTGGTCGTTACTGTGAGTTTCTCTGTGAATTTTCAGACCTTTTGTCTGACTTAGTGCTTAGCTCAGATAAGATAATTATAGTGGGCGATTTTAACATCCACACAGATGCTGAGAATGACAGCCTCAACACTGCATTTAATCTATTATTAGACTCTATTGGCTTTGCTCAAAATGTAAATGAGTCCACCCACCACTTTAATCATATCTTAGATCTTGTTCTGACTTATGGTATGGAAATAGAAGACTTAACAGTATTCCCTGAAAACTCCCTTCTGTGTGATCATTTCTTAATAACATTTGCATTTACTCTGATGGACTACCCAGCAGTGGGGAATAAGTTTCATTACACTATAAGTCTTTCAGAAAGCGCTGTAACTAGGTTTAAGGATATGATTCCTTCTTTATGTTCTCTAGTGCCATATAACAACACAGTGCAGAGTAGCTACCTAAACTCTGTAAGTGAGATAGAGTATCTCGTCAATAGTTTTACATCCTCATTGAAGACAACTTTGGATGCTGTAGCTCCTCTGAAAAAGAGAGCTTTAAATCAGAAGTGCCTGACTCCGTGGTATAACTCACAAACTCGTAGCTTAAAGCAGATAACCCGTAAGTTGGAGAGGAAATGGCGTCTCACTAATTTAGAAGATCTTCACTTAGCCTGGAAAAAGAGTCTGTTGCTCTATAAAAAAGCCCTCCCTAAAGCTAGGACATCTTTCTACTCATCACTAATTGAAGAAAACAAGAACAACCCCAGGTTTCTTTTCAGCACTGTAGCCAGGCTGACAAAGAGTCAGAGCTCTATTGAGCTGAGTATTCCATTAACTTTAACTAGTAATGACTTCATGACTTTCTTTGCTAACAAAATTTTAACTATTAGAGAAAAAATTACTCATAACCATCCCAAAGAGGTATCGTTATCTTTGGCTGCTTTCAGTGATGCTGGTATTTGGTTAGACTCTTTCTCTCCGATTGTTCTGTCTGAGTTGTTTTCATTAGTTACTTCATCCAAACCATCAACATGTTTATTAGACCCCATTCCTACCAGGCTGCTCAAGGAAGCCCTACCATTATTTAATGCTTCGATCTTAAATATGATCAATCTATCTTTGTTAGTTGGCTATGTACCACAGACTTTTAAGGTGGCAGTAATTAAACCATTACTTAAAAAGCCATCACTTGACCCAGCTATCTTAGCTAATTATAGGCCAATCTCCAACCTTCCTTTTCTCTCAAAAATTCTTGAAAGGGTAGTTGTAAAACAGCTAACTGATCATCTGCAGAGGAATGGTCTATTTGAAGAGTTTCAGTCAGGTTTTAGAATTCATCATAGTACAGAAACAGCATTAGTGAAGGTTACAAATGATCTTCTTATGGCCTCGGACAGTGGACTCATCTCTGTGCTTGTTCTGTTGGACCTCAGTGCTGCTTTTGATACTGTTGACCATAAAATTTTATTACAGAGATTAGAGCATGCCATAGGTATTAAAGGCACTGCGCTGCGGTGGTTTGAATCATATTTGTCTAATAGATTACAATTTGTTCATGTAAATGGGGAATCTTCTTCACAGACTAAAGTTAATTATGGAGTTCCACAAGGTTCTGTGCTAGGACCAATTTTATTCACTTTATACATGCTTCCCTTAGGCAGTATTATTAGACGGTATTGCTTAAATTTTCATTGTTACGCAGATGATACCCAGCTTTATCTATCCATGAAGCCAGAGGACACACACCAATTAGTTAAACTGCAGGATTGTCTTACAGACATAAAGACATGGATGACCTCTAATTTCCTGCTTTTAAACTCAGATAAAACTGAAGTTATTGTACTTGGCCCCACAAATCTTAGAAACATGGTGTCTAACCAGATCCTTACTCTGGATGGCATTACCCTGACCTCTAGTAATACTGTGAGAAATCTTGGAGTCATTTTTGATCAGGATATGTCATTCAAAGCGCATATTAAACAAATATGTAGGACTGCTTTTTTGCATTTACGCAATATCTCTAAAATTAGAAAGGTCTTGTCTCGGAGTGATGCTGAAAAACTAATTCATGCATTTATTTCCTCTAGGCTGGACTATTGTAATTCATTATTATCAGGTTGTCCTAAAAGTTCCCTAAAAAGCCTTCAGTTAATTCAAAATGCTGCAGCTATAGTACTAGCGGGGACTAGAAGGAGAGAGCATATCTCACCCATATTGGCCTCTCTTCATTGGCTTCCTGTTAATTCTAGAATAGAATTTAAAATTCTTCTTCTTACTTATAAGGTTTTGAATAATCAGGTCCCATCTTATCTTAGGGACCTCGTAGTACCATATCACCCCAATAGAGCGCCTCGCTTTCAGACTGCAGGCTTACTTGTAGTTCCTAGGGTTTGTAAGAGTAGAATGGGAGGCAGAGCCTTCAGCTTTCAGGCTCCTCTCCTGTGGAACCAGCTCCCAATTCAGATCAGGGAGACAGACACCCTCTCTACTTTTAAGATTAGGCTTAAAACTTTCCTTTTTGCTAAAGCTTATAGTTAGGGCTGGATCAGGTGACCCTGAACCATCCCTTAGTTATGCTGCTATAGACGTAGACTGCTGGGGGGTTCCCATGATGCACTGTTTCTTTCTCTTTTTGCTCTGTATGCACCACTCTGCATTTAATCATTAGTGATCGATCTCTGCTCCCCTCCACAGCATGTCTTTTTCCTGGTTCTCTCCCTCAGCCCCAACCAGTCCCAGCAGAAGACTGCCCCTCCCTGAGCCTGGTTCTGCTGGAGGTTTCTTCCTGTTAAAAGGGAGTTTTTCCTTCCCACTGTAGCCAAGTGCTTGCTCACAGGGGGTCGTTTTGACCGTTGGGGTTTTACATAATTATTGTATGGCCTTGCCTTACAATATAAGGCACCTTGGGGCAACTGTTTGTTGTGATTTGGCGCTATATTAAAAAAAAAAATTGAATTGATTGATTTGTGTGGGAGGTGTGCTGTGCGCTCTGCGTTTTTTCATTCCAAGGAAAGACGGAACGACTGGAGCAGTGCCGCATCAAATTTTGCCAGAAACTGGGCGACAGCCAGGTGGAAACCATTCGGATTATTCAGACGGCTTTCGGTGACGATCCTATGGGCATCACACAGATTAAGGAGCGGTACAACCGGTTTAAAGATGGCTGCACAACGGTGGAGAGCGAGCCACGCTCCGGGCGGCAATCAACATGCTGAAATGACCGGATCATTTCCAAAGTGAACGCTGTGGTGATGCGGGACTGTCGTGTGACGGTTCCGCATGAAAAGAGTTGCAGCGAAATTCATGCCGATGCCTTCGGCACGAAGCTGACGGCAGAGCAAAAGCGCCACCGTGTTGAAGTCTCACAGGACATGTTGTGACATGATTACCTCTTCCACAATTTCTCGGATAGTCACACGAATGAAAACCCACCGAAAGCCGTCTGAATCTTCCGAATGGTGGAAGAGGTGGGCATCATTTTTCGGAGTCCAGCATATTCTGTGAGAATTCAACACGGTGGTGCTTTTGCTCCATCAGCAGCTTCGTGCCGAAGCCAACGGCATGAATTTCGCTGCAACTCTTTTCATGGCCAAATCTTCTGTCACAGTGGAATGTGCCGAAAAAGTGCTGATGTCCACCTTTTCCGCAATTTCTCGGACAGTCACACAGCGGTCCCGCATCACCACAGCGTTCACTTTGGAAATGATCTGGTCATTTCAGCATGTTGATGGCCGCCTGGAGCGTGGTGCGCTCTCCACCGTTGTGCGGCCGTCTTTAACCCGGTTGTACCGCTCCTTAATCTGTGTGATGCTCATAGCATCGTCACCGAAAGCCGTCTGAATAATCCAAATGGTTTACACCTGGCTGTTGCCCAGTTTCTGGCAAAATTTGATGCAGTCGCGCTGCTCCAGTTGTTCCGCCATTTTCCTTGCAAAGAAAATCCGACGAGAGACTACACCCACCCTCACACAAAGACTGCTTACAAGCAAATGACGCAATCGACAGGTGTGAAAAAATTCACGCATCCGCACGAAGGTTCAAGGTTGGCTCATGCAAACACACGTGATTCAAATCCATCAGGTTTTTGAAAAAAATAAAAAGGTCCGATACTTTTCTAACAGACCTCGTATGTGGCTTTGCACATGTTGCATCTTATGCAGATCACAGTATGTTCAGCATCAAACTTTACATGTTCCACCATATCAGTGATCACTGACTCTGCTGCCAGAAGTCATATTTTCCATCTCTACCTTGTTGGAACACACCTGATAATCAAAGTATACAGGCTGCCCACACACACACACACACCTTTCTGTACGTTTGTACTTTCAAATGTACTGCTGGGTTCGTACCTCAGTGTAGAGAATGATTTTAAAAGGAAGTGTTCTTGTCATTTTTAGTGTCTGTAAAACCTCGGAGGGTGAGAACCAAGAGGGTGGATGAGGAGTCCGTTGATTCTTACACAGGTAACAAGTAAGTATAAAACATAACGTCTTCATCACCGGAAAAAATGATCAGACCGTTTAAAAAAATAGCTCTGTTTTGTCCAGAACCAGTCACAACCTGGAGAAGTGCTACATATGCCAGAAAACGTTTCCTCTGAGCGAGTACAGCCGCCACACCAAGGTCTGCATCCGGCGCTGTTCAGCAAAGCCTGTAAGCCACGCCCCCACATTCTACCAGAAATACACAACATTACAAACTACAAAGAAATTAATGTTTTACAGACTAACCTTTGACTTTTTGGATGAGATCTGTTTTATTTGTGTTATAAGTTTGTGTTCATTGCTGATCTTCCAGAAGGGAAACCTGCTTTCAGCTCTGGAGCAAACCGAGAGCAAGGACACAGGTACGAGCCCAGGTCTGAAAGGTCTGTTAAAAAGTAGATTTTTTTTTTTTGTGGAGACATTTTCCTTTGTATTTTTAAATATTTTGTATTCATTAGCTTTTCAATAGTTTTACACCTGTTTTGTGTTGTGCAGTATGTTTAATCTGTAATGATTAAGAGTCTTTAAATTATTTGATATGTGAAAACATCACTGTTTTCACAGTGTTGCTTTTCATACTGTATTTACTGCACGCAGCACATATGCACTCCATTATAAAGTGACTGTGATCGAGATTTTTTGATTTTATTGATAACCTTCTTGTGTGTGTTAACAGAAGCTGGCCCATCCACATCCAAACTCCAGTCCGGGTAAGCCTTGGTCGGTGTTCATCCTCTTAACAGACACAAGATGATTTATTCCTCAGTCCTGGTTTCTCTGGTATTTTATAAACCATTTGATCCAGATTCTGTCAGCGTTGCTATAGATTTGATGCTGTCTGTGCTAAGGTTGGGATGATCCGATCCAGTATTGGTATTGGCTTCCAGTACCAACATCCAAGTATCGGAAAATACCGATACAACCTGCGGCATTTTCCGATACTGGAGAGAAGCTGCGTCTGTGAAACGTCTCAAGTGCTGCATGCTCTCTGCTATGTTCACTGCTGAGCGTGAGGGGGGAGGGGGACCTTTCAGAAATGAAGCCAACCTGTTTGTTCCGCAGTCTAGGGTTTTAAGCCACGAGTAGCAGCAAATTTCCACCCGTCTCTCGGGTTCAAATTGTCTGTGCTGCCGAGCACGGATTTTCTGAAAAATGAACTGAATTGTTACTGAGAAATCAGCCGCTTCAATGTCCCGAGACTGTGAAACGCTATGAAACAGCAGCTCAGAACACAGAAGCAGAGCTGAACAGAGTTTCTGTATGGTGAATGGGGAAAAAAACTCTATCTAAATTAAACTATCAAAATTCTTCAGTGTTAGTCCAGACTTCCTCGCGTGAGTGTCGCTAATGATACATTTAGAAATTTACTATTTATTTTACAGTTGAAAGGCTTCATGTTTCCAGAAAGTTCCAAATTTGCTCAGAAGTAAAAAGGCGAGAGAGAGAAAGCGGAAAAGGGAGAGAGAGAAAGCAAGCATGAGAGAGATGGAGAGACTTTTTTTTGCTCCCACTTTTTTTGTTGTTGTTTTGTTTTGTTTTTTTGTTTTTTTTTGCTCTAACACTTAATTTCACAATGTAAATGTTTGTTTCAGTTGGACTTGAATTGAGAGAGAGACAGAGGGGGAGAGAGGACTTAGTTTTTACTGTAACACTTGGTTTGACAATGTAAACTTATATTTATCATGCCAATAAAACTCCATTGAAATTGAGAGGGGGGGGGGGAGAGATCGCTGTCTTTTCTCTTTTAAGTCTATAAAAATAAGTCTATAAATAAAAGTACTTAATTCTTTCAGCAAAATGTCAGATCTAGGCTTCCATCTTAGATGAACAAAATGTTGATCGGTGCATCCCTAGTCTACGCCACTATACAGAGTCCACCACAAGTGGTACTGTAATCATTCCACTTGTTTTTTGTGTGCTTCCACTCACTGAGATACTTGAAACATCCTAAAACTGGTCAATAAGGACTGAAAAACAAATCTTTTCTTTGGTCTGTAGCACAAATGTATTTGTCCTTTAATCCTCTGGGGTCCACACACTCATTGGCATATCCAAATCATTTTGCCATATCATCAGAAATTCTCCTTTTGGGATACTTGCATGTAGTATTATGCCCATGTGTTGCATGTCACAATGTTCAGAACAATCTCAGCTTTCAGCATTTGTCACGTAATTATCCAGTACACTGTAAAAATTTATAATTTGGCTCTAAAGCTGAAAATATGAAGTATGTTTTTAGAAATTCTTCTTTTTTGGAAAAAATACACCTTTTATTCATGTGGATGAACTGTTGTGGTGTTAGAAATTTTACGAAAGTCTTTAGGTCCCAAAATCAATATTCAGGGATGAGATTTTTCCGCAGATCCGCGGATTTGACAGTCCCGGGGGTCGATTTTGTGAAACAACCAAATCCGTTGAGAAAATTTTAGGGGGGGTAAGAATGCAAAAAAAAATTAATGCCAGGACTACCTTTGTTTAATAAAATTGTCGGCTATTCAGAATACTGAATGGTCTTTGTTATCGCTGACGCAGCAAGTTCAATCAGTCCGTCAGTCAGCGGAACGCGGAAGTAACGCTGTGCTGATCAGTGACCAGTATGAAGTAGGTGCACAATGAGCATGTAGTGTAAGGGAGGTAACTGTGTAGTCTTTCAACTTCCAATATTCGGTAGTTTTCCCTCCAACAAATCATAAAAACCGAGACGGTATCGAAGCGCAGTCCAAGGTATTACGCACATTTTCATTGGTTATTACAAAGCTTATGACCAATCAGCGCAAAGGTTATATATGCGTTTCTCCCGCCCTTACATGTGTGTTTGTTGACAAGTGTGCCATGCTGAAAGTGGAGAATGCTGAAAATCAAGTAAGTCTAGTTATGAAAAAATATTTTGGTCACAAAAATGCACATGTACAGTAGATGGTCTTAGTAAGGGTTTACAGTTTGAATTATAGATATGAACACCTGGCATTTATAGTAGTTTTTAATATTTTAGTGCAATTTACATGTTTTAAAACAGCAAAAATGCTTTGGCTTCAGGGGGACTTCGCCCTGCACCCGCCGGGGCCTGCGGACCCTGGCTTATTTTCCTCTGAAAATCGAATTTGCCAATCTCATCCCTGAATATTACAAACTGTGTGTGTGTGTGTCTATATATATATATATATATATATATATATATATATGTGTAGAGAGAGAGAGCGAGACAGAGAGAGAGAGAGAGAGAGATATTTATGCATAATAAATTAATGAATGTATAAAATTTAAATATGCACTGTGCAGTGCAGCAGCGTCGCCTGGTGGAAGCCTTATGACTGGGAGCTGGTACATTGCAAAAGAACATATTTGGAAAATAAAGTCACATATTGTCAACTGGATGTCTTCTATTTTCAAATAAATTCTTATTGTACACTCAACAAAAATATAAATGCAACACTTTTGGTTTTGCTCCCATTTTGTATGAGATGAACTCAAAGATCTAAAACTTTTTCCACATACACAATATCACCATTTCCCTCAAATATTGTTCACAAACCAGTCGAAATCTGTGATAGTGAGCACTTCTCCTTTGCTGAGATAATCCATCCCACCTCACAGGTGTGCCATATCAAGATGCTGATTAGACACCATGATTAGTGCACAGGTGTGCCTTAGACTGTCCACAATAAAAGGCCACTCTGAAAGGTGCAGTTTTATCACACAGCACAATGCCACAGATGTCGCAAGATTTGAGGGAACGTGCAATGAGCTGTTGCTCGTGTATTGAATGTTCATTTCTCTACCATAAGCCATCTCCAAAGGCGTTTCAGAGAATTTGGCAGTACATCCAACCAGCCTCACAACCGCAGACCACGTGTAACCACACCAGCCCAGGACCTCCACATCCAGCATGTTCACCTCCAAGATCGTCTGAGACCAGCCACTCGGACAGCTGCTGAAACAATCGGTTTGCATAACCAAAGAATTTCTGCACAAACTGTCAGAAACCATCTCAGGGAAGCTCATCTGCATGCTCGTCGTCCTCATTGGGGTCTCGACCTGACTGTAGTTGGTCGTCGTAACCGACTTGAGTGGGCAAATGCTCACATTCGCTGGCGTTTGGCACGTTGGAGAGGTGTTCTCTTCACGGATGAATCCCGGTTCACGCTGTTCAGGGCAGATGGCAAACAGCGTGTGTGGCGTCGTGTGGGTGAGCGGTTTTCTGATGTCAGTGTTGTGGATCGAGTGGCCCATGGTGGCAGTGGGGTTATGGTATGGGCAGGCGTCTGTTATGGACAAAGAACACAGGTGCATTTTATTGATGGCATTTTGAATGCACAGAGATACCGTGACGAGATCCTGAGGCCCATTGTTGTGCCATACATCCAAGAACATCACCTCATGTTGCAGCAGGATAATGCACGGCCCCATGTTGCAAGGATCTGTACACAATTCTTGGAAGCTGGAAATGTCCCAGTTCTTGCATGGCCGGCATACTCACCGGACATGTCACCCATTGAGCATGTTTGGGATGCTCTGGACTGGCGTATATGACAGCGTGTACCAGTTCCTGCCAATATCCAGCAACTTCACACAGCCATTGAAAAGGAGTGGACCAACATTCCACAGGCCACAATTGACAACCTGATAAACTCTATGCGAAGGAGATGTGTTGCACTGCATGAGGCAAATGGTGGGCACACCAGATACTGACTGGTAGCCCCCCCAATAAAACAAAACTGCACCTTTCAGAGTGGCCTTTTATTGTGGACAGTCTAAGGCACACCTGTGCACTAATCATGGTGTCTAATCAGCATTTTGATATGGCACACCTGTGAGGTGGGATGGATTATCCCAGCAAAGGAGAAGTGCTCACTATCACAGATTTAGACTGGTTTGTGAACAATATTTGAGGGAAATGGTGATATTGTGTAAGTGGAAAAAGTTTTAGATCTTTGAGTTCATCTCATACAAAATGGGAGCAAAACCAAAAGTGTTGCGTTTATATTTTTGTTGAGTGTATGAATAAGTCTTGTAAACTTTCCCTTCACTCTTGCAGATATTCTTCAGTCACAAATCATTCCTGCCAGTGCCACCTTTCTCCACCCACTCCACCCTGCCTACACTCTCTTCTTCACCTCTCGACCACACTCTCCATTACTTTGGACAGTTGACCCTAAGTATTTAAACTCATCTACTTTCACCACTTCTACTCCTTGTAACTGCACTATTCCACTGGGCTCCCGCTCATTCACACACATGTACTCAGTCTTGCTTCTATTGACTTTCATTCTCCTTCTTTCCAGAGCATATCTACACCTCTCCAGGCTAGACTCAATCTATTCTCTGCTCTCACTGAAGATCACATTGTCATCTGCAAACATCATAGTCCATGGAGACTCCTGTCAGGTCTCATCAGTCAATCTGTCCATCATCATTGCAAACAAGAAAGAACTCCGAGCTGATCCTTAGTGTAATCCCACATCCACCTTGAATGAGTCTGTGATTCCTACTGCGCATCTCACCACTGTCACCCTGTCCTTGTACATGTCCTGCACTACCCTCACATACTTCTCTGCCACTGCAGACTTCCTCAGGCAATACCACAACTCTTCTCTTGGTACCTTGTCATAAGCTTTCTATAAATCCACAAACACAATGTAACTCCTTCTGGCCTTCTCTTTACTTCTCCATCAGTATTCTAAGAGCAAACATTGCATCTGTAGTGCTCTTTCTCTTTATGAAACCATATTGCTGCTCACAGATCTTCACCTGTTTTCTAAGCCAAGCTTCTGCTACTCTTTCCCATAACTTCATGCTGTGGCTGATCAACTCTATACCTCTGTAGTTACTGCTGCTCTGAAATATTTTATTGTTTAATTTGTATTTATATTTTATTTTATTTTTTGCATTTTAAAACACTTTGGAGTTATGATAAAATATTTTATCGTTCATTGTATTTCGGTTTTTGTATTTTAAAGCACTTTGAAGATATGAGAAAGTTCTTATGTTTGCTGATCATTATCTTAAATTGGGATACATGTGCTGCGTTTGTGTGAATGTATTCTTTGATATCTGACATCTTGTGTCCTATCTCTCTTGCAGAGAGGTGATCGACCTCCGGGACAAGGACATAAGCATCTCAGGATTCCAGATCAGCAGTTCTCCCATCAGAACTTTCACTGCCATCTCAGAGGCCTCAGACTGTTTGATCGACTTTAAGAACCAGCACAGGGTCAAGAGGTCAAACCGGAGACGGAGATGATCGTGACTGAAAGTCCTGCAAACCGCTGCCTTAACCCCTGCATCGTAAAATAAAAGCCTCGATTTTTTTTTTAGGATATTTTCTCCTGATGGGACTGTAATATTTCCTGCTGTTTCAAAATGTCACTGAAATATCGATGCACTTAAACTAATACGAACTGAACGCATTCAAACTGTAATGTTCTTCTCTTCAAAATGCAGATTTCTTATTCATGAGCTCATAAACTTCTTTTTGTGCTACAACTGGGTGTTGTTTCTTGAACCTATTGAAAACCATCTTTATCACCTGAATTTTGACATTCGGTTATTGTTCGTGTTAAAATGTGTAAAACTGTTGCAGCACTTTGAGTATAAATCAGATCCAACCAGCTGTCGTTTCCCAGCACCAGAATACGAGGTCTGTTAGAAAAGTATCCGACCTTTTTATTTTTTTTCAAAAACCATATGGATTTGAATCACGTGTGATTGCATCCCAAGCTTGAACCTTCGTGCGCATGCGTGAGTTTTTTCACGCCTGTCGGTTGCGTCATTCGCCTGTGAGCAGGCTTTGTGTGAGCAGTGGTCCACCCCGCTCGTCGGATTTTTATTGGGAATAAATGTCTGAACGATTTGGAGCTTTGCTGCATCAGTTTTTTCCAGAAACTGAGAGACCTCCAGGTGGACACCATTCGGAAAATTCCGATGGCTGTCAGGGACGATTTTATGGGGATTACACAGATTGAGTGCTCCAGCCGTCTTAAAGACCGCCCACAGCGTCTGAGAGCGCGCCGCGCTCCGAGCGCTGATCGACAGGCTCAAACCCCACTGAAACAACCAGATCATTTCCAACGTGAAGGCTTTGTTGATCCGGGACGTCATCTGACTTACACAAAAATGGCAGGAGACGTGGACATCAAGACTTTTTCGGCACATTCCACTGTTAGTTTTTTCATGGAAAGAGGAGCGGAGGAATGCGCCACCGTGCCACTCACGGCGCGGCACAAAACCACCTCCATGTTGGTGTCACAGGACGGCTTTCAGTGGCTTTTCAGTCGTGTGACTATCCAAGAAATTGTGCATGAGCTGGACATGCCGGAACATGTCCTGTGAAGGCTTCATCATGGCGTTGCTTTGCGCCATGCGGCTCCGTCCCGACGCGCGGAATTCCTCCACACGTCTGTCTCAATGTGCCGAAAAAGTGCTGATGTCCACGTCTTCCGCAATTTCTGTGCTAGTCAGACGACGTCCCGGATCAACACATCGTCCAGTTTGGAAATGAACGGCACATTCCACTGTTACAGGAGTTTTTGTCATGGAAAGAGGAGCAGAGGAATTCTGCGCGTCGCGGCAGAGCCACATGGCACAAAGCAACGCCGTGATGAAGCCTCACAGGACATGTTCCGGCATGTGCAGCTCATGCACAATTTCTCGGATAGTCACACGACTGAAAAGCCACCGAAAGCCGTCTGAAAGCCGTCCTGTGAGACCAACACGGAGGTGGTTTTGTGCCGCGCCATGAGTGGCACGGTGGCGCATTCCTCCGCTCCTCTTTCCATGAAAAAAAGTCCTGTAACAGTGGAATGTGCCGAAAAAGTCTTGATGTCCACGTCTTCTGCCATTGTTGTGTAAGTCAGACGACGTCCCGGATCAACAAAGCCTTCACGTTGGAAATGATCTGGTTGTTTCAGCGGGGTTTGAGCCTGTCGATCGGCGCTCGGAGCGCAGCGCGCTCTCAGACGCTGTGGGTGGTCTTTAAACCGGCATGGAGCACTCCTTAATCTGTGTAATCCCCATAAAATCGTCCCTGAAAGCCATCTGAATTTTCCGAATGGTGTCCACCTGGAGGTCTCTCACAGTTTCTGGAAAAAAATTGATGCAGCAAAGCTCCAAATCGTTCAGACATTTTATTCGCAATAAAAATCCGACGGGAGGGGTGGACCACTGCTCACACAAAGCCTGCTCACAGGCGAATGACGCAACCGACAGGCGTGAAAAAACTCACGCATGCGCTCGAAGGTTCAAGCTTGGCTGATGCAATCACACGTGATTCAAATCCATATGGTTTTTGAAAAAAATAAAAAGGTCGGATACTTTTCTAACAGACCTTGTATATGAAGACAGGATGAATTCTTCGTGTCCCACAAAAGCCTTTGCTCAAGGTTCTTGAAATGGAGCAGTATCTCCACCTGGTGGACATTTACCATTAATGCAGGTACAATTTCACCAAGAGGTCCACTTTAGTAGATCTGAATGCAAACTGGATGGTTGAAATGTTTGCTTATGCAGGGTCATATTCCATAAAGCAAACCATGGACCAGGGTAATTTTGATAAGTCACACTCTTTTTATTTTTTCTGTTTTATAAAATAATGTATAAAAACGGAGTTACTGTAACAAAATTAGAGTTCCACCTTTCTGTATATATTTATTTTACTGCTGCCATGGTGGGCTGTATCATTGCCAGTGACCAGGAGGCTGAGTACTGCATGCCACACTTACATCCTGTCAGAGCACCTTCACTTGTCGACTGAGACCACCATGGTGGACCACAGAACGCCACAGGAAGTCTTTCCTGCCTGTGGTAATCAGACTACGATTCCAACACCCACCCCCTTTGCAGGATGAATACATAATGGGCAGAGTTACTTAGAGTTATGTGCAATACATCTTGTGCAAATGTATTAAAAACAGTTTACTGTCACTGTTTCAGTACTCTGGCAAAATGATTTACTTTGGGATAAAGTTGATCTTACATTTATAAACATGTATACCAATATTAGAAATAATAGATTGTAGGTCACAATTAATATACTGTGGCACAATATATGTTAGCATAAATATGTCTTATACGTGTGTTTGAGACAGTTGTGTTACTTCAAAGAAATAATTGTAGTTGAGTCAGCATAACATTCTTGAGTAAAATGCAGTATGTTGTCCCTTTAATTTCAGTTGCTGGAAATCTAAGTTTTATACAGGATGTATAAGCTCATAATATTTTCACTTCATTCAGATCATTATTTTATGCCCCATTTATGCTGGACTGAGACCTAGAAGATCACGACATGGTATCAACTCTCACAGGTCTTGGCTGGCCTCCAGTTTGATCTGTTGTTTGCGTTTACACCAAGCATGCATTGTGGCTAAAGGTTAAAAAGAAACATGCACCCTCTTTGCCCTTTCTGGAGTCAGGTTGACACGTGCAACTCGCATAAAAGTTATTTTGTTTTGTGATGAACATGGGAGGCGCCGTCGTTTGCGTCCTATAGGTGGCAGCACTACATCCAAAAAGGAAAAGAAACGTCTTGGTATTTTCCGTAAAGAAGAATGCAGTTAGTTTATCTACAAACATAAACACTGATGTTCCTCTGCAAAGAAATCCGATTATATTTTAGTGTTGACAGCGCGTTTTTTCGTCGATTATTATATGATAATTATGACGTGTAAATATGTTGTGATCTCTCAGACTTATTAATATTTAGACACTGGAATTGCTAACGGCGGTAAGACCTTTTTTTTTTGCTAGCTAGCTAGCTAACGCCCAGTGGATAAAAATATAAAGTTACACGTTGATCGTGCAGATTTTCTAAATGTTTACTTACTGTTCGTAGTATTCATGCTTGTCGACATTACAGGATTATTTTTGTTCAGTTAGTAAAACTGCAGAGCTGGTTGATGGTCTGAAATTGCTTACACACACACATATATATATATGACATTTATTGTTAAATAGACGTTTGCTTATTATCCTCAAAAGTTGAATGTTCTTTTTCTTAAAGTATTCCGCTTATAACGTTCATTATGAAATTACAATGTTTAACTGGTTTCCGTAAAACAAAATTTTGTTACGTGCTTAAAAAAAACCATTCCGAACCAACGCACGTAAACAGTCTGGTGCTTACGTTTTAAACTTAGGTAAAGTTAGAAAGATATTCACAGATTCGAAGTTCACGGCTCAATAGATCTTAAGAGAAACGTTGTAGAAAGACAAACACCACTAGTTTCTAACCTCAGGAAGGTAGACAACGAGCTACAACCTTATTTTTATCCATATGAGCCGTCCTCTGAGCTGAAAAAAATAACACTGATCTGAACGGGCAGGCGGCAGAGAAACGGGAGCTTAGGGACCGTCTACAAAGTGCATACATGGAAAAAAAGACACCAGAAAATTATTGAATAAATCATTGTAATAAGGAGTGATATCACCAAATTCACTGCACACATCAGTGGGGTCCTGCTGATTATACTACAGAGCTCAGTTTGGAAAAATGCCATTATAAAAAACGTTGCAGAATTTTTTATTTTTTAAATTTTTAATAGCATCAAAGCCACAAGGTGTGGTGTCACCAAATTCACTGCACACAACAGCCATGTCTTGTTGATTATACTACAGCACTCAGTTTGAAAAAAAGTAATTTTAAAAAAATTTGGAGAATTTTTAATTGTTTACATTTTCAATAGCATCAAAGTCATAAGGTGTAGTGACACAAAATTCACTGCACACAACAGTGGTGTCCTGCTGATTATACAACAACACTCACTTTTGGAAAAGTAATTTAAAAAAATTTTGGAGAATTTTTTATTTAAATTTTCAGTAGCATCAAAGTCACAAGATGTGGTGTCGCCAAATTCACTGCACACAACAGCCATGTCCTGTTGATTATACAACCCCTGGCAATAATTATGGAATCACCGGCCTCGGCGGATGTTCATTCGGTTGTTTAATTTTGTAGAAAAAAAGCAGATCACAGACATGACACAAAACTAAAGTCATTTCAAATGGCAACTTTCTGGTTTTAAGAAACACTATAAGAAATCAAGAAAAAAAAATTGTGGCAGTCAGTAACGGTTACTTTTTTAGACCAAGCAGAGGGAAAAAAATATGGACTCACTCAGTTCTGAGGAATAAATTATGGAATCACCCTGTAAATTTTCATCCCCAAAACTAACACCTGCATCAAATCAGATCTGCTCGTTAGTCTGCATCTAAAAAGGAGTGATCACACCTTGGAGAGCTGTTGCACCAAGTGGACTGACATGAATCATGGCTCCAACACGAGAGATGTCAATTGAAACAAAGGAGAGGATTATCAAACTCTTAAAAGAGGGTAAATCCTCACGCAATGTTGCAAAAGATGTTGGTTGTTGACAGTCAGCTGTGTCTAAACTCTGGACCAAATACAAACAACATGGGAAGGTTGTTAAAGGCAAACATACTGGTAGACCAAGGAAGACATCAAAGCGTCAAGACAGAAAACTTAAAGCAATATGTCTCAAAAATCAAAAATGCACAACAAAACAAATGAGGAATGAATGGGAGGAAACTGGAGTCAACATCTGTGACCGAACTGTAAGAAACCGCCTAAAGAAAATGGGATTTACGTACAGAAAAGCTAAACGAAAGCCATCATTAACACCTAAACAGAAGAAAAACAAGGTTACAATGGGCTAAGGAAAAGCAATCGTGGACTGTGGATGACTGGATGAAAGTCATATTCAGTGATGAATCTCGAATCTGCATTGGGCAAGGTGATGATGCTGGAACTTTTGTTTGGTGCCGTTACAATGAGATTTATAAAGATGACTGCCTGAAGAGAACATGTAAATTTCCACAGTCATTGATGATATGGGGCTGCATGTCAGGTAAAGGCACTGGGGAGATGGCTGTCATTACATCATCAATAAATGCACAAGTTTACGTTGATATTTTGGACACTTTTCTTATCCCATCAGTTGAAAGGATATTTGGGGATGATGAAATCATTTTTCAAGATGATAATGCATCTTGCCATAGAGCAAAAACTGTGAAAACATTCCTTGCAAAAAGACACATAGGGTCAATGTCATGGCCTGCAAATAGTCCGGATCTTAATCCAATTGAAAATCTTTGGTGGAAGTTGAAGAAAATGGTCCATGACAAGGCTCCAACCTGCAAAGCTGATCTGGCAACAGCAGTCAGAGAAAGTTGGAGCCAGATTGATGAAGAGTACTGTTTGTCACTCATTAAGTCCATGCCTCAGAGACTGCAAGCTATTATAAAAGCCAGAGGTGGTGCAACAAAATACTAGTGATGTGTTGGAGCGTTCTTTTGTTTTTCATGATTCCATAATTTTTTCCTCAGAATTGAGTGATTCCATATTTTTTTTCCCTCTGCTTGGTCTAAAAAAGTAACCATTACTGACTGCCACAATTTTTTTTCCAGATTTCTTATAGTGTTTCTTAAAGCCAGAAAGTTGCCATTTGAAATGACTTTAGTTTTGTGTCATGTCTGTGATCTGCTTTTTTTCTACAAAATTAAACAACTGAATGAACATCCTCCGAGGCCGGTGATTCCGTACTTTTTGCCAGGGGTTGTACTACAGCACTCAGTTTGGGATAAAGTAATTTTTAAAAATTTTGGAGAATTTTTGATTGTTTTATTTTCAATAGCATCAAAGTCATAAGGTGTAGTGAAACAAAATTTACTGCACACAACAGTGGTGTCCTGCTGATTATACTACAACACTCACTTTTGGAAAAAGTCATTTTAAAAAATTTTGGAGAATTTTTGATTGTTTTATTTTCAATAGCATCAAAGTCATAAGGTGTAGTGAAACAAAATTTACTGCACACAACAGTGGTGTCCTGTTGATTATACTACAACACTCACTTTTGGAAAAAGTCATTTTAAAAAATTTTGGAGAATTTTTTATTGTTTAAATTTTCAATAGCATCAAAGTCACAAGGTGTAGTGACACAAAATTTACTGCACACAACAGCCATGTTCTGTTGATTATACTATAGCACTCAGTTTGAAAAAAAGTAATTTTAAAAAAATTTGGAGAATTTTAAATTGATTATATTTTCAATAGCATCAAAGTCATAAGGTGTAGTGACACAAAATTTACTGCACACTGCACACAACAGTGGTGTCCTGTTGATTATACTACAACACTCAGTTTGGGGAAAAGTCATTTTCAAAAATTTTGGAGAATTTTTGATTGTTTTAATTTTCAATAGCATCAAAGTCATTTGGTGTAGTGTCACAAAATTCACTGCACACAACGGTGTCCTGATTATACTACAACACTCACTTTTGGAAAAAGTCATTTTCAAAAATTTTGGAGAATTTTTGATTGTTTAAATTTTCAATAGCATCAAAGTCATGAGGTGTAGTGACACAAAATTTACTGTACACAACAGTGGTGTCTTGCTGATTATACTACAACACTGACTTTGGGGAAAAAGTCATTTAAAACATTTTTGTGCAGTAAATGTTATGTCACTACACCATATGACTTTGATGCTATTGAAAATTTAAACAATCAAAAATTCTCCACAATTTTCTAAAGTGACTTTTTCCCAAAGTGACTGTTGTAGTATAATCAGCAGGACACCACTGTTGTGTGCAGTAAATTTTGTGTCACTACACCTCATGACTTTGATGCTATTGAAAATTTAAACAATCAAAAATTCTCAAAAAAAAAATTTTTAAATGACTTTTTCCCAAAGTGAGTGTTGTAGTATAATCAGCAGGACACCCCTGTTGTGTGCAGTAAATTTTGTGTCACTACACCTCATGACTTTGATGCTATTGAAAATTTCAACAATAAAAAATCTCAAAAATGTTTGAAAATGACTTTTTCCCAAAGTGAGTGTTGTAGTATAATCAGCAGGACACCCCTGTTGTGTGCAGTGAATTTTGTGTCACTACACCTTATGACTTTGATGCTATTGAAAATTTAAACAATAAAAAATTCTCCAAAATTTTTTTTTAAAATGACTTTTTCCCAAAGTGAGTGTTGTAGTATAATCAGCAGGACACCACTGTTGTGTGCAGTAAATTTTGTGTCACTACACCTCATGACTTTGATACTATTGAAAATTTAAACAATCAAAATTCTCAAAAATTTTTGAAAATGACTTTTTCCAAAAGTGAGTATTGTAGTATAATCAGCAGGACACCCCTGTTGTGTGCAGTGAATTTTGTGACAGTACACCTTATGACTTTGATGCTATTGAAAATTTAAACAATCAAAAATTCTCCAAAATTTTCTAAAGTGACGTTTTCCCAAAGTGAGTGTTGTAGTATAATCAGCAGGACACCACTGTTGTGTGCAGTGAATTCTGTGACACTACACCAAATGACTTTGATGCTATTGAAAATAAAAACAATCAAAAATTCTCTAAAATTTTTGAAAATGCCTTTTTCCAAAAGTGAGTGTTGTAGTATAATCAGCAGGACACCACTGTTGTGTGCAGTGAATTTTGTGTCACTACACCATATGACTTTGATGCTATTGAAAATTTAAACAATCAAAAATTCTCCACATTTTTTTTAAAATTACTTTTTCCCAAAGTGAGTGTTGTAGTATAATCAGCAGGACACCACTGTTGTGTGCAGTAAATTTTGTGTCACTACACCTCATGACTTTGATGCTATTGAAAATTTAAACAATCAAAAATTCTCCAAAATTTTTGAAAATGACTTTTTCCAAAAGTGAGTGTTGTAGTATAATCAGCAGGACACCACTGTTGTGTGCAGTAAATATTGTGTCACTACACCTTATGACTTTGATGCTATTGAAAATAAAACAATAAAAAATTCTCCAAATTTTTTAAAAATTACTTTTTCCCAAACAGTGCTGTAGTGTAATCAACAGGACATGGCTGTTTTGTGCAGTGAATTTGGCGACACCACATCTTGTGACTTTGATGCTATTGAAAATTTAAACAATAAAAAATTCTCCAAATTTTTTTAAAATTACGTTTTTCCAAACTGAGCCCCACTGATGTGTGCAGTGAATTTGGTGATATCACTCCTTACTACAATGATTTATTCAATAATTTTCTGGTGTCTTTTTTTTTTTCATGTATGCACTTTGTAGACGGTCCCTAAGCTTCCGTTTCTCTGCCGCCTGCCCGTTCAGATCAGTGTTATTTTTTTCAGCTCAGAGGATGGCTCATATGGATAAAAATAAGGTTGTAGCTCGTTGTCTACCTTCCTGAGGTTAGAAACTAGTGGTGTTTGTCTTTCTACAACATTTCTCTTAAGAGCTATTGAGCCGTGAACTTCGAATCTGTGAATATCTTTCTAACTTTACCTAAGTTACGTTTAATAGCTTTATTCGTGAAGCACTTTCAGGAGAAATTAATACTTAGCGCTACATCATAAAATCCACATAAAACCCTGTGGTGGGAAAAAAACCTACATTGAAATCAGTAATGTGAAACCTGGAAATCGAGCCAGAATATATTATACACACTGTAAACATAAAATGTTGATGTCAAATAAGTTAAAACAGAAAAAAAGGTGCTTATAATGCTCAAAGTATAGTCCATGAGCCAGAAGCCAGTTTTTTGACCTGATCCAGCCTCAGACTGGCACAAATGTATAGTGGCCATGCATGGTGGTAGGGGTCAATGAAGAATTACACAGGGGTCAAAATTTTAAAATCCTCCATTCATATTGAAACATATACTGCATTATTTGTC